>NC_134084.1:25208313-25517987 GCF_000715075.1 Nicotiana tabacum
AGAGTGCTTTATTATAACAATGAGAGGCATAAACATACTTGGTTTATTAAAGTATGTGCAAAAATATTTACAGGACCTATCCCCAACTGGTTCTTAAATTGGTGGTCATACCACGGTCCCACAACGAAAATCCTGCCTGAGCCATTCCTTAAGCTATACAAAGAATGGGCAAAAATTTCATCATTCCTAACCGAGTTATATCACACAGATCATATCTGTTGCCTAGAAAAAATTGATCAAATTTGTTTCTTTATTGAATTCTCTATCCCATGGATTCATAAATAGAATCCTGAATTAGGTTTTACGGAGGAACAAATCCCTTGCCTATACAAGGTATTTTACAACAATTTTTGGGACAAATTGATGAAGAATGATCTCAAAACAAAAATGTTATATGGACAAGAATTATTGGATTCTATTAAAACACAAATTCAAGTATACTCGTCCACTCCACAGAAGAAAATATTTGATGACAGCTCCATCAAACATATTGCTCGAAGAATCTCTGTTCAAGACGTAGATAAAACCGAATTAGTAAATAAATATCTGGAAGAAGTAAAAAGAAATTTACTTCAAACTTTGAATCAATGTGAAAGATCAGACACTTCAATGCACAGTGAAACAAGTGGCGATGATATCACAGAAGAAGATTCACAGCCGATACAGCCAGAAATAATATTATCTGACAAAGAGAGAGAAAAGGTGAAAATTTCCTCCAACAAATGAACGATTTAGACAAAAGAAGGCTTTGACTAAAGCCGCCGAAGACCCCACACAACGGTAGATACACTGTTCCCAACAGTAGAAACACTGTATAAGGGACCCAGATACGCTATTCCCAACAGTAGAAAAACTGTATAGGGACCCAGATGTGGGACCCAATCTACTATTTAAAGATTCTTTTTTTTTCCTTCTTTAAATAGAGGACCTCTTCATTTGAAGAGGCAGGTCGTGAGAACCCCCTCTCTCTCTAATCTCTCTCTCTAAACTCTCTCCTTCTTGTAAAGCTTTTAGCTTATTAGTTTTGTAAATCAGTTGAAGATTAATAAAAGTTTTGAAGTTCAGTTTATCTTCAGGGCCTTGCTTCTCGGCCTTAAAGGTATTTATTTTATTTTATTATATAGTATTTTATATACTTAGTTTCTCTTCCCAGCCGTGACTATGTCCGGCTAAACAGATTCATATCTATGTTGAAAAACTAATTTCTCTTGCATATTAACCATGAAGAATCCAGACTCTTTCAAAATATAAAGGAATTTTAATATAGTTTCTTGGCTTGGTTCCAAGATTGTGGTACAGTCGACTCTGGTACTACTCTTATTGGCTTTGCCTTTGTGGCTACGTCTAGCCAGCTGTGACATTAAAGCCCGTTGAAGTTGTCAAAAGGGCTATCCCTTTCACAGTTAGAACTGCTAGACACATGGGCTCAATAAGAGTATGTATCGGACCTAGACATGACCCTTGCTTGGGTAAAAGGATAGATTCTTCCATACAGTCATTAAAACTATAATAAAATTCTCGTATATTTCGAATCTTTACTGGTCGCACGGACTACCGCCAACCTTCAAAGGTACTGAAACAGCTAGATCTGGATGGCCGTGCGGACTACCGCCCGCCTACCCTGATCCTGGTGTAGATCCGGATGGTAGGATTTGTATTCAATTTGATGATAAGTCTACTATTTATAATAGACATTCGTTTTCTAATCATAGACTTCTACCTGCTATTCAACATATTTCTCCTGTTGAACCAGTCTACGGTCCAGCTCGCAATCGTGCAGCCTCTTTACACACTATTACTAGTAAAGTTAGTAATAAGCCTGTCGAAAGGGTTGAAAGGGTTAAAGTTAACCCTTAAACAAATATTGTTCAGGACAATGACAATATTTCAGATAAGGATATTCCTTCTGTATCCGAGATGGATTTCGACCCCAATAGTACTTAATAATTCCACACCAAATTGATTTTAGCCCCGGTTTTCGGGCACGAAAATATATTCAAAAGGAATTTTTTAGTGATAAATGGAGCCAGTTTAAAACGTGGTTTTTTGATGCTTATAGCAAAGATGATTTGAATAGTATTTCTCAAGAATTTTATGAAACTTGTGCTTTGCATAATCAAATTATGTATTTTGTTCCTTGGTTTATAACAACTTATTTGCCTCTTTTTATAAAGGTACTAGAAAGATCTTATAAAGATGGGAGTGGTAATATTACTAAAGCCATTTATCCTCCTCATGCCCCCTTTATTTTACCTAATAATACTGGTATTACATTCACTGCCTTTCAAAAATTTATTGATGATAACGTTGCAGCTATTAGTATCGCAGAAATTAATAAATTGATTTCTCAAAACAATTATTTGGGTTTATATGTAAAGATTTTAGGAGAACATATCGGTTCTCTTGATAAAAAAACTTGATGATTTGACTATTTTAATAAAAGAAATGAGTACTAAGAAAGGACCAACTGATATTGCCTCCACTTCAGGTAGTAAAACAGTTGATCAAGCTATTCTTACTCATATTCAAAGACCTCCTGAGATTTAGGATTTTAAATTTAAATCTCTTGATGACTTAGCACAACTCCTCGATAAAAAGCTTTCTGGTTTGAATGTTAGACCAATTGATTTATCTAAAAAATTTGCTGATAGAATTGAGACCGTTTCTAATTATAAAACTGAGACATGGTCAGAGTTTAATAAACTCAAAGGTATAGTTAAACCCAATAGTAGGTATGCTGACAAACCAAGGATGCAAACTTATTATTATCCCCGTCCTACTCCTCAAGATGTGTTGATTGAGGAACGCGATTGGAATCAGACTAATACGTCTTATAGCGGTTCCGAAATTTATGAATGAAATCTTGATGGTTTAACTGATAGACAATTAATCATTCTCGTACATAGAATGCTTATGTATTCGACTATCTGCAAAAGTGTTAAAAATACAGATAGAACTATTTGCAAAATGATTATTGCAGGCTTTACTGGCCAACTTCGTGGCTGGTGGGATAATTATTTATCTGTTGAAGAAAAGGCTTTCGTTATTAATGCTACAGCTGTAGATGAAGGTGTTGATAATATAGGTATGGCTCTAGTTAAGGGTAGAGAAGATGCAGTGTATACCCTTATCCTTACAATTTTAGAGCATTTCAATGGTAGATTTACCTCAAATCATGAGACCATCAGAACCTTACTTAATGGGCTTAGATGTAAGACCCTTAGTGAATTTAGATGGTATAAAGATACTTTTATGAGTAGGGTTATGGAACTACCCGAGAATAAATATGAGCATTGGAAAGCTAAGTTTATAGACGGCCTCCCTTCCTTATTTGCTGAAAGGGTAAGGAAAGTATTAAGGGGTAGTTACGATGAAATTCAGTATGGTAATTATACCTATGGTAAACTTATAGGAGTGTGTACACAAGAAGGATTAAACTTGTGTAATGAGCTAAAACTTTCTAGACAGTTTAAGATTGATAAGCTTAAAGAGAAATCCTAATTAGGTGACTTTTGTACCCAGTTCGGTTTACCCGGAACCTCTACTCAAAGTAGGAAGAAGAAGAAAAACAGATATCATAGGTATCCTAACCTGGATAGCCCGTATAAGAAAAAGAGTTCTAGATATAGGTCTAAGGAAGAGCGTGATACTAGAAAAGCGCATCGGAAATCTACTCGATTTACGAAGAATAGATCAAAGAGAGATCTCGCTAATATTAAGTGTTATAAGTGTGGAAAGTTTGGTCATATTTGTCCAAATTGCAAGCTTCAAAAGCTAAAAACCTTAGAACTCAAAAATGAGTTACGCGATAAGGTTTATGGCTTGTTATACACTTCAGGATCAGAATCTGACTATTACTCTGAAACTGAATCTGAAGATGAAGTTGATTTAATTGATTTATCTGATAGTGATAAAAATGTTGATACTTCTTGCACTGCTTGCAAAGGTGATATTTGTACTTGTGATGATGACGAATTTTATAAATTGCAATCACAATTTCATGATTTAAATATGAAATCTATTACATCTGAAAATGTAATAGAACTTTTAAAGGAAGTTACCGATGAAAAACATCGTGAAAAAATTATTAATCTAGCTGCAAGTTCTAGTTCTAGTAGTTTAAAACCTTTTGAAAAATATAAGAACGAATTTGAACATTTTGCGCCTTATTCTTTGTCTGAAATTAATAAACGACTTCATAAGTCTAGTACACCTAGCAGAGATGCTTCTTTTGATGATTTGAAAATCGAAATTGAGAATTTAAAAAAAGATATTAAGTCTCTTAAACAAAATCAAATGATTTGTGATCACCGGATTACTCAAATTGAGAAAAATAATTATCTAACTGATTTTCCAACTGATTTTTCGGCTAAAGGAATTTCTGAATCGTCAAATGAAAAGGGAAAAGAAATTTCTGATCAAATTGATTCGATTAATGAAAATTCTGATATGTTTTTAGGAATGATGCAGGTTGTTACGGCTCATAAGTGGTACATTAAATGTACTATCTTGATTGATGATACTTTCTCTCTAATTGATGTAGCAATGATTGATAGTGGAGCAGTTTTAAGTTGTATTCAAGAGGGTCTTGTTCCTACTAAATATTTTCAAAAGACCACTCATTTGGTCAAATCTGCTTCTGGTCATACTTTAGATATAGAGTATAAATTACCAAATACTCGTATTTGCCAAAATAGAGTTTGTATTCCTCATTTCTTCTTTTTGGTAAAAAACCAGTTATACCCTCCGATTATACTCGGAACCCTTTTATTAATGCTATTTACCCTTTTAATAACATAGATGCACAAGGTTTTTCTGCTACTTATCAAGATAGAGAGATAAGTTATTCTTTTGTTACAGATCCCATAACTAGAGATATTAACGCCTTGATTAATATGAAACAAAGGCATGTTAATTCATTACAATCAGAAATATTAAGCAATCCTAGATGTAAGTTATATGATACATCAGATCAGACCATACTGGTAGAAACCAACTTTGCAAGGTCCAAGGTCACCACTAGGAGACCTATTAGGTAGGAAGAAATTAATTTCCCAACTACTTGGACTTTAAATTCGGTTATGTCACGACCCAAATCCCGGTCGTGATGGCGCCCAGCACACTACTAGGCAAGCCCGACCATTATTCAATACTTAACCCAATTTATCAAAAAAAGCAGAAAGAAATATCAATTAAGCAAGATTAAAGTACTGAAGAATTTAACAAAATACACAATATAATCTCACTAGGACCCGGTGTCACGAATCTGAGCCTCTAGAATACAGAATATCATCCTAATACATGGTATGTACAAAGTCTGATAATGCGGAAATAAAGAGATAAGATATGAGGGAGAAGATCAATGGCTGCGAACGCTGTGCAGCTACCTCGATACTCCCAAAGGCTGGATCTGCTGATCAACTGGATCTACTAAGCCTGAGACTGCCCTGGATCTGCACACAAGGTGCAGGGAGTAAAGTGAGTACTCCGACCCAGTGAGTAATAAAAGTAACTACAGTCCGAAGATAAGAAAATCAAGTAAATACACAAAGTAAGCTAAAATCCAAATATACAGCAACATATGGAACTGAGCAGCTAAACAACAATATAAATATAAATACATGAATGCAATGCAATGCATATGATGGTACATTCCAGTACCCACTGCGGCGTGCAGCCCGAACCATCCATATTTATTTATCGTCGACGACGCTCACTGGGGGTGTGTACAGACTCCGGAGGGGCTCCTACAGCCCAAGCGCAATATCTTGGTCAGTCATTGTTACCTGACCGGTCAGCCATTGTTACTTGACCAATTTTTATCATACAGTGTCATTGTTACCACTGTTCAAGTATATCATCCAGTGTCATTGTTACCACTATTTCAAGTATATCACATAGTGTCATTGTTACCACTGTTTCAAGTCACTTTATAATCAGTCCAGAAAATAATATAATAAGACCCTTGGGCATTTACAAAACAGAAGTTCCCAGCCCGGAATACGTTTAAAAATATCATTTAAGTTTCAACACTTAGAATTATGGCTGAGTTTGCAAAACAGCATTTAAAACCTTGGACTGAAATTAAATGATATGCAAATCATGCTAAGCATTAATATCAATCCTCGAAGGATGTTACAAATCGGCACAAGGCCCCAAACATGGCATCAAGCCCAGTAATATCAATGAAGTGTGTGTATCAATCACCAGTATAGTATAAACATCACACGAGATGGACCAAGTCACAATCCCCAGTAGTATCTGACCCCGCACTCGTCATGGAGTGCGTGTCATGCCTCAATATAGCGTTACGATGTGAAAGTCCGGGGTTTCAAACCCTCAGAATAGCATTTACATCTATTACTCACCTCTAACCGGCTGTAGACTAGTCCGCAATGCTCTTTCCTCTTGAATCGACCTCTTCGCGCGTCGAATCTAGTCAAAACCACAACGAATACGTCACAATAGGCTAAGGGAATATAACCCAATCGAAAAGACTCGAAAAATGTCGAAAATCACGAAATTAGCAAAACCTGAGCCCTGGGCCCACGTCTCGAAATTCCGAAATTTTTACATCAATACGACCCTTATCTCGCCACGAGTCTATACATACCAAATTCACAAAAATCGGAGTTCATTTGACCCCTCAAATCACCATTTAATTCTCTTAAGTTTCAAGCCCTACACCACCTTTTTTGTCCATAAATTACTTGAGTTTTCAGCTCTAATCCATGTATTTAACTTGGAAATAAGTAGAAACAACTCACCTTTGATGCTTGACGAAATCCCCCTTGAAATTCTCTCCAAAATAATCCAAGCCAAATGAAAGAAATGAAAGAAATAAGCCAAATCCGTGTTTAAAAGAATCTTCTCGTGCTTCGTCGAGTTGTACCTTGCACTTGTGCTATACAAATTGTACATCCTATTAAAATTTTTCCTTGTCGGACACCTTCTGTTTAAACACCCATAACGTCTTGTATAAATATCCAAATGACAAACGGTTTGAATATTTAGAAACTAGACTCGAAGATCTTTAATTTGATAGGTTGTACACCATATAACTCTTTATATATCCCGATATATGAGCTTCTAAATCGGCTCCATGAAATCAGAAAATTTCTGGAGAAACTGCTCCACCAGTCATCTTCAATTAATCATTAATTTCTTTACAAATGTCCAAATTACGATTTCTTTAACTTTCTGGAAACTAGACATGAAGGGCTACAACTTTTATTTTTGAATCATCTCAAAATTCCTTATATATCAAAAGATATAGGCCTCCGAAGTACGCTCCACGATTGCAGTCCAAAGACTTTCTGCAGAAAATTGCAGCAGAAATTTCTGCAGCTTTTTCTTTTCTTTTTTGTCCGAATTTCATTCCGTTAACCTTCCGAAATCCACCCGAGGCCCTTGGGACCTTAACCAATTATATCAACATGTCTCACAATGTCATTCAAACTTGTCCCAACCTTCGAAACACCCAAAATAACATCAAAACATCAAATCATCATCGAATTCAAGCCTAAGTTTCCAAAAACTTTCGAAAATACACTTTCGATCAAAAACCCGACCAAACGATGTCTGAATGACCTGAAATTTTGCACACACATCACATATGACATAACAATGCTACAGCAATTCTCGGAATTCCATTCCGACTCCCGGATCAAAATCTCACCTATCAACCGGAATTCGCCAAAATATTAACTTCGCTAGTTCAAGCCTAATTCTACACCGGACCTCCAAAATTACTTCTGATCACACTCCTAAGTCACAAATCATCCCCCGAACCTAACCGAATCATCGGAATTCAAATCCGAGCCCTCTAACACATAAGTCAATGTTCGGTTGACTTTTCCAACTTAAACCTCCTAAAAAAAGAGACTAAGTGTCTCAAACCTTACCAAAATCATTCCGGAATGACTTCAAATTTTGCACACAAGTCACATTCGACATTACGGACATGCCCCATCTTTCGGAACCGTATTCCGACCCCGATATCAAAATTTCCACTTCCGGTCGAATTTTCTCAAAAACCTTCAAATTTCTATATTTAGCCAAATGTCTTCAAAATGACCTCCGGACATCCGAATTCACTTCCGATCGCGCTCCCAACTCCAGAATCACCATACGGATCTATTCCCAGACTCAGAATCCCAAACGGACATCTATAACACTGAAATGCCTTCCAACCCAAATTTATAATGTTCTTCTAAAGTACTAACTTTCACAATATACGCCGAAATGCTCACGGGTTACCCAAAACCAAATCTGGACATACTCCCAAGTCCGAAATCATCATACGAACATGCTGGAACTTTCAGATCCCAATTCCGAGGTCGTTTACTCAAAATTCTAATCCTAGTTCATTTCTTCAATTTTAAGCTTTCAAAATGAGAATTTCCATTTAGATTTGACTTCAAACTTCCTGAATTTTAATTCTGACCATACACACAAGTCAATATACCTGAGATGAAGCCGTTCATGGCCTCAAACTGCTGAATGACGCGTCGGAGCTCAAAACGACCGGTCGGGTCGTTACAGGTTATATCCCCAAGTCAGATTACTAACGACTTGTCGAATACTGAATTTTCGCATGTTACTCAAAATCCGGATGGTAGGATTTGCATTCAATTTGATGATAAGTCTACTATTTATAATAGACATTCGTTTTCTTATGATTCCAATAGTACTTAATGATTCCACACCAAATTGATTTTAGCCCCGGTTCTCGGGCACGAAAATATATTCAAAAGGAATTTTTTAGTGATAAATGGAGCCAGTTTAAAACGTGGTTTTTGGTGCTTATAGCAAAGATGATTTGAATAGTATTTCTCAAGAATTTTATGAAACTTGTGCTTTGCATAATCAAATTATGTATTTTGTTCCTTGGTTTATAACAACTAATTTGCCTCTTTTTATAAAGGTACTAGAAGATCTTATAAAGATGGGAGTGACAATATTACTAAAGTCATTTATCCTCCTCAGACCCCCTTTATTTTACCCAATAATACTGGTATTACATTCACTGCCTTTCAAAAATTTATTGATGATAACGTTGCAGCTATTAGTATCGCAGAAATTAATAAATTGATTTCTCAAAACAATTATTTATCTTTTGATTTAAATTCAAAATTTTCTTTTGTTATTCCATTTCTAATTTATATTAGAGTTTTTATAAATTTTCTTTTGTTATTCTACTTCAACGTTATATTAAAAATTTTATTAACTTTGTCCTAAGGTTTAAAAGTATTTTATAATGCACAAAAATTCTCTTGAATATGAATTTAAAGAGAAAGTAAAATCATAGATTCATAATCTACAAAAAAAAAAAAAAAAGAATTTATTGAGTAACCACTATACCCCATGTTTATTTAAACTTAAAGCGTCAATATTGAACATTTTACAAAATAAATTATTGTACCTTTTTAAATTGTGATTTAACATTTGTTATTGTGACGTACTCGCATATACCGTAAAAACTATTTTTCTTAGTTTTCTTTAATTTTTTATTCTTTCTTTATACTAAGGAATCACTCAATTAACCAGTATTATGAAGGAATGCAGAAACATATTTCGTTGGTATCAAATAAATCATGACAAACAAAAAAAGGTGTCAAAATAAAGGAGTCTCAGAATTAGTAGAAAATATTCCATACATGAATATAGTTCAAGGAAAGTCAAAAAATCATAAGCTAATCAAGCAAAGAAAAATAAACGTACATAAAATATTTATTTATGCTGGAACCGATATTTAAAACCTATAAACACAAAATAAAATATCTTGCTTAGATGGGCAAGTTAATCGACAAAGAAAACATATAGTTTTTAAGCCTTTCATCAGCTTTCTTTCAAGAAATCATAAGCTAATCAACCAAAGAAAAATAAACGTACATAAAATATTTATTTATACTGAAACCGATATTTAAAACCTATAAACACAAAATAAAATATCTTGCTTGGATGGACAAGTTAATATACAAAGAAAACATATAGTTTTCAAGCCTTCCGTCAGCTTTCTTCCCTCCCATGGAAAACAAATGCCATCATTCCATAGAAAATTTAGAAAGAGGACTTTTAAGAACCTATTTAATAGAATTTTTAGAAAACATAAATATTAAATAAAAAATTGAAACAACTACCAACTGCTCAATAATCATCTGGCATATTATTAACAATTAAGTTAAAACTTAACCATTTATAGGAATAACTGTAAATACTATAAAATTTAATTTACCTTTCAAAAATATTTCATGAGTATAAAACTGGAATAGTTTTCTCGATTATGTTACTCTATAAAAAGAAACAAAGAAGAAGAAATAGAGTACAACAAAAAAAAAAAGTGAAAAGAGAAGGAACAATTACCAATAAAAAAAAGACATAAAAATAATGAATTCTTCAATGACAAAACATTATTTTACAATTCTATATTTGGATACTCAATATCCTTCTTATAACCATGACCAAACAAAAGAAGAAGATAAGTAAGGGGAAAAAAGGGATTAGATAAATGAAAATCATAAAAAAAAATGTACAAAATTTGTAAAGATTCTTACCAGCACAAATCATTAATTTTACTTGTTTTTTGCTCCAAATTCTATTCTAACCACGACCTGCTATACAAACCCCTCCTTGTCCGAAACACAAATGTAAAATTTTAAGATTTTGGATTAAGCAACCAATCATTAACCAAGTTGCAATTTAATTTTTTTGTGGGTTCACTTAGTAGTCTCCAAAGTAATTTAGCGAATGGAACAAAACTAACATTTACACTTTCCAAAGCAATTATTTTTGTTATTATAAGACGAAATAAAAGCAAAAATTATAAGTAATAGGAAATTAGAAGTGTATGCGAAAGAACAATTAGAAGGGTGATCAAGTTTGGTTTTTCGGATGATTTGGGATTTAATTGAA
The DNA here is from genome assembly GCF_000715075.1 of Nicotiana tabacum. Classification (NCBI taxonomy): domain Eukaryota; kingdom Viridiplantae; phylum Streptophyta; class Magnoliopsida; order Solanales; family Solanaceae; genus Nicotiana; species Nicotiana tabacum. Next base: position 25,219,228 of record NC_134084.1, read on the forward strand.
AGAACAATTCTTGTTTTGGAAGCTTAAGTTGAAATAATTGACTGAATAGTAAAATATGTGTAAACGACCCCAAAATGGGATTTTGATGGTTCCAATAGCTCTGTATGGTGATTTCGGACTTAGGAGTATGTCTGTATATTTATTTTGAGGTCCGTAGCTAAATTAGGCTTGAAATGGCAAAAATAGAAAATTTAAGTTTGAAAGTCTGACCGGGGAGTTGACATTTTGATATCCGAATCGGAATCCAGTTTTGAAAATTTGAACAGCTCCATTATGATATTTATGACTCGTATGCAAAATTTGAAGTCATTCTGATTGATTTGATAGGTTTCGGCGTCGAATATAGAATTTGGAATTCGTTAGTTTTCATTAAGTTTGAATTTGGGTGCAATTCGTGTTTTGGTGTTATTTGATGTGATTTGAGGCCTTGACTAAGTTCGTAATATGTTTTGGGACTTATTGATATGTTCGGATGAGGTCTCGAGGTGCTCGGGTGAGTTTCGAAGTGGTTTCGGACCATTTCTAGGCCATTTTTAACTGCTTGTGTTTTTGGCTACAACAGTGAAATTTCAGATGCACAGGGCTTACTTTGAGAGCTTATATCTAGCAATCTATAAGGAATTCGGAGATTATCAAAACATGAAAGTTATATATATTTGATTATACTTTCTAGAAATATAAACTATTTATCATTTTGACATTTGTACAGAAAGTTATGATCAATTAACTGAAGCCTGGTACTGCAGTTGTTTTGCCTGGCAGTGTGCATCGCAGAAAATTTCTACTGCACAAGGCTGACTTCGGAAGCTTATATCTAGTAATCTGTAGGGAATTTGGCAATGATCCAAAAATAAAAGTTGTAGCCCGTTGTATCTTGTTTTCGTAAATTTAAACCGTTTGGAAGTTCGAGTTGCGTACAAAACGTTATGGTTGATACACTATAGGCTGTCTGGAAGAGGTTTTGGAAGAGTTTGGTGTTTTAAGCATGTAATGATCCAAAGGTCCATTTTTAGTTCTAGAGATCAACATTTGATTTCGAGACTTCAGGAATTTTTATAATGAATTATAGGAGCAATCTGGAAAGTTTGGTCTAATTTCGTCAAGTCGCGATTGGGTTTTTAATGTGAAACATGAGTTAATTGTTTAACGAGCGAAATGGGTATCACACTAAGCAAATGAGCTCCAAATTGTGTTTTGATTAAAGGACTAGGTCCATATTATTATTTGTGACTCATAGGAACAAGAATCGTCGAATTCCGAGTTCGTATGATGGAGTTAGAGCATTTTTAGTGAAATTAAAGACTGCTGGTGCAGCAGGATCTAGTGCACACCTTTAGCGACCAGATATGACACTTATAGCGACGATAAATGGGCCTTTATCAACCAGAATCTTGTTTTTAATGTTGTTCTGGTTTTTTAGCCCATTTTGACATTTTTGGGCGAAAGAACACGACCTGGGGAGATATTTGAGCAAGAAATCATGGGAAATATTGAGGCAAGTTACTTGTCATCATTTCTACTACATAATATTGAATTATCATTGACTAATCCGACTAGATTATATGTTTTGAGGTGTAAATTGAGGATTTGGACCTAGGGATTTGAAAATAAGATTTGAGGATTTGAAGGTCGAGTTGATGTCGAAATTTGGTAAATTTGTTATGGTTGGACTCGCGGTCGAATAGGCGTTCAGATTTTGTAACTTTTGTCGGGTTCCGGGACGTGGGCCCCACGACAATTTTTGAGTTAATTTCATATTTTTGTTGGAAAATTAGTATTTTCATATGGAACTAATTCCTATAATTTGTGTTGACTGAATTAAATTAATTATGATTAGATTCAAGCTGTTCGGAAGTTGATACGCACATAATGGAATTTCTGGAGCATTGTTTAGCTTGCTCGACATTGGATTTGGCTTATTTGAGATAAGTAACTCTTTTAGACTTAGTGCTGAGGGTATGAAAGCCCAAATTATGTGTTATGTGATTGATGTTGAGGTAACGCACATGCTAGGTGACAGGCGTGTGGGCGTGCACCCTGTGAATGGTGACTCTGTTGTTTCCAGGACACTGTGTAGTGGTTCTACTTTGTTGATATCTGTGTTTTCACCATGTGATTAGTAAATTGAGCTGTATATCATGCTAGATATCATGTTTAGGCTTTATGCCGATATTGTTGGGACCCATAGTGGTCGTTTCTTGTTGTCATCTCACTGATTTTTTTGATATTTCATACTTAGTCATATTTATTTATTCATATGATATCTCAGTCTTAGTTGTTATTATTGATACATTATATCATCATTATTGGGCTGATTTTCATGACATTTTGAGCCCGAGAGACTGGAGAGATTGATGACTGAGTGAGGCCGAGGGCCTAATTGTGAGGATGATTATGGGATCGGGTTGCATGCTGCAGCATGTTGTTACTGATTTATGATTGAGTGAGGCCGAGGGCCTAATTGATTTATGCCATGAGGTGGCTTGTTATAGCGCTTGGGCTGAAGGAGCCCCTCCGGAGTCTGTACACCCCCAGTGAGCGCAGGTACCTACTGAGTGCGAGTGCCGAGTGACTTGGGAGGATTGAGTGATTGTGAGGCATGAGTGACTGTGAGGATTGAGTGACTGGGAGGACTGAGTGACTGAGAGGATTGAGTGACAGGAAGGACTAAGTGAATTGATACTCTGAGAATATGCATATGGTTTTGTCACTATTTTGCATTGCATTGGCATGCACATTGTAATATAGGCATATAGATGTACTTTCCTCATGCCATTTGAAAAATGAAATCTCCTATTTTGAAAGAAAGTTTTATGGGAAAGATCATAATTTTCATACTTACTCATATTTTGCTGATTTCAGTGAAAAGAATTGAGTTTTACTATTATACTTGAAAACAAAATATATTTTTTTGGAACTGTGAACGAGCTGAGCATTTTATTATTGAGTTATTCCTTGTGATATTTTAATTATATTGTTATGAGATGTTACTGGATATTGATGTGGACTCTGACCTTGGTACAAGCTCATCACTACTTTCAACCTAAGTTTAGGTTTGTTACTTATTCAGTACATGGGGTCGGTTGTACTCATACTACACTTCCTGCACATTGCGTGCAGATTTTGGATGTCGACGTTGCTGTGTTCGATGGGAGCTGACTTGGAAAATGTATCGGCATCACTGTTGTAGCTACCTCTTGTTCATGGTAGCCTTAGAATTTTAAACTCTATTTATGTATTTGCCAAACATATGATGTGTTTGTTTTTATATCAGCTTTGTAAACTCTATTCTTAGAAGCTCATGATTTGTACTACCAGTCCTGGAGAGGTGTATAAGAGATACATTTATTTTTCCTCAGTAAGTTATATTGTATTGGACTTGATGAGTTGGCTTACCTAGCGGGATGTGTTAGGTGTTATCACGACTAGTTAGATTTCGGATCGTGACAAGTTGGTATCAGAGCTCTAGGTTCATAGGTTCAACAAGTCATGAGCAAGTGTCTAGTAGAGTCTTGCAGATCGGTATGATGACGTCCATACCTATCTTCGAGAGGCTACAAGGCATTTAGGATAAACTTCCCATCTTTCTTTCCTTATCGTGCGGAATTGATTCAGCTTTGAAATATAACTCTTTGAATTCCTTACATGCATGCGTGTGTGCATGTGAGCGCTCGGTATCAGTTGTGCATTGAAGGCTTGTAATTCCATGAACGAGATTCGAGATGTGTAATTTGTGTTTCGATAATGGGCCAGTCTGGAGGACTTGAGGCCAGGTGTAGACCGCAGCATACTCTCGGTAGTTTCAGTTGTAACAACATGTGTATTGAGCTTATATGTCTGGTAGTGTCCTTATGAGTTGAAATATGTGGTTCGATGAGCGGTTGGATGGTGATATGATGAGTACGAGATGACTGCTGGATGTGTTTAGATGGTTTGAAAGTGAAAAAAGGAATTTTGAGTATATGACTCATGTCTTGATTTTGACGTAGAGTCTCGAGTTATGAATGTGTTGAAGGATCTTTCATGTTGTGAAATTGTGGAACAAATTAAAATTTTCATGTCTTGTTGATGAGTCCAAACTCAGAAAGATTAATTGATGGCCTAATAGTTGTGGCTGTGAAAGGTCATAGTGAGATGCCAGTTTGAAGCTAAACATGTGGGTTTTCACCTGCGAGGTAAACTACATATGTGTGATCCTTATAATATTGTGTGGAGAATTTTTTTCTTTACTACCAGTAGGGTAGTGATATTGGGATTTGAATTTGAATTAGTCAAGAAAGTTGACCTGACTGTCACGAAAATAAAGGTGAGCTTTGTGGACGATTTGAGAAACCATATAGGTTGTGTTGCATGAGCTTGTGAAGAATTTAGTCAAATCTCACTAAGTGTTATGGCAGTAACTGAATATGAGTATAGAAAATTATTTAATGTTTTGATCTATGGCTTTGAGACAAGTGGGGGAGCCTGCTATTGACAATTCGATTTTGATGGTTATATGTTAAATTTAGATTTTGGTTCGAGACATACTTGTGGGTAAGTTATGAATTGCAGAAGTTGAGATTGAGAAAGGCTAGAATAATAAAATTCCTGAATACGGGTCATATTTCTCTTTATGAATATATGAAAATCATGGAATGACTAAGTTGTTGATTCTGAAAAATGTAGTGCACATGGAATAAAATTCGACCAGTGGTGTTAAGGCAGAGTTAATTCTTTGAGTGTTGTTGTGCTAATAGGACATGTGTCATTTGGCCTGTTTGGGCAGTGCAATTTAGAACTCTTGGGATAGTTCTGATGGATTCAAAAATGTATATACAGCAATCAAAAAAATTTTGGATTCATATACCGCTAGAATCAATTATTTACATTGGATGGTATCGAAACTTGCCGTAATTCTATATGACTACGGATTCTATATTCCAGTATAAGGGAGATAAAAAAAGGGATTTTAAATTCACATAAGGTCTATTCAAAGTGGGTATCTCGATTGTGGTATTTATGACGGTAATTATGATGTGGCTCTACAGATGTTTTGGTGGCAATATTCTTGGGTTTGGTAAGCTACGTGGCTTGGTCGAGTTAGAGGGATTCAGTTTTGATAGCTTGGTTATGTGTAAATGGATTTCAAAGTGTTCTTGTTGGTTTTTACCATGGTTTGAGCCAGATTTTTTCTACCAGTGTGAGGAACACGCTGTTTATTGTGATTTCCTCATGTATGGGAGCAAGATGAAGGTTTCTAACTAATCGGGTATGTAAATTGTTGGTGACTTAGAGTTGATAATGAGATTCTTATGCTTGTCACATGATGGAATGATAGATGTGATGTGTTGTGCGGGATTAAGACTTATATGTACAAGGTGGCAGTTCAGTCTTGAAGGGAAGGTCACAAATTTTGGACAGAATGGTTAGTTTCTGATATTTATATAAAGGTTGTAATTGCTTGGTATTGCATGAGAAAGGTGCGCATTTCAGAAGGCGCATTGTGTTTTGACTTACGAATGTTTCATTAGTATTGCAGTACTCACTTGGTTGATAGACTGCTATTTTTGCTATGTGGCATGGAAGAATATAGAAATATTCCTCGTGGAACGATCATGAATGAAAGATGTGTTAGTCATTCGAGGGCTGGAGTTGGGACCAGTTACGGTGATTCATGTGTTCTATGAATTTTGAGACAAGGAGTTCCTAGAAACATATTATTTTGGGGTTGCAGCCTGTTTGAGGTGAGTATTTTATTTAAACTCGATGGAGGCACTAGTTTCACTAATTGATGGTGATAACTACGCGCTGTGAGTGCGCATATATGTGAGGTTTGAATACATGTGCGAGCACCGCGATAAACTATTCGTGCTCGAAAAAAAATGCATAGGTTATGAGATGCCTAGAGTTGACTGTTAAACTTTAAGCTATGATGTTTCTCATCTGTAACATTGCGTGAGCTATTTGGGTCGTGTTTGAGGCTATATAGGGGTTAAAATCCTTGAACGAACTTGATAAATGCCTTGGTGATGAAAGATTTCTGATTTGATCTATGATGGCACACTTTGTGCATGCCTACACTTTAGCCTAACATTTATACCAGTCCAAGAACATGAGAACCTTGTCCTACTCATCATATACCTGTATACCTGTGTAAATGCTCCCATATAATATGTTTGGACTGGAGGCCTGGGACTATACCTGGCGGATTATGTTATTAGCATGTGAGTTGTCCATGTAGATCCATATGTTGATATTATTGGCATGTGAGTTGTCCATGCAGGTACTATTGTTAGCACGTGAGTTGTCCGTGCAACGTATGAAATTTTTGATTCCTCGATCGTTTATCAGAGTAATTATTTCATTCCTATACATGCTATGATATTTCTTGATCAAGGCAATTTGAGGAAATTGTGCACATGAATAGACATATGTTCTTCTCATAGAATTTGATGAGTTGGTTTTAAATAATATTCTGCGCCAGAAGGGCAGGATTACACCGGAAAAGTTAGAATAGTTGTGTTGGGTGATATAAGGTCATTAGACCTAGAATTGATACGATCGAGTTTGATTACAACATGTTGAAAGAATAATTTAGAATTTGGCTTAAATGATTGACTCTGGTTATTGTTGAACGAGGGAAAGCTCCATGTCATGTTGATCTGGTAAGTGGTTCTGAGTTCTTGTATGTTTCTTTCATTATTGGCAGGGTACGAAGGTTTTGGAATGAGGTGTTGTTTGATATGGGTTAATAGCAGTACCGAGTTGGTTTTGGAGTAATTACTATGGTCAGGAATGGTGCTACGAACATTCAAGTTGTGTAGTATGTTATGTGATTATATCTGTGGTTATGGTTGTGGCTTGATATAGCTTGTTCAGACTTATACAGTGTGTAAATATGAGATTTGGGTCTTCTAAGAAATTCTGAATGTTGGGAATTGAATTCCAAAGTTTTTAGGCTAAGGTTAAATTAATGATTTTTCAGTTGTGTTGTGTTGTCAGGCCTATATAGAATAGGGTGACGTGGTATCACCCCTGGGTATATGTGGGATCAGGTGAAATAGTGATTTAAAGCTTTAGGAACACCTCTTGGCACGTTCGAGGACGAACATATGTTTAAGTGAGGGAGAATGTAATGACCCGACTTGTCATTTTGAGAATTAGCGTTCCGTTCGGTGGCTTAAGGTCTCGAGCAGCTTTGAAATGTGTATTATGAACTGCGAGGGTGGTCAAGTTTGGTTTTTCAGATGATTTGGGATTTAATTGAAAGAACAATTCTTGTTTTGGAAGCTTAAGTTGAAATAATTGACCGGATAGTGAAATATGTGTAAACGACCCTGAAATGGGATTTTGATGGTTCCAACAGCTCCGTATGGTGACTTCGGACTTGGGAGTATGTACGTATATTTATTTTGAGGTCCGTAGCTAAATTAGGCTTGAAATGGCAAAAATAGGAAATTTAAGTTTGGAAGTCAGACCGGGGAGTTGACTTTTTGATATCCGCATCGGAATCCAGTTTTGAAAATTTGAACAGCTCCATTTTGATATTTATGACTCGTGTGCAAAATTTGAAGTCATTCCAGATTGATTTGATAGGTTTCGGCATCGAATGTAGAATTTGGAATTCGTTAGTTTTCATTAAGCTTGAATTGGGGTGCAATTCGTGTTTTAGTGTTATTTGATGTGATTTGAGGCCTTGACTAAGTTCGTAATATGTTTTGGGACTTATTGACATGTTCAGATGAGGTCTCGAGAGGCTCGGGTGAGTTTCGAAGTGGTTTCGGACCATTTCTATGCTAATTTTAACTGCTGGTGTTTTTGGCTACATCAGTGAAATTTCAGATGCACAGTGCTTACTTCGAGAGCTTATATCTAGCAATCTATAAGGAATTCGGAGATTATCAAAACATGAAAGTTATATATATTTTATTCTACTTTCCAGAAATTTAAACCATTTATCATTTTGATATTTGTACAGAAAGTTATGATCAATTAACTGAAACCTGGTACTGTAGTTGTTTTGCCTGGCAGTGTGCATCGCAGAAAATTTCTACTGCACATGGCTGACTTTGGAAGCTTATATCTAGTAATCTGTAGGGAATTTGATAATGATCCAAAAATGAAAGTTGTAGTCCGTTGTATCTAGTTTTTATAAATTTAAACCGTTTGGAAGTTGGAGTTGCGTACAAAATGTTATGGTTGATACACTACAGGCTGTCTGGAAGAGGTTTTGGAAGAGTTTGGTGTTTTAAGCATGTAATGATCCAAAGGTCTATTTTTAATTTTAGAGATTAAAATTTGATTTCGAGACTTCCAAAATTTTTATAATGAATTTTAGGAGCGATCTGGAAAGTTTGGTCTAATTTTGACAAGTCGCGATTGGGTTTTTAACGTGAAACATGAGTTAATTGTTTAAGGAGTGAAATGGGTATCGCACTAAGCAAATGAGCTCCAAATTGAGTTTCGATTAAAGGACTAGGTGTATTATTATTTGTGACTCATAGGAACAAGAATCGTCAAATTCTGAGTTCGTATGATGGAGTTAGAGTATTTTTTGTGAAATTAAAGACTGTTGGTGCAGCAGGATCTGGTGCGCACCTTTAGCGACCAGATGTGACATTTACAGCGACGGTAATTGGGCCTTTAGCGACCAGAATCGTGTTATAAATTTTGACATTTTTGGGCGAAAGAACACGGTCTGGGGCGATTTTTGAGCAAGAAATCATGGAATCTTGAGGTAAGTCACTTGTGATCAATTTTACTCCATAATATTCAATTATCATCAAATAATCCGACTAGATTACATGTTTTTGAGGTGTAAATTGATGATTTGGACCTACGGATTTGAAAATAAGATTTGAGGATTTGAAGGTCGAGTTGATATCGGAATTTAGTAAATTTGGTATGGTTGGACTAGTGGTTGAATGGGCGTTCAGATTTTGTAACTTTTGTCAAGTTCCGAGACGTGGGCCCCACGGGCAATTTTTGAGTTAATTTCGAATTTTTGTTGGAAAATTAGTACTTTCATATGGAAATAATTCCTATAATTTTTGTTGACTGAATCGAAATAATTATGATTTGATTCGAGCTGTTCGGAAGTTGATACGCACATAATGGAATTTCTGGAGCATTGTTTAGCTTGCTCAACATTGGATTCGACTTATTTGAGATGAGTAACTCTTTTAAACTTAGTGCTGAGGGTATGAAAACCCAAATTATGTGTTATGTGATTGATGTTGAGGTGACACACATGCTAGGTGATGGGTGTGTGGGCGTGCACCCTGTGAATGGTGACTCTGTTGTTTCCAGGACACTGTGTCGTGGTCCTACTTTGTTGATATCTGTGTTTTCACCATGTGATAAGTAAATTGAGTTGTATATCATGCTAGATATCATGTTTAGGCTTTATGCCAATATTGTTGGACCCATAGTGGTCGTTTCTTGCTGTCATCTTACTGATTTCATTGATATTTCAAACTCAGTCATATTCATTTATTCATATAATATCTCAGTCTCAGTTGTTATTATTGATATATTATATCATCATTTTTGGGCTAATTTTCATGACATTTTGAGCCCGAGAGACTGGAGAGATTGATGACTGAGTGAGGCCGAGGGCCTAATTGTGAGGATGATTATGGGATCGGGTTGCATGTTGCAGCATGTTGTTACTGATTTATGATTGAGTGAGGCCGATGGCCTAATTTATTTATGCCACAAGGTGGCTTGTTATAGCGCTTGGGCTGAAGGAGCCCCTCCAGAGTCTGCACACCCCCAGTGAGCGCAGGTACCTACTGAGTGCGAGTGCCGAGTGACTTGGGAGGATTGAGTGATTGTGAGGCATGAGTGACTGTGAGGATTGAGTGACTGGGAGGACTGAGTGACTGAGAGGATTGAGTGACAGGGAGGACTAAGTGAATTGATACTCTGAGAATATGCATATGGTTTTGTCACTATTTTGCATTGCATTGGCATGCACATTGAAATATAGGCATAGAGATGTACTTTCCTCATGCCATTTGAAAAATGAAATCTCCTATTTTGAAAGAAAGTTTTATGGGAAAGATCATAATTTTCATACTTACTCATATTTTGCTGATTTCAGTGAAAAAAATTGAGTTTTACTATTATACTTGAAAATAAAATATATTTTTTTGGAACTGTGAACGAGCTGAGCATTTTATTATTGAGTTATTCCTTGTGATATTTTAATTATATTGTTATGAGATGTTACTGGATATTGATGTGGACTTTGACCTTGGTACAAGCTCGTCACTACTTTCAACCTAAGTTTAGGTTTGTTACTTATTCAGTACATGGGGTCGGTTGTACTCATACTACACTTCCTGCACATTGCGTGCAGATTTTGGATGTCGACGTTGCTGTGTTCGATGGGAGCTGACTTGGAAAATGTATCGGCATCACTGTTGTAGCTACCTCTTGTTCATGGTAGCCTTAGAATTTTAAACTCTATTTATGTATTTGTCAAACATATGATGTGTTTGTTTTTATATCAGCTTTGTAAACTCTATTCTTAGAAGCTCATGATTTGTACTACCAGTCCTGGAGAGGTGTATAAGAGATACATTTATTTTTCCTCAGTAAGTTATATTGTATTGGACTTGATGAGTTGGCTTACCTAGCGGGATGTGTTAGGTGTTATCACGACTAGTTAGATTTCGGATCGTGACATGAAAACATGAAGGTTTTGGCTTGAAATAGTACTTCAAGAGGATTGTAACTGTTGTCTTGTCTATCTCTTTATTATTAGGAATTGTAACTGTAATTAATGTAAACACGTGAAGATTTTGACTTGAAACAGTATTTCAAGAGAATTGTAATTGTTGCCTTGTCCATCTTCTTATTTTTAGGAGTTGTAACTATAATAATTAAACGTAAACTTTTAAGATAATTGATTGATTATTCTTAATTAAAAAAAATCTAGTTTCCAATTCTAATGAATAAATAAAATAACTGCCCAACATGGGAGGCAGTATCCATTGTGAATAATTTGTTCCCCACGTTTGAAACCACGATCAAATCGTGGAGTATTTTTTTCTTTTTTTGCTTTATTACTATTTCTATGTAAAAAGTTTTGTGATGAATTTTTAGGTTTATAATAATAATAAATTAAATAAAAAACTAACGAAAAACGTGGGAGTTTGGAATTGGAATAATTTTTTTTTTTAGTTTTAAGTTTTAAAAAGTATTTTCCAAAAAACGTGAGACTCCATGATGTTAATAACTGAATTGGTTAATATTAAATTTGTAATTTTTCTATTTTAAAATTTTTTGAATCTCCAAAAATATTGAAATTTTGTCCTAAAATATGACATGTATTGATATTTCATTTTGATACTTGATATAATTTTATGGATTTGATTCTCCTTTTATATCTTAATAGATAGATTATGAAACCACCATACCTTTTTTTATGCAATTTGTGATGTGTCCACGTACGTCTTTCTTTTTTCTTCCATCATTGATTAAGCTGAACCTTTTCATTGCATTTGAGTCCTATTAAAGAATTGTGGACTTCCAATAACAAAGATTACCGCGGTACATATTTGGTGACAAGTCAATCGAATTGCGCTAATAAATCATAGATATATAACTGCAAAAGAAACACGCACACCCAATTTTTAAACCTTTCTTCTTGAATTTATAAGGACTAAAAAATGAAAACCTTGGCCACGGCTATGACTTCAATATAAACCAAGATTAAGAAGCAAGAATCTGTAGTTTGTAAGCCAAGAAATTACAGGAAGAAAAAGAAAAATGGGCTACATGACCATTTTGCTCGGACTGTTGTCTCTTGAAGAAACAAAATGAAGAATGAGACATAAATTGCACTAAGTCCATTCTCTTTGCCTATTCATTGGAAATCCTTTTCTATTTCCTTCAGCAATATTTTAGCAAGTTGATGTCGTGAGATAATTTCATATATTTTGACATTATTTATCCTATTTGCTTGTCGTTTGGATGCTAATTTGTGCGACAATTACGTTTAATAGAGCTTATTTCATGTGTAGGAATGCTTGGACATGAAATGAAGAAAAGTTGCACGAAATGGTACCTCAGAGCTACAAAATAGAGCAATAAAAGAAAATGTGCAAGACAACGAAAAGTCAGTGCCATAGACAGTGCAAGGCATTGTCCAGGGCACTGTCATTGGCGCCCCAGATAGTGCCTTGTGCCAAAACAATGGTGCCATAGACAGTGCCTCACGTCAACGATGTCATTCGAGCAAATTTTAATTTCTCATTAGTTCTGGACATGTAGAATTCGGCCCCTACCCTATAAATACCCCTTAAAGTTAGTTTTTGAGGGTTAAACATCATTAGAGGAGACATCAATAGAGAGGGTATTCGACCCAAGGAGGCACGAACACGCTAGGAGCAAGAAGGAGAATTCTTCTACGAGTTTTTCACTTCATTCTTCCTATTTACATTAATGGTTATGAATTCTAGTATTGTAGTTTTACATACTATTATGAATAGCTAATTTGTTATCTAGGGTTTTGATGGAACCTTTTGTAAGGTTTTATTCTCGTTATGTTTTTATATAATTGAACTGTTAGATTTATCTACTTGTTCAACTACGTGTTTATTGTTGTTAATTGAATGACCATCAATTGATTGTGCCTATTTAGTGTGTATTGCTTGAGAGAGGGTACATATGTAGGTAGTTGAACAACATCACTCCTAACGTATGTGAAAGACCAATACATAGGGTTTAAAGGTGAGATTAGAGATAACGAAACCTTGGTGTGATCGTAGTGAGCGGTGAATTAGTGCAGCTAGCGTAGTTCAAGAGAATATGTCTAGTAAATTGTGGTTGTTTCTCGAGAGAGAATTACGACACTAGAAGTGCTCACGATCGGTAGAGAATACTTAGGCGAAATTATAGAAGATGTAGCAGGAAGGATTCCGATAATTGTGGAAATCATAACTCTAGACCTCCTTAATTTTTTCTCCAACACGTAGTATCTTTAGTTGTTAATCTACTACTTTAATTTGTTAGTTAATTAGATATAAGAATCTTAATATTTATAACTTAGGAATTGTTCGAACTTGTCTTCTTAGTGATAGTCAACAGATGTAGCTAAACGTTAGTTCTCTGTGGGATTCGATTCCGAACTCTTAGACCGGATAATATTTAGAGTGACCGCTTATCCTTTTTAGGACTAGAGTTGGGCGTGATCAAATTTTGGCCCCGTTGACGGAGAACTAATGGTGTAGTTGTAGCTGTATATATTGCTAGGTTTCAAATTTTGAACTTCTATTTTGTTTTGTTTATTTTATTTTTTAATTTTATTTTATTTTACTTGTTGATTTGAGAAATATGAAATCTTGGAATTATGAAAGTTTAGGTGTTGGTAATTTTACTTTGATCTGTATACATATTGTGAAGGAAATCACCTGTGGCAAAATTTTTAAAATGTTCCTGAGAATAAGTTACGTGAACCAACTCAATCATATGTGTGGAATGTGTATGGTGGTCAAGATGATCACTTTCTTGGTTGTGCTTAAATTTCTTATCCTCTCCCAACCCCTTACTATGATGGTTCTGCTTTTTCTTGTGAAGTTAATAGGAACAAAGAACCTGAGATACGGACAGAAAGAAATTAAGGATATGTTAAAGTGCCTTCTGAAACAAAATAATGAGAAACAACTATAGATAGAAAGGCAAGAGAAAACTGTTCGCAACTTGAAGGCTCAAATGAGTCAAGTGGTCGAAGCTTTTAGTGCTCAACAAGCCAGCATTGGGGATAATAGCCAAGAAGAGTCTGAATTCGAGGTGCTATTGGAGGAGTTCAGAGTAGAACATCAAAAACCTAGCCAACTACAATTTGAGGAAGTCGATGTTGAAGACGTAAGACTAGTGTCAGCCAAGGACATTGAGGATATAAATTTTTTTTACTCTAGTATCATTGATGTTGAGGATGTTGAAAGTCCTGACGTTCACATGTTTGAGTGCATTGGTTCTTACTCCAAATATTTTCCACATTGAAATTGGATGACGGTATGGAAATAGAGTCATCTGAGCCGATTGAGGAGTCAAGGAATGAGGAACAAGGTGCCTATATTCTAGAATTTTTCTTGCCTCAAAGTCAGAATTACACACCTCGTGTAAAGGCCAAGAAGTGCAGAATACTGCTTTATTTCTTGGGGTCAGTTCGATTTGTTCCACCACCCTTGGAGCATAACCGAAAGCTTGAATCAAAACTTGGGGTTCACTTCATAAGCTCGCGGTGGAGGCAGAAAGTGGTTTACGTTGTGCCGCAACGTTAAATCAGGTGCTTGTTGGGCAACATTATTGCTTTCTTTTATTTTTATTTTTTTTTAAAAAAATTATTTTCTTATTGTATTATTTTTGTAGCATCGTTTTTTTATTTTTTAGGAGCATGAGAAGCATAGCTATTCGAAGGATGTAATAGCAAGCCATATGGTTAGAACTAAGTGTGGGTACCCGCACAAAGAAAAATACCCGGGAGAAGTCTGAGTACCCCATGAGCTGCTAGTGCTTCGACCTTTGGCTTATTAGGGAATTGTTTTTTGTCACGACCCAAATCTATCATATTGTGATGGCGCCTATCGTGGTATTAGGCAAGCCGACATATTACCAAAACCAATACATATTTTCATTCTTAAGATAAAATCAAAGCTATTTAACAATAAACCTTCATAAAGTGTTTAAATCAAGACAACAGTGCGGAAAGAAAGCCCGACATCGGGGTGTCACTAGTCATGAGCATCTACTAAGAACTGTCTGATGATACTAAGATCAATACAGTCTGGAAACCAACTAATAACACATATAGGAAGATAGGAGGGAGAAGAGTAGGGCTGTGATCGCCATGAAGCTACCTTACAAACTCCAACAGATCCGCGACGGATGAAATCAACACTCATAAGCACGTCTAGCAACCCCTCGGATTTGCACACAAGGTACAGGGAGTAATGTGACTACGCCAACTCAATAAGTAATAAAAGTAAATAAAGACTGAGCAGTAGTGACGAGCAATAAAACATATACAGTTCATATCATGAAATCTCAATAGAATACAACAAGTTTTTAAAATCAGGGTTTTGAATCAACTCATCTCATTTAAATCCAGTTTCAGTAAAACCAGGGGCATAAGATTTATGCTAGCCCCCAAATCACAAAGTGCCTTGGCAAAGACAAAGTTACCAATGGTGTAGGGAACTGCGAAACTTCCTGGATCAAACAACTTTTCAGCAACTGGTCTAGTCACCACAACACTGTAGGTCTGAGTTAGAGTCACTGTGGCCAAGTCTTGGAAATTGAATTTTCGGGACATCAAGTCCTTCATCATTTTTGCATAACCAAACATCTCTTTCAAAGCATCAATCAATGAAATATTTACCTGGATTTGTTTCAGCATCTCCAAGAATTTCTTGTATTGTTCCTCTTTTTGGTATTTGGCCAACCTTTGTGGGAATGGTGGTGGAGGTCTCTTCTTCCCAATGATTTGGGTTTTCTCTTTGTTAGACACCACCTCAACTACCGGTTCCTAGGCTGTCTCAGCTTCTTTCTCAGCCTCAATCTGTGTGTTGGTTTCTTCCTGGGCAGGTTGTACTGTCACCTCTGTCAATTTCGTTGAATCATCTAGCTTAATGGGCACTGGTACAAGTGTCTCAGCCTATCTGCTTTCTCAATCCCTCTCTTGCTCCAAGTCTAAGTCTATGCCATTACGTAGACTCACTGCCATCAGCTGCTTCGGGTCTTGATCTTTTGGATTTACCTGCGTGTTTGCAGGCAATTTCCCATGAGGACGATTATTCGAAGACATCGAAATCTGGCCCATCTGCACTTCAATATTCTTTATAGCTGACTCATGTGCATCTACTCTTTCACTCATTTTCGCATTTGACCCAATAACCTGCTGCATCATTGCCTCGAGTCTAGCAAACCCATCTTCCTCTCTCCCACCATGTTGTTGTTGAGGAGGATGATAACACTGCTGCTGATTTTGATTGTTGTATCCCTGTGGCCTTTGGTATGGTGCCATAATATTGTGAGGTCGCATGCCTCCCATATTTTCATTGTTGTGATATGGCTGGATTGGCCTGTATGGCTGATTCTGTTAGCCCCAATTCTGACCACCTTGTCTCTGGCCCCCATAATTAGACACATAATTCATGTCCTCAGGGTAATGATGATGATCACTTTCTGCATTCCATTGGCCACCAATTGGCTGACTAATGCAAGATGTGCATAAGCCCCCATTGGTAGTATCTACAATGTGCACCTGCTGCTTCTGCCCCCACTTTTCCACTTTTTTGGTGAGTATACTCATCTGTGTCATTAAGGTGGCCATATTTTCAACAAGAGTGTTGGACGGATCTAAGGGCACTGAGTGAACTACTGGAGTGATAGGTGCATTCCTGGTTGTCCACCCAAAATTTTGTGCCATTTTGTCAAGCAGACTCTGGCTTTCTCTCCATGTTTTGCTCAAAAATGCTCCACCAGCTGAAGCATCAACATTAGCCTCCACGCTATCTGTCAAACCCATGTAAAATCTCCGCCCCAACATCTGATCTGGAATACCGTGGTGTGGACATATAACCAACATCCATTTGAATCGTTCCCATATTTTTTGCAGGGTCTCTATTAATTTCTGTTTAAAGCTTAAAATTTCATCAATTTGCTGAGCAGTCTTGTTGGGTGGATGAAACTTATTCACAAATTGCTTGACTAACTCCTCCCAAGTCGTCATGGAATTAATGGGGAGTGAATTTAGCCAAGTCTGGGCAGCTCCTGTCACTGAGAATGGAAACAATAACAACTTTTTTACTTCCTGAGTTACATTGGGCTACCTTTGAGTTTTGCAGACTGATAGGAAATTCTTCAAGTGTTGTTGAAGATCTTCAATATATGACCCCGAAAATAATCCATTGTTTTGCAACAAGTGCAACATGTTGTTCGTGATTTGAAAAGATTCTGCCTGTATCTGCGGGACTAATACCGCTGTGGACAAATTCTCTACTGTGGGTTGTGCCCAGTCATATAGAGCAGCCACTGGCACAAGAGGTGCCACTACCGGCGCTACTGACGCAGCTGGGTCTACCACGTTATACCCCATGTCTGGTTCGAATTGTTCAGTTGATTGTTGTTGTTTGTTTTTCTGATTGGCCCGATTCAAGGCCTTGAAAACTTTCTCGGGATCTGATAATGCTTCAAATACTTCACCAGTTCTCGATGAGTTTCTAGGCATGCACCTGTACAGCCAAGTCAACAAACGTTAAAATTTCAATGTATAGATTGAAAATAAAGAAAACTGACTACACTAAGAATTTTTGTATTTCTTTCAACTGTAATTGATAACACCGTTAGTTCCCCAGTAACGACGCCAAAATTTGATCATGCCCAACTATGCCTTATAAAAAGGACAAGCGGTCGTTGCAAATATAATCAAGTTATTTAGCCTAGAGTCGAATCCACAGGGAATTAACCTACCAATTACTCTTGTTAGACTCACTAAATTCTTCGTGATCAACTTCCCAGATATTTTGAATAACAATCGGTGATATTTTTACTAGCTATAACTGAATAACGTTAAATAAACTAAAAGCTAACTATGATTGAGTTGTAAATAGATAAGAGAAGGATCTAAGGTTGTGATTTCCCTTATTGATGGAATCCCTTCCTGCTATGTTTCACATAGAATGCCTAATCGTCTCTATCGATCATGAACACTCTTACTACCGTAAATCTCTCCCGATTAATTACGATAATTTACTAGACGCACTCTTCCGAGTTACGCTAACTGACTTTTATTACTGCTCACTTTAGATCGCACCCAAGGTTTCGTTATCCCTAATCCCACCTTTAAACCCTTGGTTATTGATTCCTCATATACTTTAGGAGTGGTGTTTTTCAATAATTACCTAAATATGCACTCTCTCCCGAGTAATGCATACTAAATAGGCACAGCTAATTGAGGATCCTATCAATTAACTACAACAAGAACGTAGTTGAACAAATAGAGATTAAACTGGGCAAACTATATTAACATAACACGAAATTCATCCTTCAACAGGTTCTATCAAAACTCTAGACTAACTAATTAGCTACTCATAATCGTATTTATACTAACAACAACAAAATTCATCATAAATGATAAATACAAAAGGAAGAAAGGTAGAACTCAATGTCGAATTATCCCCCTTGCCTCTTCTTGCCTTCAACTAAGCTGTAAAAACCTTGAGAATGTCTCATTGGGCGAGCTGGACCTCTTATAGGTTAAGTGGAATTACCCCCAAACTTCCAAGTTTACCCCAAAAATTATGTGCTCCGAACTGGACTAGCGCAGCCGCGCTAATGGCCGCGCATATTGCATAATATTCTGCCTCAATTTTTTGGGCTAGAGCGGTCGCGCTAAGCTGGTTCAGCATTTTAACTCTTCTTCTCTCTCTTCTTTCACACGTACTCAGCTCCGAGGGGATTCCCTTGCTTTAATTTAGCTCCAAACACCGTCCTAAATCCTCATAAGCGCAACTCGCTCCTGCAAAATATGAAATTCACAATTAGAGCCAATTTATTGTCATTTAACTATCCTAGAACAGTGAAGCATAGTCAAGTTGGGGCATAAACAGTCGCCAAACTATATGAATCTAGCCTATTATCAATAAAATATTTTCCAATTAAAAATCACACATAACACCTTTCATAATAATAACAACAGGACTAAGTAAGATAATTATATTTTCAAGTATGTCGTGTACAACCTCATTACTATATACTTTCACAACTATCTACGGAGCCTCTATACGAAATAATAGAATTAAGCACTTGGGCCAATATCCGACATGCATAAATTAAAAAAAAACAACATGATAGCTACCACGAAATAAGAGTGGTACCTCACCATATACTTCCGAAAGAGAGTCATCCTAGTCCTGACTGCATGCCACGTATCGTACTCATCCCGAAACATGTAAAATAGGTCAGGCCCTAGAGGGGGCCCCCTAAGGGCTGAGTACACCACATTGATACTCAATAAGTGTTATAGACTGTTTCTAACTTAAGTTTTTGGGACAAACTTTATAAAAATAATGGACCAATATTTGAAATAAAATGATAAGAAATTCTATCAATTCATGACCCTTGTCATTTTGAATAAAATTCAAGTGAAATATAACCCACAATATAAACTTTTAAAATATTTACACCAATCCAAGATTTTGGATAAAATCATAAAAAATCATTTCATTTGCTTTAAATCATTAAAATCACTTTCGGCTTCTTAGGCCTAAACATTAGAAAATCATCCTTACCTTTCACTAGGAGTACTATACCATCACCGACATAAGAAAGTCAACTCTGTTATGTACCTAGCGGCAAGTATCATATACCCTACTTGCTCAGGTCGTCTCATCGTAGTGCCATATGAATCGACTCAGCCATGCTAATAATAGTACAAAATAGTACTCTCTCGAGGGAGAGCACTCTGTCGTAGTCTATACCACAAAGTGATCATCTACGCCTACACCAGCACGTAGTTTCATGACAACGAACACAATATATCCGAAGTCAATCTCGGTGAATACAAGTAACTCCCAACATATTTAATACTTCAAAAATAGATTCATAGCATAGTAGCTTCAAAAGATCTATTTTTATCAACTCATAACATTTATAGAAAAATCTAAATCATTTGAACAAAAATTAAATAAATAACCTTTTACATGCTAAAGTCTTTAGCAATTTAATATCGATCTTTAAAAAGATACCACATGTGTTATTCTGTTCGTCAATTTCCAAAAGAAATACTTTCCATGAAAACTTATCTTTAGCACTCAAATATGTATACTCTTGTCAATACATAAGCATTTACCTTGAGTGTCATTTTGCCAACAAGATTTAAAATAAAATTTTATAAAATGGCATGGCACTACATATGCAACATAATATTCTAGTATATGGAGACATCCATACTTGTTTGTCCCCACAAGCACGAAAGCACATTTGCAACAACTTAAATATTAACTCGAAACATGCTTTTAGAGAAAATCCCTCAAGAAGAGTAAGTTTTAATCAACTTACGTCGCTTTCACTTTATTAACATTCACAAGCTTTCGATCCTCCTCAATCATCCCAACGTTGAAAAATGCTCAATATCACCAACATGTCGATATCTACAATTAGATATCCTAATTATATCAAAATATGACCTAAGATATTGATCAACATGCATATATGGCTCATAAGTTGACTACAAGCTTCCAACAACTCAAATCGCCAAATAGATTTACAAGTTAGACCATTCAACTTCATTCTTATATTTTAATACCCATTCGAAGTCATTCATGATACTACAACAATTGTCCATTGCCACTAAGTTACTATTCATACTCTTCCATAATCAACACTTGCAAAATATACAATTCGGATGATTACTTAGTTGATCACTTCCATCTTTTGCTAATAAATAATTTCATGGGTTTATTGTATTCATAAATTTCATCGCCAAGATTACCATTCATCTTCTCTCTTATTTTCTCAAAAGTACTATTCATGCCATGAACTAGAGTTTTATAATCCAATTTTTCAACTATAAAAACTTGTAACAAATGCTTCAAATAATTCTAATTACTCATAATAAACAAGTTTGAAGCATTGAAATTACCTCTAGTAGCTCAATCTTGAAAAATTACAACTTTGGTAATTTTAGTGTTCTTGAGGATTTGATGATGAAATATAGCATTTGGATGCAAGAATGATGTTAGAACTCATGTATATTGAGTAAGAATTTCTGGGTATTTATATGCCTGGATTTCTGGGTTTCGGACGCGGCCTTGGATGCTATGGAAGCACTTCACTGCCAGCCATTCTTTCGGACGCGGCCCCGGATGCTTCGCATCCGCATACTCCTCCGCCAACCTTTGATAATTTGGTCATAACTTCTTGTAGGAATGTCCAAATGACAAACGGTTTGAAGCGTTAGAAACTATACTCAAAGACCTTTCATTTGATAGAGTTTTATCATCACATAACTCCTTATATATATATATATATATATATATATATATATATATATATATATATATATATATATATATATCCAAAAATTAGGTCTTGTGCGTACTTATTTGGAACTTTAGTCTATCATGTAATTTTCAACTTGACTTGAATTTAGGGCTATCATTTAGACCCCACATCACTTATAATATACCTTGTACACTTATTATCATATTCAATTGATATCTATCATATTAATAGTCATCGTCTGTACACGAAATAATATAATAGCACACACAACTTTCTTAATAACGCTTAAGTACTTCGAAATTTTCCAGGGTGCTACAGTGATGACAATTTTATTAAAAGATCATCTTAAACATATAAGGAGTAAAAAGTTTCGGAAATTTTTCTAGTGGTAATTGAAAGTTCATGAAATTTAACCCTACTAAATCTACATGGATTTGAAAAGGCACGACTTATAGAATTAAAAGGAATAGAAAATTAAAGTCTTTAGTAGTAGGAGAATAATTAAATGAATATCCCTAAATATTAGGGAATTTATTAAATAAATATTTTTTAATTATTAGAGAAATAATTAAATGATTGTTTTGTCTAGTATGGACTTTATTTTTAGAGGTTAAAAAAGGCGAACGATATTTCGCTAAGGGCCTTTGTGCTTTTATATAATATAGATAGATATAGATATATAGATTTATAATAATATAGCATAGTTAGGTAAAAATTAAAAAAAAAAATTCTTTTGTTGTGAATGAAATATCTAATGGGCCAGTTCAAACTCACACGGCCCGCTGCCTTTTGACCCAATTAGCCCATTTCGACAGAAAGCCCAAATCTAGTTAGTTGGGCGTCCGTCGGATTCCGCCCTCCAACTCTATATAATCCCAAAATAAGAGGCTGTTTTCTATTTCTTCATTCTCTCTCCCGCAAATCGAGTTGTAAGTAAATAAAACCCTAATCACTTTTCCAATTCTGAGTTCCCTCTTCTTGCGATAAAAGTTATAGTATTAATTTTAAAATTTCAAGCCATTTACCAACTCATTCTTACCATCCGAATATTGATTTAAAATCTCTACTATTTCGAATGCTTTTGAAATCAATTGATTTTAGATTCCCATTGATTCCTAATCAATCAGTCCAAAATATATTTTTGTTTGTTAGATAGACAAATGTCGGTGGTTAACATAATAGACACAGCTGACAAGATTTGTAATTATCAGCACACTTACCTTATGCCTGAGAGATTTTATGATAGTGTAGGAATAGGTGTGAGATTTCGAGAATGGCGAAGTTTTTTTGAAATAGACAAATTATTGAGTAGTTTTTATGGACTGGATATGATATAGAGGATTTATATAGTTGACCTCAACTAGTTTGGAATTGAGGCGCGGTTGATGTTGTAGACTATTAATTATCGAGGACCCACCTAGTAAATTATACTGAATATTGGCTGCCATAATCTGTGCCTGTCCTCACTTTGGGTTGTGTAAAATGGTTTATCTTTATATGGAGGAGCGAATGCAGTTTAAGTTTCCGGATAACATGATTTGAACCACTTATCTGATTATCTAATAAGTAATATAAAGATAAATTCCTGAGGTAAACTAGGGGAAGTTTCGGTATATGAAATGTTATGGCAACTGTACAGGCTCAAAATGTTGATTGACCCTGGCATATACTAGAAGTTTTTGCACATGCATTTGTATTGGTGTTTGTCAACTAAGTTTGTTCTGTGGTCATATGTTTAGTAGTTTAGTGCGGAGGGCTGAGAGTCAAAAGACTTAGGCAAAGTGTTGGTTTTTTGCTGATTATCTGTAGTTGCAATATCTTTGAGTGCTATCCTTCTGTTTCTCCCTTTTTACGGTATACTATTTTATTGGTGGCATCTTGTTTTGTGCTTTGTGTCTGTACGCAACCTGCTAATATATCTTCTCTTTGAAGGTCTTTTTATATTCAAGTCAGTAACTGCATAGTCTCGATGGATCCTGATATCAGGAAGTTTGGAAGAGGTAGGATGTTTGAGGGTTCAGTATTTGCTACTAGATTTTTTTTCCCCTTTGCTTCAATTTCGTAATACTTTTATGCGACGAAATGCAAGTTTGTAGACCAGAATGCTCTTTATTATTTAGTGGAGCATTTTTTTTCCAGTAGCACATCTGACAATTCATTAGTCTTTTCTAATAAAAGTCTGAGAACTTTATTATGCCATGGAATTTCTGGTTTGATGATGATTCCAAAGGTCATCAAAACCAGAATCTTAGAGAAAACCTTGCTTGGTGCAAGACCAAAACTTTGGCATCAGGAGACTAACTTGTCGTCGAGATAAATTTTGAATGATTAACTTGTGGTCATTGGTCAAGATATAAGTGTGGCCGATCTGCTAATACTTAATTTGTCACACTCATGAGGATCCATTATTACATGTACTTATAGAGGCAATTATCTAGTGTTTTTTAGCACGTCTCCTCCAGCAAGTACTTCTAATGCCAGTTTTATCTAAAGTAACCATCTTTCTTCCACTGAAGTATGTTGAGGACTTATGGAGTATATGATATCCTGTGCTTTGTCTTGGATATTCTATGTATCTTTTTTCATTTTAATTCTCACCCGTTTAATTTGTAATTATCTGGTAATACCTTCCAGAGCAGTGGCTCAAAGCAGTACTAGTTTTTTTTTTTAATAAATAAAATCTGAAATCATTTTCCTACTCATTGATAGTGTGGCAGAACTCTATAAAATAGTGGTCAAGAAGCTGGAAACTGTTTTGTGTGAAATAAACTTGTTCTAGAACTTTTCATCACCTCCTATGGTGGAAAAACTCCTTTTTGATTGATTCTGTTATTATATTCACTGTCCATCAGAGCGTCACGATGAGGAAAAAGCTCGTGAGGTTTAAACCAGTGATAGAGAAAAATTGGAGCTTCAAAATGCTTCTGATCGTAAACAGATCAGTTGATGAAATTTGATGAAAGTCTTAAGCTGACTGCCTCTGACACGGGTTACTACCACGTTTTATTAGATATTGGTTGTCTGTAATAACTGTTCGTGATAAGTCGCGAGGAATCATAAGGATGTTCTGATTTACCAATTGCTTTTGTGGACTTAGGGTTTTCGTCACTTATACTCTGTCAAATCCAATTCTTATACCTTCAAATCCAATTCATTCATACTTTGTTAGCATATGAATGTTATGCTGCACTATGCTGCATATGATTCATGATCAGGTGTATGAAGCCTCTGATGAGGTACAAGTATCTGCTCTTATAAAATTGCTTACAAAAAATTTTCTTTGACATTAGTTTAGCTCTTGGGAGATCTGTAAGGGGGATTTTTTTAATTTCCCTTCCACAAATGATTTATAGACTAGGCAGAGTTAACTTCTAGAATATGATTAAGTTAGGTCTACTAATGTTACCACGAGTCCTGGATTAACAATGCAACATTAGTGTTATATATTCATTGATATAAACATTATATGTTTGTTTCTATGCCCCCTCATGAGTTGAACTAAAGAGGTAGTGGGTGCCATATTCTTTACTATCTCTCTCTACATTTCATACCTAATTAAGTGCTCTCTTACACATTCAAGATTTTCTCTACCGCAAGTCACCTAAGTTAAGTTTTTAACTTTTTTCATGCCGCGTATGAAGTGGACTACTAATATATTCCACCACTTGTATGTATCGATAGAGCTCAGGTTCTGAGAATACGTGTAAAACAAAAAAAGAAATATTTATCAGAAAAGTGGATAAGAAATGTTCAAAACTATTTTAAGGTAAATATGCCAGACTTTGTGATGCGGAATCCAAGATAAAAAGATTAATGGCGTAAATTTAGTAAAAAGTGACCTAGGATAGCAATAAATAATATGGAATTGAAAGATCAAAATAAGAAACTTACAAGGAGATTAGACAAGGTGGGCGTGGCCTCCGGGGAGAAGAGATGCGGGAAGCGACGCTTAGATGGTTTGTACATGTGAAGGGAGAGACATGATGGCCCAATAAGGAGGTGTGAAAGATAGGCTTTGGTGGATTTGAGGAGAGGCAGATGTAGGCCAGAAAAGTATTGGGGAGGAGATGATTAGGCAGGACATAGCGTTGCTTCAGTTTACCGAGGAAATGACCCTCAATAGGAAGGTGTGAAGGTCAAGAATTAGGGAGAAGGTTAGTATGTAATCGTGCATTTTCCTTGTCCAAGCCAATAGTGTTAGTGTTAGTCTTGTGCTTTCTTATTTTTTGAGATTTTCCATTACTGCATTTGCTTTGGTTCTCTTGTTATCTTGCTGATGGTGCGAGAGCTTGCACATGGTGGGTCTAATGAGGGGTAGAAGAAGGCCTAAGAAGTATTAGAGAGAGGTGATTAGGCATGATATGATACTTCTTCAGCTTATTGAGGACATGATCCTTAATAAGAGGTTGTGGAGGACGAAGATTAGGGTAGAAGGTTAATAAGTAGTAAAGCGTATTCCCCTTACATACCGGTAGCTTTAGTATTACCCTAGTTGTGGCTTATTCTTGGACTCCTATTATTACCTGATATTGCTTGTGTTTCGGTATGTTAATATCCCGCTATTCCTTGTTTCCTTTCCATGACTTGTTTGTTTTTTATATCACATTTCTTTATTGTTGATACTGTGCTTACTTGGGCCAAGGTTCTGTTAGTAATAACCTCTTTATCCGTGCAAGGTAGGGTTAAAGTTTGCGTACACACTATCCTCCCTAGATCCTTGTTATGGGAATATACTAAGTATGTTGTTGTTGCTGATGATACAATCTAGTGCTACTGCTTCTTTTTGCATTTTTCGTTGAGTCGAGGGTCTATCTGAAACAACCTTTTTACCTTCTCAAGGTAGGGGTCTGTATACACACTACCCTCCTTAGACCCCACTCGTGGGACTACACTGGATTTGTTATCGTCGTTGTACAAGGAGATTAGACATCAAAATTAGAAGCCCAATTAATCATGGATATATCAAATCCACAACCTCAAGAGCAGTCAATTAAATATTCTAATCTATTACCTAAAATAGAAGATTACGTAATAGGAAAAACTATCCTTGAAGTAATCGAACACAAGTTCGGGTAGAACTCCTCCGAAACTCTCAAATATATTTCATATAACACTCTAATGTCTAATCCTTTATTGTGAAAGAGTGATGACTATTTATAGAACCATTTCAACTACTCTTGAACTAGCTATAAGTGTGAAACAAATACTAAAAAGGTCTTTAATAGTGGTTGCATGCAATCTTAAACAATAGAGGGCAGAAAGTCATCAAAACCATCTTATGGAAGCCCAAAAACGTAGCGATACATTCTGACTACTTGGTTCTCTTGTATTGGAAAACCAGCCAGATTGGCGCAGTTTTGGTAGAAAGTCCATAATTTTGTCTAGGGGTATTCAAATTGCTCAATCTTTGATTCTCTAGAAAGAAAACATCTTGAACTACATTTCTGGTAAGTTTCACAACTAAATTCATCGTGCACTATTCTAGAATTGATTTTGAAGTTGACAAATTCATCCTAGGCTCACTTGAGATAAACAACAAAAAACCCAATTTGATCCCATAAATGGGGTCTGGGGAGGGTAGTGTGTACGCAGACCTTACCCCTACCTCACTTGAGATACATGTATTAATTTTGGATTCTCATCCACGCCCATGAATTCCTAGCTTTTATTAATAAGCTTCTTTACCAACCCATGCATTGGTTGAACTTTTCTAGCTTTTGCTCTCGTGATTGGTCCGGTTGGTAAACATAGATCCTTGATTGCAATTTTGTGGAGGGTGCTCGTATCATTTTTCAAATAGTCATATTGTATTGCTAGGTTTTAAAGCTTTTCGTAAGATGTCTTTGGTGATTTTGTGGCCTCCATTGTTGAAGATTGGCATGCAACCGCCGTTGAAGACCCTTTTAGTGTTTGTTTTCACACTTGTAGCTAGTTCAAGAGTAGTTGAAATGGCTCTATAAATAGCCATCACTTTTTCATTGTAAGGGATCACACATTCGAGTGTTATATGAAATATGTTCAGCCCTTTCAAAGTTTTGGATGTTCTCCTTAAGTTCTACCATGAACTTGTCTTCAAGGATAGTTTTTCCTTCTACATAATCTTCTATCTTAGGTTCGTTGATTGACTGCTATTGAGGTTGTAAATTTGGTATATCCATGGTTAATTGTGCTTCTAATCTTAAGGTCTAATCTCCTTGTAAGTTTCTTATTTTGGTCTTTCAGTTCCATACTAGTTCTTGCTATCCTACATCACTTTTTACTAGATTTACATTATTAATCTTTTTGATCTTGGGTTCCGCATCACAAAATCGGGGACTTTTCAGTCACGTGTTCATCATCCTGTTGATCATAAAAGAGAATTTGATACTTTTATTGGCAGGATTTGAAGAGCGTGAAGTGGTTAAAAATTTGGCTTTAACATTAGCTTTACCCATGCTTTTACATTCTCTCTGTTGGATATTCATTATCTGAACGGATTTTTCCCATCATGTGGGCCTGGTTTTTTTGTTTCTTCAGGGCCTAGAGAACTTGGTGGTTCAGTTGATCTTCTAAATCATTGTAAACTTAGGAAACATCTTGATTTGTTCTGCAAGAGGTCTCTACCACTCTCTATATCTGAGACACAATACCTCAGGAATGTGGTGGGGGACACAGAAATAAGGAAAGGTGAAGGAATGGAACTCGATCAGTTGTCTCAAAATTCCCCCTATGTGGGGCATAGATGTGTACAGTTGCGTCCTTTTGGCTTGGATCTTCTTACTGATGCTTTTCAGCTAAGAGAAGCAACATCCACCGATCTGCCATTGGTAATAATCCACCATTTAATCCTCAATGTGCTCTTTTACTGTTTTGGGAAGTGCTAGCTCAAGCCTTCATCTGCTGTACTAAGTAACTTGTCTTTTTGTCTATAGGCAGAAATTGGGTTCCCTATAGGTGCATCTAAATTGAAGAATGAGTGCAAGGAAAAGAAGAAGCACAAAAAGCACAAACACAAAGATAGGTCGAGGAAACATGATCCTAGCAGTTGCACTGATAAGGAACCTAAACCAAGCAGGGTTAACAATAAGGAGAAAAATGAGAGCAAGTCACAGAATTACGGTCCAGATTTGTTTCTGAGACAGCAAGTAAAGGTAACACAGAATTTGGGTTTCATGTCTGCGATATTGGTTAAATCTAAGGCTGAAATTTGTCTACTTTCTTAGCAATTTTCAATAACTTAAATGCTTGTGCTAGGCTTGCAAACTGAGAATGAATTTTATGCTTCTTTCCATGGTCCTGTTGTATCATATCTTTTCCCATGGTCAAATTCTAAGTTGTCGTCTAATATTTTCAATTGAAGTCTTTGAGCATAAAAATATATACATGTTGAAGATATTTGCAGTTAGTGGTGCATATCTGTATTAGAGAATGATTATGTGCAAACACATGTGGTTGAGATACATGTTATCGCTAAAATTTCTGCTATGACATCTGTAGGTCAATATTATTATCCGTTATGAATTAGTTAATTTACAGAGACATTTGTGGAGCTTAGATTTTTAGTGAAATAGCTGATATTTTTTCATCATTACATTTAGTAACCATGGTCTATTGATTACCTTTTCAGAAGCCAAGAACCGATGGCAATGGAGGTTTTTCTGGTATCCTAACATACCAGAAAAATGAGCTAAATAAGGTAACTTTCATCTCACACTATTATTGAGCAAATTTTTCTTTAAACAGAAAGTCCACAGTGATGTGGGTTAATTTGTCTAAGTATCCACTTGGTTCCGTTGGTGGGGAAGCTCTGCTTTGTATTTTTCTTTTTCAACACATGAAAAATGAATTAATAACTTTCTCAATTCATGACTTATAATGCTTGAAGATCTGAAAGGGATTGTCTTCTTTTTCAGCGAAAATTGGGATTCTTATCGTACATATATTTATTTAGTGGGTTTGTTTTTTCCTTCTTTTTTGGGTCCCAAACTTGTTGAAGATACTTATTAGTTTTGTGTGTGTTGGTGTGAAATTTTAAGAGCATGTTTGGAAAGCCACCTTGGAAATGAATTTCGGTGTAATTGAGTGTAATTATACAGTTTGACATGTTTGTTTGGCCAAGTAATTACTTGGTCAGCATGAAATTGAGTGTAATTGGAGGGGTGTAATTACACTCTCCAATTCTCAATGGGAGGTGTGAATTGGTGGTAATTACACTGTGTAATTACAATGTTACTTTTTAGTTTCTTTCCTTTTTATTTTTATTTTAATTTATTATAACTTTTTATTTTTATTATATTAATTTTTAAATTTTATTTTTACTTTTTAATTTCTTTTGAAATTTTAAAATTTATTTTTCTTTGTACATTATGTATCTTTTATTTCTCTATCTTTGCTTCTTGTGATTCCATGTAATTGCTTATATTTTTTTTATTTTTTTTATTTTTTGAAACTACACCTCCTAATATTAAAAATAATGAGTCATTAACAAACTTGACATATAATGAGTAATACAATTAAAGTGGAATTTTGTTGTTGAATGTGGTTATAAACTTATTATGTTTCCTAATCTTAAGTTGCATAGTGAAACTTACTATTATTATGTTGGAATTTAACATATGTTAAACTATATTTTTTTTGAATTTTGAAATTGTGTTATATTCATGGTTCCAA
The DNA here is from genome assembly GCF_000715075.1 of Nicotiana tabacum. Taxonomy (NCBI): domain Eukaryota; kingdom Viridiplantae; phylum Streptophyta; class Magnoliopsida; order Solanales; family Solanaceae; genus Nicotiana; species Nicotiana tabacum. The sequence continues at coordinate 25,248,874 of NC_134084.1, forward strand.
TTTACTTGTTCTAGTAGTATTGCCTTACATTACATGTTGTTCATATTTTAGTTAGAATTGATAGATTAGTTTTGTCAAACATTTAAATAATGTAATGACATTATATTTATAAATATTAGTAGATTATTTAATCAAACATGAATTCCATGATGTTTTTACAAAACGTATATTTTTAGTTTTTTTAAGTATCTAAACTAATATTATCGATTTGAAAAATATATAAAAATTATTTTTAGGCATATATTTGTTATATTAACTTTTATGTTTTGATAACTACTTCATTTAAAATTTAATTTAATTGTGTAATTACGCTTGTGCAACCAAACAGTAAACTTGTAATTACACTGTAATTACACTATGACAAACAAACAGGTCGTCGTAATTACACAATTGTATAATTACGAGGCTGTGTAATTATTGTCCGTGTAATTATTGCCCTAGTAATTACACCAATTCTAATTACCTGGTGGCTTGCCAAACAGACCCTAAATGTAATATACATGTGAGAACATTGATTGCTGATTATGTAAATTGTGGATATAACTAACTAGCTTTTCTTTTCTTGTTTGCTTTACTTGGATAAGGCATTCAGACGTTCATAAGTGTACACAGGGTGTCATTGACATCGCAAATCTGGTTAAGAGAGTAGCAAGGCGCATTCAAATATCCACATTAAAATTCATTTGGTATGACAGGAGTCTCTTCAATTTTGGTGAATCTCGTCGTATGAAATTTTGAAGGATTAACTTCTAAAATTGGTGTTTTCTCTTGCAGGTATCCCATGTCTGAGCGAGCTTTCAATTATTTTGAATGGTTCGTAAGAGACATTAAGAGTTGTAGCCTGTGTTGGTAGACATTAAGATTGTTCAAAATTGTACATTTGGAGAATATTGAAGCTGTGAAATTTTTATTTTGTAATTAGATACCTCTGGGGAGACATATGGCTCCATTGTACAAAACCATATTGCATAATTGCATGACCGGAACTTATCAAGTAAAATTACTTGAAAAGTGAGAAACCTGAATTCTCAATGGTAAATCCTCCATCAATAATAAAATCTTGGCCACTAAAACACTTGGACTCATCACTTGCGAGGAAAACAGCAGTTTCAGCCACATCTTTTGGAGTAAGTGTTGCACCATTTAAGGTAGAATAAACATCCCAACCTTCTTTGCCCATCTTCTTTAAAGAATCAAAAGCCATTTGTGTAAGAACAGCGTATGGGGAAACACAGTTCACACGAATGCCATAACGTCCTAAATCAACTGTAGCATTCCTAGCAAGTCCTAAAACTCCATGCTTTGAACTCGTGTAGGCATGAGAACAAACGCCACCAATCGATGAACACACACTGCCAGTGACAATTATGCTACCTTGACGACGAGGGATCATGACTCGGGCTGCTTGTTTAATCCCAAGAAATGTACCTGCAAGGGAAATTTGCGTTTTTAGTGTCGGATATATTGACGTGATCTGATTTTGGTTCTTGTGATATATGGTTGAGTACTTTTTACTTCCAGCTAATTAAAACACACTTTAGATCCTTAACTAAGCTCCCGCTATGCGTGTGATCCGGGGAAGGGTCGGAGCATAAGAGTCTATTATACGCAGTCTTACCCTACATTTCTGCAAGAGGCGACTATTTCCACGACTCGAACCCGTGACCTCCTGATCACATGGAATCAACTTTATCAATTACGTCAAGACTTTCCTTCATTAAAACCACACATTTTAATTAGTTTTAAGTTAAATATGCTTAGTCAAATATCACAAGGACCAAAATCAGAATTCATAAGCAATAGCCTTGGGAACAAAAGTGAAATTATCTCCGTACCTACGAGGTTAACACTAATGACTTTTTCGAATTCCGATTTTTCATTATCAAGAATGTTAGATTTTATTGCTCCCATAATACCAGCATTGTTGTACATGATGTCTAGCTTGCCATACTTGGATACAGCAATGTTCACAGCATTTTCTAGATCTTCTTCTTTTGTAACGTTACAATGCACAAAAGTGGTTGATGATGTATCCAATTCTTTGCAAACTTTTTGTGCCAAATCATCTTGGATATCTGCAATCACCACTTTAGCTCCATGTCTTGAGAAAAGTCTAGCAGCTGCTTCACCAATGCCGCTAGCGGCACCTGTTATAACTGCAACTTTACCTTCTAGCCTAAAATAATTAATAATGATTATGCATGTTATAATCTTTAATATTTACCTCGAGTTAAAATTACAATGATGCTATAGAAACTCTTTATAATATGTATCGGTATATATAATTTAAATCCTTTCATTTTATCAGTAGTGTGTAAGATTTACATATAGTGTAAATTGGGAAGGTATTTGACATGGAGATAGGTATAAGAAAGAACATTCATGCCGTTTGGTTTCAATAGTAAATATATTTAAATCAGTCAAAACGAATTTTTATACTATGAATGTAATTTGATAGGATATAGCAAGTTTTTACTCTATTTTCCAAATTTGCGATATATACATGATACTTGTTATGAATAGTTACATATGATTGTAACGTACGTCAACTTTAGTAAAAATCCTTATACACTATCAATGCAGAAACTCTTTAAAAAATTATTATAGGCAAAAATTACATGACAGAGTGATTAGAACATGTACTGCTCTTTATTTGGGCAAGTTGAAATTAAAGAACAAAATCAGTTTATCTAAAACATAATAGCAAGGAATATCTTACCTTCTTGCCAAATGTGCAGCCATTGAAAAATGTATTAGCCCTCAAAGACTTCAAGTGGAACAGAAAAACAATATGCTCGGACACTGATATATATTATAATGATTCGACAAAATATGAGATAGGTTTTATCCTTCTGCGCTATTATATATGTAAGGAATAGGGCAGAAGGATTATTAGCCACAGATTATCAAAATGATTCGATAAACTATGACGTCGATCTGGTCCCAGGAAATGCTATGTGGACGACCTTGCACCAGAAACTGAAAGGTCTTACTAAATACTAGTTAAGTAGGTGGTCCAGGGATATAGGAGATGTGTTTGAAAGGGTCAAAGTCTTGGAGAATGAGACCATAACATATAAAAAGGCATGTGATCTTGATGTCTCTGACCACAAGAAGGAGGTCCTTGGTAGAGCACAAGCAGAAATTGCGTACCCAGATTTTTTTATAAGCGATATCAAATTGGTTTAGTTGAGTCTTAAGTTAGAAGAGGTCATAACCTCTGACCTCTTAGAGCAAAATTAGAAACTTAACTAGTGTGTCAAGCAACAAGTTATGTCAAGTAGTGTCAATTTCTTTATCTTATAATGTCAAGTATACTGGCTCATTGAACTGAACTAAATTGGATTGTCTTCTTTCTTTGTTGAGCTTGTCACTGTCATAATCTCTCCGGAAAATATGTTCTTGATTTTTATTGTCTAATTTAGAGTTCTTTAGTGTTTTTCTTGGTGTTTGATCATTTTATTACTCGAATCATATTTTTTCCACTCCTTGTATGAGTGCAGGAGTGGGAACAAAAATACAATGCAAGACATATTTGCCAGGATTTTGTCTCTGTCAAAATACAAACGGTCTAATTCTAATGGTAAGCTTCGTCGGTGAACTTCGCCAGCACCGGCACCGGCGTGGACAGGTAAGCCAGGTAAGCACACCCCCCCTCTCTCTCTCTATCTCTCCCTCCGCCTTTCTCTCTTTCTTCCCCCCTCTCTTTCTGCCCCCTTCTTAACCCTAGCAGAGACTAGGCCGGCGATCGTCACTCTTCCGGCGTCGCTCCGTCTCCCTTCTTCTTTTTCCGGCTTCAACCCCAACCCCCTTCTCAGTGCTTCCCCTTCTCCTTTATACTTTTTTCGTCTCCCTTCTTCTTTTCCCAGCGTCGCTTCACTGTTACAGGGTTTGTCATTGTTTTCCGGCGAGTCGGGCTAGTAGCAGATTGGTGTGTCACTGGTGGTGACAGTGACAGTCCCACACTTGTCTCTTTTTCTCTTTTTCTCGGTTCCATTGTGTGTTTGTGTGTTTTCCAGGTTGCACTTTGTTGGTGGTTGTTTCGGGTTGAGTTGGAGGTGTACGAGCAAACGCAGCAGAGCAGGCAGGCTGGTTGGTAGTCCCAAGGGCTAGACGTCGGGTCCCATAGCACCGGGAGTATAGCAAGTTGAAAGTTCAGGTTCTATCCGCGAGAATTGGTACCTCCCGTTACCTATTTATTTAAGTTAATCTGTTGCTGTAGTAGTTTAGGATATTTGTCACCTTCTAGTTTATACCTTTGCTTGTTTGTAGTTGCATTTTTGTCTAGACCGCCGTAGGAATAGCGGTTGTGGTTTGTAATGGCACAGTAGGGTCATATCCTCGGGGTGAGCGGGTGGTGGGGCGGGGGGTAGGTCATGGGTCATGGGGTGGGATGACGCCCAGAGGGGGTAAAGGCAACAAGGGAGCCTGTAGGTTGAAGATTGGATCGTGGAATATAGGGATGTTAACAAGTAAGTCTATAGAGCTAGCGAAGATTCTCCAGAAGAGGAAGGTCAATATAGCTTGTGTTCAGGAGACTAGGTGAGTAGGATCGAAGGCGAGGAATGCAGACGGGTTTAAATTGTGGTACTCCGGACGCGTGAAGGGCAAGAACAGAGTGGGTATTTTGGTGGACAGGGAGCTCATGAAGTCAGTGGTTGAGGTTAGGCGGGTGAATGACAAATTGATGGCGATTAAGTTAGTAGTTGCAGGGAGAACTCTGAATGTCGTTAGCGCATTCGCACCACAAACGAGCTTGGACGAGGAGGTTAAGAGGCGCTTTTGGGAAGGGTTGGATAAGGTGGTGCGGGGTATTCCGTCAACTAGGAAGTTATTTATATGAGGGGATTTCAATGGTCATATTGGGTTGTCGGCTGGGGGTTATGGAGAGGTGCACGGTGGCTTCGGCTTTGGGGATAGGAACAGAGGTGGTACTTCTCTATTGGATTTCGTTAGGGCTTTTGAGTTGGTGATCGCGAACTCTAGTTTTCCGAAGAGGGAGGAGCATTTGGTTACTTTCCGGAGTATGGTGGCTAAGACCTAGATTGATTATATCCTCCTCAAGAGGTGTGATAGGGGTTGTGCGAGGATTGTAAGGTGATCCCGAGTGAGACCTTCGCGACTCAATATAGGCTCCTGGTGATGGACGTCGGTATCGTGATAAAGAGGAAGAAGAGGTTTGTACGGGGTAAACCAGGGATCAGGTGGGGTGCTTTGACTAAGGATATTGCACATGAGTTGGAGGGATGGCTGATGGCTATGGGCGCCTGGAAGAGTAATCAGGATGCTAGCGCTATGTGGACGGCGACGACGAACTGTATTAAGGAGGCCACGAAAGAGGTGTTAGGGGTCTCAACGGGCTACTATGGCGGGCACCGAGGTGACTGGTGGTGGAATGATGTGGTCCAAGGTAAAGTGGAAGCAAAGAAAATGGCGTACCTTGCATTAGTGGAGAGTACCGATGAGGAGCAAATGAGAGCAAATAGAGTGAGATATAAGGAAGCTAGGAAGGAGGCAAAATTAGTGGTCTCAGAGGCTAAGACTGCTACATTTGATCGGTTGTCTGAGGAACTGAGGGGCAAAGGTGGGGACAAGAAGCTATTTTGGCTGGCCAAAGTGAGAGAGAGAAAGGCTCGTGACCTAGATCAAGTGAGGTGCATCAAAGACGAGGAAGGTAGAGCATTGACGGAAGACTCCCAGATTAAGCATAGACGGCAGATGTACTTTCATAAACTTCTGAATGAAGAGGGGAGCGGTATCATCGTGCTAGGGGAGTTGGGACACTCTGAGGGTCACCGAGACTTTGGATACTGTAGGCGTATCAAGGATGAGGAGGTAGTGAGAGCTATGAGTAAGATGAGCCGGGGTGAAGTGACAGGACCAGATGAGATTCCAGTAAAATATTTGAGGTATGTGGGTAGAGCGGGCTTAGAATGGCTGACTGGGGTGTTTAATGTTATTTTCAAGACGAAGAGGATGCCAGATGAGTGGATATGTAGTTTGATGATTCCGTTGTTTAAGAACAAAGGTGATATCCAGAATTGTAACAATTATAGGGGCATCAAGTTGTTAAGCCATACCATGAAAGTCCGGGAGAGGGTGGTGGAAGGGAGGGTGAGGAGGGCGGTATCTATTTCTGAACATCAGTTCGGGCTCATGCCGGGACATTCTACTACGGAAGCTATCCACCTTATAAGGAGGTTGGTGGAACAACACAGGGAGAGGAAGAGGGATTTGCACATGGTGTTTATTGACCTAGAAAAGACGTATGACAGGGTCCCTAGGGACGTTCTTTGGCGATGCCTAGAAGTGAAAGGGGTGCCAGTAGCATACATTGAATTGATAAAGGATATGTATATGGAGCTAAGACTTGGGTCAGGACTATAGGAGGTGACTCCGAGCTTTTTCCGGTGATTATGGGGTTACACCAAGGATCTACGTTTAGCCCATTCTTATTTTCTCTGACGATGGATGCCTTGACACACCATATTCAAGGGGAGGTGCCATGGTGTATGTTGTTCGCTGATGATATAGTTCTGATCGATGAGTTGTGTAGCGGTGTTAATGAGAGACTGGAGGTGTGGAGGCAGGCTCTAGAGTCCAAAGGTTTCAAGTTGAGTAGGACCAAGATGGAATATCTGGAGTGTAAGTTCAGCGGCATGTCGGGGGAAGCGGATGGGGTGATGAGGCTCGACTCACAAGTCATCCCCAAGAGAGAAAGTTTCAAGTACCTAGGGTCTATTATCCAGGGAGATTGACAGGGATGTCACCCACCGCATTGGGGTGGGGTGGATGAAATGGCGGTTAGCATCTGGAGTCCTGTGTGACAAGAGGGTACCACCGAAACTCAAAGATAAGTTCTACAGAGCGGTGGTTAGGCCGGCTATGTTATATAGGGCTGAGTGTTGGCCAGTTAAGATTTCACATATCCAGAAGATAAAAGTAGCCAAGATGAGGATGTTGAGATGGATGTGCGGGCATACTAAACTGGATAAGATAAGGAATGATGATATTCGGGAGAAGGTGGGTGTTGCTCCCATAGACGACAAGATGCGGGAAGCGAGACTTAGGTGGTTTGGACACGTGCGGAGGAGAACCATAGATTCCCCGGTTAGGAGGTGCGAGCGGTTGGCTTTGGCAGGTACGAGAAGAGGTAGAGGGCGGCCTAAGAAGAATTGGGGCGAGGTGATCAGGCAAGACATGGCACGTCTTCAGATTTCCGAGGACATGGCTCTTGATAGGAACCTGTGGAGGTCGAGCATTAGGGTTGTAGGCTAGGGGGTAGTTCATAGTTTTTCCCTCTTTGTACCGGGTAGTCTGATAGAGTTTTGCCTATGTCTGGTAGCGGTCTATGTTGTGTTCACACTATTTTGTTGTTTTGCATATGATTGTATTATTGCACTCCCTTTCACTTATTTGGTGTATTTTAAGATATTATTATTACTTCTCTTGTTTCTTTTGTTGTTATAGATCTTTTCTTTTGTTTCTTTTCTGAAATTATTATCTCTTCTGTTGAGCCGAGGGTCTCCCGGAAACAGCCTCTCTACCCTTCCGGGGTAGGGGTAAGGTCTACGTACATCCTACCCTCCCCTGACCCCACTAATGGGATTTTACTGGGTATGTTGTTGTATTATTTCCGTACAATATTACCACATATATCTCGTAAAATTTTTCAACGTAGTGGAGCGATACCGCTTCGTTCCACGTGCATCCGCCCCTGAGCAGAGTACATTAAGTGGCTTAAGATGCATGAGTCCATTCTCAAGTAAAAAAGTTAGAATTACATGGGCTGAAAAGGGAGATACTAACTCCAAGTATTTTTACAGTGTATATTAAAGAGAAGAGGTGGAGATCACATATTTATATAATCAAGGATAGCATGGCAATTCGGTAGAGGAGAAACAGGAACTCTTAGATGCTGCAACTGAACATACTTTAGGCACATGTTCACTGAACAAGGAAATGGGTCCAATATGCATGCAGATTCTGAGATGGAGTGATCTCTTATAGGAAGAGAACGATAATTTGCAAAGATTACCAACAAAAGAAGAGATTAAAGATGCCATTTTCTCTATGGATCAAAGCAGCACAGCTGGTACAGATGTATTTGATGGACACTTAGCTTCTTTCAAGTTACCTGGGATATTATAAAGGAGGAGATAAACTGTAATAAGTCGAGTAAACGCCACTTTAGGAGATTTAATAATATTTTTTCTTGGCAAAAGCATATTGTCTGTATCAACCACGACTCAGAATCACTGGTTGTTGAAAATTTCTCACGTTACCGGGTGGATTCCCTAAGTCCACAGTCTATAAACCCCTTCAATGATGTAAAGATAACTAACCCTAGCCCTTCTCTAGACGATTTAGAGAATGTCTTCCAACATCCATAGTGATATTTATATAGATTGCATTTGGACTTATGGTTAAGCTAACTAAAGGGCCTAATTAGCTAGAAGCCGCTATGGGTGTTCTAGGCCCAAAAGCTATTTTCCAACATTTTCCAATGGCACATAAGGAAGTGCTCAAACCTCATTAATCTAAGAAAAGACATATTCTCTTTTTATCTCTCTTGCATCATTCATATAAGATAAATAGGCCGTGCGATTAGCATATTATGAGAGCACCTTGATACTGTATTGGGAAAAAACTGAGTTTATATTAAAAGATGATGTGGCATGACACGTGAATTAGTTAAATGGTCAAAGCGCAGCAATTGACTAAGAGGCACGGATGGAAACAGCCACGGGAAGAAGAATTTAAATAGGCACGAGACAACGTATAGATACGAGTCTCGTACCAATTTAAATTATCTACAGCCAACGGATAGAAGGCATTGAAAGCAAAGATCTGGTGACAGAAAGGAGTCCAAATTCATTATTAAATACTTGATACGTTATGAAGTCGGTATTTAATAGGAATGATTGTATAACGGCTTATTTAATATCATTTATTACTCATGATTATATCATTAAAGCTGAGGCTTCATTCCTTTACCTAGAATTATCTATAAAAGGAAGAAGTATCATCATTTGTAAGGACACGGAATACTATTGAGAATTTATTGAAATATACATCTATTTGCTTCTTTAACATCGTTCTCAAAAGTATTTTATTTTTGTCTCCTGATTATCAGTAACCCGAATTTCTTTTTAGTTTTGACCAAAGACTCAGATTTTTGGTTAAACAACTTGGTTCCGTTACCGGGAATCTGATAATCTTTCCTTTTAAGCTACATCTTATCTATTAGGCGTCACCATGTCAAACAACAACGCCAACAACAATAGTAACAACACATTGGGAAACCATGAGAATCAAATACATCAAAATCAAGATAATGTGGTTCCCTCTCCTCTAAATTCACCACGTCAATCTCGTGAAGGCACTCCTGTTACCGAATCACGTGCTGATCAACAAGAGCAATCTGAACATTTTGAAGGAGTTACAACTGAAGCTTTGCAAAAGCTAATTGATGCACATGTCGGCAAAGCTCTTCAGGCACTTGTTAGTCGATTGCCTGCTGCGCCACCTACACCAACTCCTAATAATAATACATTGGAGAACCCCCGTTCTGGTCTTGATAATTCTGGAAACGGAGCAACCCCCAGTGAACCACAAGAAGGGGGACCAGGTAATTTAAATAATTCGTATTTGCAAAATTTAGTACTAACCTTGCAGAAACAGCTTAAGGAATAAAATGAGCGTATTGAACAAATCCCTGGAGTTCCACCTGTAATAAAAGGAGTAGACATGGACAAATACTCACAAAAACCATGGAAGCCTAGTGCTGCTCCCCTTCCAATTCCGAAAAAGTTCAAAATGCCTGACATCCCAAAATATGATGGTACTACAGACCCACGTGACCACGTAACCGCATTTACAACCGGCGTAAAAGGCAACGACTTGACCAAACAAGAAATTGAATCAGTATTGGTCAAGAAATTTGGAGAAACTCTCACCAAGGGTGCATTAACCTGGTATTCTCTTTTATCTGAAAATTCTATTAATTCTTTTGCTGAGCTTGCAAATTCTTTTATTAAAGCACATTCGGGAGCACAAAAGGTTGAAAAAAGGATGGAAGATATTTTCAAAATCAAACAAGGGGATTCAGAGTTGCTTAGAAACTTCGTTGATAGATTCCAGCGTGAAAGAATGACTCTACCTCGTGTGCCTGACAATTGGGCTGCTATAGCTTTTGCAAGTAATTTAAATGACAAAAGTTCTGAAGCCACGAGACGGCTCAAAGAAAGTCTTAGAGAATTTCCTGCAACCACATGGAATGATGTTTACAACAGGTATAGCACGAAGCTGCGGATCGAAGAAGATACCGTACCTAAGCTCCATCATGAAGAAAGGGGCGGTACTCGAAGGTCAGAAATCGAAAAAAGATCAGGTAAAAATAGGTACGATCCATATATGGGACTCGCAGGAAAGGACCCACGGTCGAAACAAGATAGCCAGCAATATGATCAAAAATCAAGGAATCAGGATTCTGGCTCTTCTTCAAAGTTCAGGAATGATCGGAACAGACAATAATCACGAGATGATGACAGAAGTTTAAAGGCACGATTCGGTGGATATAATTTTAATGTCTCTACCTCCGAGCTCGTAGCTATTTTAAGAAGCATGGGAGATAAGGTACGGTGGCCAAAAGAGATGCGGTCAAATCCAAGTAGACGCAATCCGGATCATTGGTGCGAATTTCACAACGATCACGGGCACAAAACTTCAGAATGCAGATTCCTGCAGAGTGAAGTGGATCATTTATTAAAGCAAGGGTACCTCACTGAGTTATTTAGTGAGAAAGGAAAACAAGTTTATATGAAAAACAGACAAGAGCCACCACAACCTCCTTCACCCAAAAGGACAGTGAATGTCATAAGCGGGGGAGAGGACATTCACGGCGTAACCTATACAACCTCCAACAAGGTTTCTAAGGTAACAATTACACACGGGAAACGAGTGCGGCAGGTCCTTGAAAATGAAAGTATTTCATTTGATGACGCAGATACCGAAGGAGTAACAACTTCACATAATGACGCACTGGTAATATCTTTACTTGTACATGATACTAATGTAAAACAAGTTTTGATTGATCCAGGGAGTTCTGTAAACATTATATTATTAAGGGTACTACGAGAGATGCAAGCTGAAGACAAAATGATACCCAAGGCGTATACCTTGTCAGGCTTTGACAATTCAAGTGTAGTAACAAAAGGTGAGGTATTCCTAACAACTTTTGCTATGGGTGTTATGAAGGAAACTAAATTTCAGGTAGTTGATATGGAAATGGCCTACAATATGATCATGGGGAGACCATGGATACACGATATGAACGCTGTCCCATCAACTCTACATCAGGTTATTAAATTCCCATCACCATGGGGAATTTGCCAAATTCGTGGGGATCAGCAGATGGCTCAAAGTGTCAACGCTGTAACAAGTACGAGCACCGAGAATAAAGAAAAGTAGCAATTACAGGAAACAGTTAAAGGTAAAAAAGATCAAACTTCAACTGAACAGGAAAAGACGGATTTGGACTCAAGACCTGACACAATTCAAGAACCTGAAGAAAATGAAAGCATCAAAATGACAATTGAATATCTTGAGGCAGTGATGTTATTTGATCAGTGGCCTGAACAGAAGGTTTATGTCGGGGCCAATTTAAGCACGAACATGCGAGGTATGATAATCGAATTTTTAAAAGCTAACTTAGACTGCTTTGCTTGGTCCCACGCTGACATGACAGGTATTCCACCAAATGTGGTCACTCACAAACTCAATGAGGACCCCTCTTTCACACCAATAAAGCAAAAGAAACGGAAACAAGGTGCTTTCAAGAACCAGGTGATTCAGGAGGAAGTCCAAAGGTTATTAAAAATCGGATCAATCCGTGAGGTAAAATATCCTACTTGGTTAGCTAATACGGTGGTCGTACCCAAGAAAAATGGTAAGTGGCATGTTTGTGTAGATTATACCGATTTAAATAAAGCCTGTCCAAAAGATTCCTTTCCCTTACCACATATAGATCAACTAATTGATGCAACCGCAGGTCATGAACTTTTTAGTTTTTTAGATGCATACTCAGGATATAATCAGATTAAAATGGATCCTGGTGATGAAGAAAAAACTTCTTTCATCACAGACAGGGGGACTTACTGTTATAAGGTAATGCCCTTTGGCCTCAAAAATGCTGGGGCAACCTATCAAAGGTTGGTCACCAAAATGTTCCAAGAACATTTAGGAAAAACGATGGAGGTATATATAGACGATATGCTCGTCAAAACCCAGCAATCTCACGACCATGTTTCTCATCTATCTGTTACTTTTGAAATTTTGCGAAAATTTAATATGAAACTCAACCCAGAAAAATGTGCATTTGGGGTGGCATCAGGTAAGTTTTTGGGTTTTCTTGTTTCTAATCGTGGTATTGAAGTGAATCCTTCTCAGATCAAAGCAATAAAAGAAATCCCGGATATACTTACCAATAAAAAGGAAGTACAAAGATTAATGGGAAGAATTGCAGCTTTGGGGAGATTTATTTCCAAATCCTCGAAAAGGTGTTTTAAGTTTTTCTCTGCACTTAAAAAGCAAGATCATTTTGAATGGAATGAAGATTGTCAACAAGCTCTTAGAAATTTGAAAGCTTATTTGTCAAAACCACCGTTGTTGGCAAAACCGAAGGTGGGGGAAAAACTTCTCATTTATTTGGCCGTGTCTGAAGTCGCAGTAAGTGCTGTTTTAGTCCGTGAGGACCAAGGTAAACAATCTCCTATTTATTATGTAAGTAAGTCCTTATTGGAAGCTGAGACACGATACCCACAGCTAGAAAAATTAGCATTAGCTTTGATCATGGCATCTAGAAAGTTAAGACCTTATTTTCAATGTCATCCCATTGTAGTTGTTACTGCTTTTCCACTTCGAAATATATTGCATAAACACGAACTTTCAGGAAGATTAGCAAAATGGGCTATAGAACTAAGTGAGTATGAAGTTATTTATCAACCCAGGACCGCTATAAAGTCTCAGGTACTAGATGATTTTGTGGCTGATTTTAGCCAGGGGATGCATTTAGAAGCAGAAAAAGAATTATTAGTTTTTAATGGTGCGAACCCGGGGACTTGGGTTTTATACGCTGACGGTTCATCTAATGTAAAAGGGGCAGGCTTAGGAATAGTCCTCGTACCACCTGCGGGTGAGACCATAAGACAGGCTATAAAATGTCATTCTATAACTAACAATGAAGTAGAGTATGAGGCTGTAATTGCAGGTTTAGAATTGGCACGAGAACTCGGCATAACACAGATTATAATCAAGAGTGATTCTCAACTCGTGGTTAATCAGATGCTGGGGACTTATACAGCCAGAGAGTCACGAATGCAAGAATACCTCACAAAGGTACGGGAGTTAATAAAGCAATTCCAAACTTGGAAAGTAGTGCAGATCCCAAGGGATGAAAATGTAGAGGCAGATGCTTTAGCTAACCTTGCGTCCGCAGCAGACGTGGCAAACAATACAGATGCTTCAGTCATACATCTATTTCATTCCGTTCTTGAACCTGATAAAAACGAGGTAAATTTTAATCATCTAACATGGGATTGGAGAAATGAAATTGTTGCCTTCTTACAGCACGGAACCGTGCCTAATGACAAAGGAAAGGCTTACGCGCTTCGCAAAAAAGCTGCACGATATTGTTTATATCAAGGTAATCTTTATCGAAAGATGTTCGGCGGACCACTAGCAAGGTGTCTCGCTCCCTCTCAAACCGAATATGTCATGAGAGAAGTACATGAAGGACATTGTGGGAATCACGCAGGAGGACGGTCACTGGTAAGAACGTTAATTCGCATAGGATATTATTGGCCTAAGATGGAAGAAGAGGCAACCAGTTTCGTGTCCAAATGTGATAAATGTCAAAGGTACGACAATAATATGCACAGACCAGCTGAGTTACTACATTCTGTTTTAGCCCCTTGGCCCTTTATGAAATGGGGAATGGATATCGTAAGTCCACTTCCACAAGCAAAAGGTCAGGTAAAATTTCTACTTGTACTTACAGATTATTTCACTAAATGGGTAGAAGCAGGGGCATTTAAACAGGTACGAGAAAAAGAAGTTAAAGACTTCATATGGCGAAATATAATATGCCGCTTTGGAGTACCAAAGGAGATCGTGTGTGACAATGGACCACAATTTATTGGAGCACAAGTTACAGAATTTCTTCGAAGTTGGCAGATCAAAAGAATAACGTCTACGCCATATCATCCAGTGGGGAATGGACAAGCAGAATCAACTAACAAAGTTATTATTAATAACTTGAAAAAGAGGTTACAAGATTCAAAAGGTAATTGGCCTGAGGTGTTACCTGGAGTACTATGGGCTTATCGTACAACGACCAAAACATGCACTGGAGAAACACCATTTTCGATGGTTTATGGTACGGAAGCCTTAATTCTAGTTGAAATAGGTGAGCCAAGCACACGATACGATCAGGCAACGGAGGAATCTAATAATGAAGAGATGCGGGTTAGCCTAGATTTACTTAAAGGAAGAAGAGAAGCTGCTTTGATAAGAATGGCAGCACAAAAGCAAGTAACAGAACAATATTACAATAGGGAAGCACGCCTCAGATTTTTCAAAATTGGGGACTTCGTGCTTAAAAAGGTGTTCCAGTCTGCAAAAGCTGCTAACTCAGGAAAGCTAAGTCTAACATGGGATGGACCATACAAAGTCCGTGGCATTGCAGGAAAAGGAGCATACCAGTTGGAAACAATGGATGGTAAAATTTTACCCTCACATTGGAATGCTGTCCACTTAAAAAGATATTACTTTTAAGAAAGTACCTACGGTCAGGTATCATCATGTTAAAATTTCTCTATTGGTTTATTAATATTTTACTAACGATTTTAGATGCTAGGCAAAATATCCTAACTCGTGCCAAATGATGAGTCACAACCTGCAAGGCAAAATGGAGTATTCTTAAATTCCTAGCCCAGGGTTGCAATTAATCTGATGGAAATACACACGAGTTAGGCAGTCTTCATCTATAATCGCACCGTCGAGTCCCGTATATCTTTCTGTTTCAGGAAAAGGGCCAAAGTAAAAGAAACAAACAAATGCTCGAGGCTTCATACTTCACCGCTCAAACACTTGGGGGACTACATATTATACACAGATATGTGTAGAAAGAGACAGATACGAGTATCGAACAAAAATCGGCTACAAAGAAGCAAGTGTTGAGAAAAAGTTACGAAGTCTTCAGCATTCATGAGAACAACAGAGTCATCTCTCAAACTCATAAACAAAGTCACCTCTCAAACCCTTCTTAACATGTAAATATAGGGTCATGGCTATGTACTGAAACAGGTTATGAAGAAAAACCTTGTTTATTTTATGTTATTTACAAATCTGTTACAAGAAAAACAGTTACGAGAAAGTTGTAGATGTATTGTAATACATGTAACAGTCAAACACTTGTTAAAAGTTTATGAATAAAAACTTGCCAAAGTTGTTTCATATAAAACGTGTGTTTTCCTATTACTTTCATCGTATTATAACACCATTATGAAGTTGAGACGTCTTCTTCATTAAGTGTCGATAAAATAAAAGGGCCCTCTTTTATAATCCTCATGTTAATAAGTCATGAGAAGTATCATAAAGCATTTTCAAAGGATAAAAATGCTAAACTATTCTATAAGTCCTAAATAAGTAAGCTAAAGGCAAGAATAGAACACATTGCAGTACTAACAAAACTTCTTAATATAATTAAAAAGACTAAGTAGAAACTTAGTCAATTAAAGTTTATACAAGTGCCCCATTAGGATAACTGGGGACTTTCACCAAAAAATCCCTTAAAAAACTAAGGGATAAAACCATCATTCAATTGAAGGGGTCAGCACATCAGAAGTTGCAATATTTATTTCACTTTCAGCCACAGGCACGGTGGCAACTTCTGAAGAAGCAGCAACAGGAACGATTTCAGCAGAGCTTGAGATGTTAGGATAAATGAGGGAAACAAGAGTCACGGAAGCTTCAACTTCCACAGACTGGGTCATAGAAGTTTCACCCTCTGAAGCTGGAATTGCAACGTTTTCAGCTGAAGCAGGAATTGTAATCCCAATTGCTGCAGTATGCACTTCTTCATTTAAAAGTTCTTCTGTTCCAGGAACTTCAAGTGCAGGAGAAGGAGTATCAGCAGACTGTTGGCTTTTCTCGATGGTATCTATGACTTTGGCCAGTTCAGACTGCAAGTCAAAACCTTCTTGAGCAGCTTCCGTCAAAGCATCACGACGAGATTTCAGGAAAGCCCAACTCACTTCTATGTTAAAATTTTCCTCTAGAAGTCCATATTCCTTTTCCCACATAGCAAGATCGTTTTTTAAGATTTGATATTCAGCTAAATGGGAATCAAGGGAAGCTTTAAGAGAAGCATGAGAACTCTTCAAGGCATGAATCTCGTCTGAGGAAGTCTGTAAGTCAGCCTGAGCTTGAGTCAAGCTTTGCACTAACTCTCCTGCATATTCTTCCTTCCTAGCCAAAAGTGCCTTCAGCTCTCTAACATCTTCACTAGCCCTGGATAATTGTTCTGACAAAGAGCATTCCAAAAGCTCTTTGTCTCTTTTCAATTGGCTTGAAGAGGCTTTGACAGTTGCCAGTTCAGAAGTTAAACCACGGTTTTGCTGCTCCAGGAGATTTTTATCTTCTTGCAACTCCTCTATGGTCCCTTGAGTATTCTCGAACTGCTCCTTCCAATTGGTTGCTTCAAACTGGGCTCCCCTAGCTATTTCCTCGGCCTCGTGCATAGTCTTTTCAGACTCACGAGCTCTTCTTTCCAGTAGGGAAATTCTTCCCATTAATTTTGTGCCAATAAGATTAGCCTACAGAGGTAAGTCATGGAAATGAGAGATTGAAGATAATTTAAAAAAAAACTTGTTGGTAAAAATACCTTCAAAGTAGAATGAACTACGTCATTCATCAGAGTTAAGCAGCTATGGATCTCCATCTTCTTCTTATCGATATATCCAATTAGAGGTTCTATCCAAACATCGGCTCTGCTGGTCTTCCTCAAGAGGCTATGATTGGCAGGAACCTCCAAAGTAACACTTCTCATAGTCATACTTCCACTGCTAGAACCTGTCTCTGTATGATGAACAGAGGGAAGAGGAGCAGTGGAAGGAATGGAAGGAAAAGATGTAGAAACCACAGGAGCAGAAGAAGGTGCGGTAGAAACAGCCAAGGGAACGGATATAGGAGCAGTAGAGACTGGCAAAAGAACGGAAGTCGTCAAAACTGGTAACGAAATACTTACGGCTGGCAGAGGAATGGAAGAAATAGGAACAAATGAGGAAAGAGGAGCTTCATCGCTCGCCACTCCCGAAACCACTGTCAAAAAGATGCTGAATTGATTCATCATTATCTCTTGGTTCGGTGTCCTCATCAGATTGAATCAAAACAGGCTCGGTGGCGGAGGTACGAGCAGGAGTGTTTTCAATTTCATCATCAATGATTATTCATCTCCTGACCCTTGGCCTGGTAATTAGGGAGGTATTCTCCTCTTCTTCTTCAGAACTTTCCTTTGCAAATCAAGAGCAGCATTCGCAGACATGCGAATGGCCATAGCTACTTCAGCCGTCATTCCTCTAATGCCAAATCCTGATTAAAGGATGGATATACATGATTAAAGTTGAGGAAAAAGCACTTAACATGTAAAAAAATTTTATAAAAGAGGGGATACCGTGTGTTTTGACTTTCCAGCCATGTAAGGAAGAAATTGATTTCCAAGTTCTCTGCTCCCTAGAAGCAATCTTCAAAAGTGAGTCTACCCAACCACGAAAGTTGGGAATAGGTTCCACATCTCCCATGGTTGCTACAAAAAACCAAGAAGGGACGAGATTAAAAAACAACTTTCTTTTGAAATTCTCAAAAGTAAGTACGGTAAATAAAAGGAAACCTACGTTCAAAATTCCACTTCTCAGGGAAGGGAATATTTGTTTCACCAATCAAGTCCACTGTACGGACAACAACGTAACGAATATACCATCCACGATCTTTATCATCCTCAGGATTTACCAAAACCTTTTTGCTCCTTGCAGTTAAGGTAAAAACCCCATGGCGTATTAAGTTAGGATGGTATAGATGAATGAGGTGAGAAAAGGTGAAATTGACATTGGCCTTGGAAGATAAATATCTCAAACAAGCCACTGTTCTCCACACCAATGGACCGATTTGGGCCAAACAAATTGTAAAGAAACGACAAAAATCAAGAATAACTGGGTCAATCGGAGGATTGAAACCTAAAGTGAAGGGGTAAGTGTAAACAGAAGAATACCCACTTCTAAAAGAGGAAATTCTTTGATTTGGGGAAGGAATTGACATTCGGAGACTATCCTTCCAGTTACAATCTCTTCTTATGGTGGGGATTGTAAGTTCGGTTACTATTGTTGGGTAAGTATCGACTCTTTCTAAATTTTTAATTTGTTTTTGAAGAGACGTTTTGTCACTTTCAAAAGACAAATCGCCGGGAACTATATCATCAATTGAGGGTTCCTGAGAAGGATCAAGAATTTCCCTACTCTTAGAAGAAGGGGCTTTTGGGATGGAACTCCTTGAAGAAGAACCAGAGGAGCCGCCTCGCGTAGATTCTAACCCTGTTCGAAGCCTACCTCCTCCGCCTCTTCTGTGTCTAACAGGGGCGTTGGGGAATTGATCTAAAATTGGAACTTTTTTATGGTTAGGGTTTGAAGAAGACATTGTTAAGAAGGAAGTATGTGCTGAAGATTTGTGAAGAAGACAAAGGAGGACAAAGTTGTGTGTAAAATGGGAACCGTCAACTTTTTAAGTGTAATGATGAGAAAGCCTATAATAAAGGCAGCTATCACTTCGTAAATAGTGAGAGTGAAGAAGTCTCAAAAAAGAGTATGAATAGTGGAATCAATTAGAAAATGACATATGGGCAGAACATTAAATGGAAAAGACTGATGAGACGTTAGTACTGTCATGAGCATTAATTGCGGTAAAAATTCCTTTTACATGAAGATCCACTTCCCAATTATTTAATTGATAAAAAAATGGAAAGTGGGGGGACTATCTGTATTGGGAAAAAACTGAGTTTATATTAAAATATGATGTGGCATGACACGTGGATTAGTTAAATGGTCAAAGCGCAGCAATTGACTAAGAGGCACGGATGGAAACACCCACGAGAAGAAGAATTTAAATAGGCACGAGACAACGTATAGATACGAGTCTCGTACCAATTTAAATTATCTACAGCCAACGGATAGAAGGCATTGAAAGCAAAGATCCGGTGACAGAAAGGAGTCCAAATTCATTATTAAATACTTGATACGTTATGAAGTCGGTATTTAATAGGAATGATTGTATAACGGCTTATTTAATATCATTTATTACTCATGATTATATCATTAAAGCTGAGGCTTCATTCCTTTACCTAGAATTATCTATAAAAGGAAGAAATATCATCATTTGTAAGGACACGGAATACTATTGAGAATTTATTGAAATATACATCTATTTGCTTCTTTACCATCGTTCTCAAAAGTATTTTATTTTTGTCTCCTGATTATCAGTAACCCGAATTTCTTTTTAGCTTTGACCAAAGGCTCAGATTTTTGGTTAAACAGATACATCCCTCTTGATCTCATGTATTATAGTTTCTTGTATTCATAATTATGACTCATAAGTCATAACCGGTACCAGCAAACACTAACCAAATGCGATTTCATCAATGATATTCCTTTTATTACGAGCCTGTCAACATGAATTCAATCCTCTTTTCTAGTCATGTTCCGCCAAACCGAATCTCTCATGGTCATTTGGTAATATGCTAAGATAGTGAATATCGAATCAAACTTTCAGCCACTGATGGAATTCGTGGGGGTACTTAATTTAGGGTCTTACAACATAGCTAGTGTAATCTCACAAGTGGGGTCTGAAGAGGGTGAGACACACGCGGACATTACCCTTACATTGTGTGAAATAGAGAAGCTGGTGCTGGTACACTTTCGGCTCAAGAAAAGTATTTTCAAAACTCTCACATAATAATAAGTCGAGATAAAGTTTATTATAACCCTTTTGATCGACATTCGTACACATGATATGAAAATATGAATGTATGTCTTTATCTCATAAGATAATATTGTACAAATGCATATGAATTGAGTTTCTTGATCTACTCAATAAATGTGAATTCACTTCTGGCCTCTTACGGTAGATTAGATAAAACTTATTTCTACCAAAAATACTAAAATGACCTTTGTCATTTCTTGTGCGATGCTAAATATTTTAAGCCATGTGCTCTCAAACTATCCATATGATAATTTGCTTAAAATCTTGTCTCATCTCCTATCAACACTAAATGGATGAAGGCGATCACCTGTGTGAGAAGGCTGACCGCTATCTACTCAATATACCTTTCAATAAAAATATGCAGAACAAGCATTTATAACACGAATGTACAATAGACATTCATAATAAGAATGTATACCAATATTATTCATTCATTCATATTATACTAAAAGTGGGAAGCTCCTACCTTCAAAGTTGGATTACCACTTTACCCCTACAGTAAATTAAAATCTAATTAATTAAATAAGACTACTAAGTCTAAAGTTGAATATGAAAATGTCCATCAAATTTACTAAAATGTAAATTTACATTTCAATATATAATAAATTGCATAGTACATATATTGAATGTAAAATGTGAACGGATTGTTTTGATTTGAAAAATTGACAAATATATTTCTAAAGTTAATGTCATTTATTGTAATATATTAAATTTAGAATAACTTTCATCTTCCACTATCTATACAATTAATATCAGTCTTTAAAATTTGAATTGAATAGTTAACTATTTCACCTTATTAAAATAATTACAAATTTATGAATACCAACTTTTCCACTCCTCCATTTACTTATTTATCAGTTTTTCCAATATACCATTTATAATCTAGCTTTGACTATAAAAGTTGGGCTCCACTTCAATCGATTCCCACTCGGTAACTTTACCTTTTTGTCTTCTTTTTGGATTCCTACTTTCAACACACACACATATATATATATATAGAGAGAGAGAGAGAGAGAGATCTTAAGCCATAAGTATAATTTTTAATTTCTAAACTCAATGCATTTATTTTCTTAGTTAATCTCATAAGATAGATAAGTAATTTGAAAAGTTACATGTAATCTACAATTATAGACCAGGTTCATATGCAAAAGTAAAATGTGTAGTATTTGAACAGTTATTCCTACGGCTATTTAGGACCTAAAGCTGATAATGCAGTGAAGTCACAGAGATTTGTTAGGAGTTAGCTGGCAAAAGTTAGGTTCATTTTTTTTTCTCTTTATCCCTAATTCTTAATTCTTGACCCATCTATTTCACTTTATAGGTTAGTTTCCCTCTTTTTTTTTTTTTTAGTGTTGATTTTCATATTAATGTCTTAATAATGTTATTTTATGTGCGGGATATATGTTTTTGTGCAGTGTATACTGTATATCTACCTTCCTAATAAGAGGTTGAAGTGTTGTATAAACCGATGGCCTCATGGTATTTCTATGCACATGAACTTAATTTGTCTGATTATTTACCTCGATAAAAGATCAAAATGTTTGTTGAAAAAATAGCTTAAATTATTTTTTATTTATTTTGTGGATAAAATTTATCTTCGCAACAAGATCCAAGCTCTTGGTAGCATCTCCATGGAAAGTAAGATCATGATTAAAAAGTCAAAATATGTTGGCTACATGTTAACCCATTCAGTTGTTCAATATATTATATATGTAATATACATATTGAGCAAGATCTAAAAATGCTAATATTCTTAAATTGGTACTTCATTACCTCACTCTTCACATATCTCATACATGCACGTTTTAAGTTCTCCTATTTATTTAGAATACAAATATTTGATTTCTTGTTGGAACAGGAGTACTGTGGCTATTAGTTTTCTTGAATAATAATTAAGTTTTTAATATAATCCCAAGCCCCAAAGAAGCATGAATAATTTGACCGAGTGTGCAGTTGAGGACTACGTCATGTATATTAATTTCACTGAGTTTCTGGCGCATGTTTAACAAAGAATTTGATGAAATGACTCATGGTTTTCGTAAAATTTTGTACTAAATGACTCATGGGTTTTTAAATATTTTGTACTAAATAACTTGAGATCAAAGGCAGATCTAAGATTTAAATTCTATGGGTTTAATCTTTAAGATTTGAGCATTGAATTCATTCACTTGTGGGATTACACTAGATCGTTGTTGTTGTTTGTTTGTTTTATTGAACCCATTATGTTTTAAAGGTTGTAGGTTCATATTACTATTTGTTACAATTTTAGTGAATTTTAACGCATAGATTACGCTTAGCATCTTATGTGAATCCGATACCATAACACTGGATCTATCCCTTCTCGGGATACACGTGCAACACACGTGGCGAGAGACTAGTTCAAATAATAAGTGTAAGCAAATCAAAGATTTATTTAATATTAAAAAACAATAAATTCATGTGTACGTTTAAGAAGATAAAACAACAAGCCAATGATAACATTTCAAAGCCTATATAATCCTTGAGATCTAGCATGTTTAGAAAATATCTCTATGAATTGTCTAATAATCAATGGGTATGCAATAATTTCTTTTCCGGAAATATACTGTATGTTTATTTCCTCGTGTGCTAACATATCTCTTATATAATTGAACTCGATATCAATGTGTTTGGATTTTTAACGATATTTCAGGTTTGTGGTTCTTACAATCACAGCTTGACTATCACAATAGATAGTTATTGGATCAACATTAGTTGCATCATTAATCAAATGGCCCAAGAATCTTTTTAATCAAATAACTTCTTGTACAGCTGAGGAGAGAGCCGAAAACTCGACTTTCATTGCGGATAAAGCCATACATGATTTCTTCTTACTATTCCATGGTATACTGTTATTATTGAGCAAAGAAGCATATTCATAGGTGGACTTTCTCTCGTTCATATCTCCTATATTATTAGCATCACGGTATCTCCTCAAGCATATATTGTCATTGCCCTCAAAGCAAAGTGCATAACTAGAAGTTCCCTTCCGGTACCTCATGATCCTTTTAACACATTTCCAGTATGCTAGGTCAGGGTTGGATTAATATCTACTTACCAAGCTAACTACAAAACAGATTTCAGGTTTAGTGTACAACATGACATACATTAGTACCAACAACACTGGCATAAGGAACTCAACTCATTTGTTCCTTATCTTTTGGAGTCTTAGGATACATTTTAGCACTCAATGCATTTCCTTTATAGATTAGAGTATCAATGGGGTTTACAATTTTGCATATTGAATTGTCCAAGAACCTTTCTAATGTAATTCTTTTGAAATAAGATAATAATTTCCTTGAATGTTCTCTCTCGAAGTCTTTACTCCGAGAATATGTCACTTTATCCATGTCTTTCATTTAAAAATTAGATGATAATCAGGTCTTAACCTCGTTTAAATACTCCATTTCATTTTCGACTATTAATATGTCATCAACGTATGATGACCTAATCATAAATTTGCCCTTAGATCTTTTGGTATAAATGCAATGGTCTTCATGAATCATTGTGAAGCCACTATAAGTGACTACACCATGAAAGCATATATACCATTGCCTTGAAGATTATTTAAGTTCAAAAACAGAATTCAGTCTACAATCCTTATGTTCTTAGCCTTTTTGGATAAAACCTTTCATTTGTTCCATATAAATCTCTTCACTCAATTCTCCATTGAGAAAGACAATTTTTACAATTATTTGATGCAACTCTAGATCCAAGATAGTAACAATAGCTAAAATCAGGCGAATGAGGTAAATCATACCATAGGTGAGAAAGTCTCATCATGGTCAATCCTTCCTGTTGTATATACCCCTTAGCAACTAGTAGAACCTTATATCTCTCAACTATGCCTCCCTTGTTCTTAATTTTGAGAACCCATTTAGTTCTAATAACTTTGCGTTCTTTTGGGAGATCAACTAGTTTTCAAACTTGGTTGATTCTCATGGACTCATTTTTTTTCTATTGCATTTATCCATTTTATATATCATTCGAAGGGCAGAAAATAACCTCTTTCATATTTTTTGGCTCATTTTCCTCTTGCAGGAGCATCATAAAAGTTCAACCCTTTCAATATCTAAATGGCAACGGGGGATTCTTTGGCGGTTGTTGTGTCTTACTTGAGATTCATCAATTTTTAATAACTTCGCTCCCACTTGACCAAAATTATTTATCTCACTCCCATTTGGAACAAGATTATTTCTCTAACCCACTTGAATCAAAATTATTTGTCTCACTCCCATTTGGAACAAGATTATTTCTGCTCTTACTTGGAGCATGATCATTTTAATTCTCATTACACTATGAAGGTGGTTCATGATGAGAAACTAATTCCTCATCACCAAAATCCTCTCTCTCAAATAAAGATATCCTGTATGATCTAGGTCCTTAATTTCATAAAGAGATAAGGCTTGACCTACCTCGCCCTTCTTTAAAAATTCATTCTATAAGATTGTGACATCTCTAAATTCAAATTTAGTTACACTTCAGCTGTCTTGCAGCCCTATAAATACTTAAAATTTGGAGGCCTTTGAATATCTAATTAATATGCTTTTCTTTTCCCTCGATTTATGGGAAGAATCATGAACATAAGCTGCACATCACTAAGGTCTCAAATCATTCAGGTCAGAGTTTTTACCAGTCCATAACTCATATGTCATAGATATAACTGATTTTGTTAGTATACAGAGATTTCTGAAGACCTGGTCCACTTGAAATTTCTTTCTAATTTATACTTTATCTTGTTTAAATTCTCTTGAAGTACCCCGACCTTTTAATATTCAACAGAAAGATCAATTTTAACCATTTTCGATTAACTCTCTAGTTTTTCCTAAATGGTAGTGGCTAGATCTTTTCCTTTCGTCGGAGCATCACGAAGTTTTCTGTTTTTAGTTTCTAAGGCTGAATTTTCAATCCTTTGTATAAGAACCCGGTCCTTCAAATCAATAATAAAATTTTCATATTCTCCTTACTTACTTCTAAGTCTTTGTTTTCAAACCTAAGTGATGCATAATCATTCATGAATTGGTCTTTTTCAACAAAGATCTTTTGATATGCATCAATCAAGATATTAGATAAAGAGATCGATTTCTTTTTAGAGTAAGCATGAATTTTGTTGTTCATGTCGTGAAAGTTTACCTCACATTTGCTTTCATCATCAATATCAAAGTCTGAATTTGCCATCAAGGCAGGAGGTCTTCATGTTCTAAATCAGTGTCATCCTTGTCCATCAAGGACTAATCTTCTTCATTACTCTCTTTATTGCAGACTTATTAGTTGAGGCTTTTTGCATAGTAGCCATCGCCCTGCTTCTAGGAACGGAACCCAATCCCTTTTTTCTGTTTCACCTTTTCAGGATTGTTCTTCTTCCATTCAATTTCTTATTGTAGACAATCCTTAATAAAGTGATCCTTCTTACTATACTTGTAGTATTCATCAACATTATTCTTCTCTGGAGCTTTTGGTTTGGATTAAGTACCATTTTTAAAAAAACTACCTTTTCTGATTGCTCGTTAAAAATGCAGAGTAAGCAGTGCCATGTCATCCTTTTCAACTTCCTGCTTTTGAGTGGTTTTAAGAACCAGGTTGCCCTATGATTGTCACGACCCCAGTTCGCCCTCCGTGAACTGTCGTGACGGCACCTAGTCTCTACAACTAGGTAAGCCTAACAAATGCGGAACATAAACGAAACTTGCGGAAGAAATAATCAAAAACCAAAATAACTGAATGGAAACAATAGTTATAGTGCCGCTCGGCATATACAACACAATATTCTCAAAACCAAGTACACTATCCGAAAACCCGGAAACTCACGGAAACACAAGCCTTTGGAATATCTAACAGTCTAACTCCAGAATATCTATCAAGAAAGAAAATACAAAAATGGCAATGTTTAACAGCTAGAATAAAAAGGGACTCCTCGATCTGAGGACGCGGTAGATGTACCTCGAAGTCTCTAGAGCAGTCGCCTGATCGTCTCCCTCAAGGATGGTAGGCCTGAGTAGCGGTACCTGGATCTGCACATGAAAAACATGCACAGAAAGGGCATTAGTACACCACAATGGTACTCAGTAAGTGCCAAGCCTAACCTCGATTGGGTAGTGACGAGGAAGGTTAGAGCCCTACTAAGGTTAAATAAAATATAAAGATCAACAGTATAGAACAGAACAATATAAATAAGTACAACAGTAAAATAACACAGGATGTACAAGACAACAATAACTATACAGAAACAAGGTAAACACGGAAAGGAAATACAGCTCAGTACCAATAATAACGATCGGTGATCTCCCAGGATACCATCCTATAGTCCCATGTGTACATATCCAATGGATCTCCCGGGATCCCGTCCCGTAGTCTAACTCATAGTGTGAAGGGATATACCAGAATCCCGTTTCGTAGCCCCAAATGTAAATACCCAGTACTGGGGGAATCTACCGAGTGCATTCCCGTAGTTCCATATAACTGTGCAGGGGAATCTATCAGAATCCCACAGCCGTAGTCCCAAAATAAACACACAGCAGCAACAAGAAAATATACAGAAATGACAAAACTTCATATTAAGGCAAAAAATGATTCTAGTCTAGCATGCTGCACAGAATTCAGGTAAGGCAGGTTGAGCAAATAAAGCAATTAAGTCACTTAGATATGCTTTTATAAGCTAACAACAAGCTTAATAGTGCAAGTAATAGAGACATGAAAGGAAACATACTGGTAATTACTTAAAGAAAACTGGATTTCCAACAATTAGCACAAGTACACACTCGTCACTTCACGTACAAGGCATTTCAATTATCAAATATACCAATCCTAAGGGGAAGGTCCCTCACACAAGGTTAGACAAACCACTTACCTAGAACTGACTCAATAATCAATCCGAAAACATGCTCTTGCCACGGGTACTCGACTCCAAATAACTCAAATCTATTCAATTCAATTTTATAAGGTAAATAACACTTCAAGAAACTGATTCTACAAAGAAATTCTAATCTAATACGCGAAATTAGGTAAAATGACCAAAACGTCCCTCGGACCCACGTCTCGGAATCGGGTAAAATTTATATTTTCAGAATCCTCACACCCTCACGAGTCTAACCATATAAAAATTATCCCAATCCAATGTCAAATCCCTAGTCAAAACTCAAATTCTTGATCTAAGAACTTTCCCCCAATTTTCATACAAATTCAGAAATTAAATGATGAATTCATATTTAGATTAATGGGTTACAAGCAAAAAGGAGTTAAGAATCGTTACCCAATCGATATCTCTGAAAATCCCTCAAAATCTCGCTCAAAACCGAGCTCCCAAGCTTAAGTTTTGATAAAAATGGCTAAACCCTCGATTTTGAAATCTTATATCTGCCCAGGTAATTCCTTCTTTGCAAACGCAGTCAAAGCCTCGCGTTCGCGAAGCACAAAATAAATTTGACCATTTTTTCCTCTTACGCGTTCGTGGCCAATACCTCGCGAATGCGATGATTTGCACAGACAGGACTTCGCGATCGCTTTTCACCTATCGCGAACGCGATGAATTAAATCCCCTGAGGCTCAGCCGCTCATTTTCTTCTATGCGAACGCGACACAACCCATGTGAATACGATGCACAAACACTTAGCCCTTCGCGAACACGGAGCCTTCCTCGCGAACGAGAAGGCTTAAATTTCACCTTTCTCAACTGACTCTTCATGAACGCGAGAGTCCACTTGCGAACGCGAAGAGTAAAATACCTCTGCAACAGCTGAAACAAAATCTGCAACTTTTTTACAACTTAAAATGATTCGTTGAGCATCCGAAACACACCCGAGGCCCCCAGGACCTCAACCAAACCTTCCAACCAACCCTAAAACATCATTCAAACTTGTTCCAACCTTCGGAACGCTCAAAACAATGTCAAAACACCTATTTTTCATCGGATTCAAGCCTAAGAATTCCAAAAACTCTAAAAAATACGCTTTTGATCAAAAAGTCTATCAAACCTTGTCCGAATGACATGAAATTTGGCACACACGTCACATTCAACACTAAAGAGCTAATCCAATTTCTGGAATTCCATTTCGACCTTCGGATCGAAATCTCACTATCGGATCGAAAACTTCAAAAATTCAACTTTCGGCATTTCAAGCCTAAATTTGCTATGGACCTCCAAAACACAATCCGAACATGCCCCTAAGCCCAAAATCACCCAAAGGAGCTAACAGAACCATCAGATTTCCATTCCGAGGCCGTCTTCACACTGTTCCGACTACGGTCAACTTTCCAACACTTAAGCTCTCATTTAGGGACTAAGTGTCCTAAAACTTTCCGAAACTCAAAACCGAACATCCCAGTAATTCCAAATAGCAGAAATAAACACGGGGAAAGAAGTTAATAGGGGGTCGGGGCGTTAATTCTTAAGATGACGGGCCGGGTCGTCACATCCTCCTACACTTCGTTCGTCCTCGAACGAGCATAAAAACATACTTCAAGTAGTGAAAAGATGAGGGTATCCGCTGCGCATATCCTGTTCGGTCTCCCAGGTCGCCTTCTCGACCGGATGGCCCCACCACTGAACCTTTACTGATGCAATGTTCTTTGACCTCAGCTTTCTAACCTTCCTGTCCAATATTGCCACTGGCTCCTTAACATAAGATAGATCCTTGTCCAACTGGACTGAACTAAAATCCAACACGTGCGATGGATCACCGTGATACCTCCGGAGCATCGAAACATAGAATACCGGATGAACTCCGGCCAAGCTGGGAGGTAAGGCAAGCTCATAAGAAACCTCCCCAATACACCTCAATATCTCAAAACGGCCAATAAATCTCGGACTCAACTTTCCTTTCTTCCCGAATCTCATGACACCCTTCATAGGCAAAACCCGAAGTAGAAACCACTCTCCAACCATATAGGAAATATCACGAACCTTCCGATCCGCATAGCTCTTCTGTCTGGACTGGGCTGTACAGAGTGTATCCTGAATCACCTTGACCTTCTCCAAAGCATCCTGAACCAAATCTGTGTCCAATAGTCTAGCCTCGCCCGGCTCAAACCAACTCACTGGGGATCTACATCGTCTACCATATAAAGTCTCATACGGTGCTATCTGAATGATGGATTGATAGTTGTTGTTGTAAGCAAACTTCGCCAATGGCAAGAACTGATCTCAAGACCCTCCAAACTCAATCACACATGTACGGAGCATATCCTCAAGAATCTGAATAGTGCACTCGGACTGTCCATTTATCTGAGGGTGAAATGCTGTACTCAACTCCACCCGAGTACCCAACTCATGATGAACGGCTCTCCAGAACCGTGATGTGAACTGAGTACCTCTATCTGAAATGATGGAAATCGGAATACCATATAGACAAACAATTTCCCGAATATAGATCTCGGCCAACCGCTCCGAGGAATAAGTAGTACACACAGGAATAAAGTGAGCGGACTTGGTCAGCCGATCCACAATCACCCAAATAGCATCGAACTTTCTCAAAGTCCGTGGGAGCCCAACTACAAAGTCCATGGTGATCCGCTCCCACTTCCACTCCGGAATCTCTATCTGCTGAAGTAACCCACCCGGTCTCTGATGCTCATACTTCACCTGCTGACAGTTGAGGCACCGAGCTACAAATCCAACTATATATTTCTTCATCCGTCTCCACCAGTAATGCTGCCTCAAATCCTGATACATCTTCACGACACCCGGATGAATGGAATACCGCGAGCTGTGGTCCTCCTCTAGAATCAACTCTATAAGCCCATCAACATTGGGTACACAAATACGACCCTACATCCTCAATACCCCATCATCACCAATAGCCACATCTCTGGCATCACCGTGCTGAACCTTGTCCTTGAGGACAAGCAAATGAGGGTCATTATACTGCCGCTCCCTGATACAATCAAATAAGGAAGACTGAGAAACCACACAAGCTAGAACCCGACTGGGCCTTGAAAGATCCAATATCACAAACTGGCTGGCTAAGGCCTAGATATCCATCGCCATAGGCCTCTCCGATGCTGGTAAGTAAGCCAAACTCCCCAAACTCTCTACCCGGTGACTCAAAGCATTGGCCACCACATTGGCCTTGCCCGAGTGATACAAAATAGTGATGTCATAGTCCTTCAGCAACTCTAACCACCTCCTCTAGCGCAAATTTAGATCCTTTTGCTTGAACAGGTGCTGCAAGCTCCGATGGTCAGTATAAATCTTACAAGGAACACCGTATAATGAATGGCGCCAAATCTTTAGGGCGTGAACAATGGTAGCTAACTCAAGGTCGTGAATAGGGTAGTTCTACTCATGTATCTTCAACTATCTGGACGCGTAGGCAATCACCCTACCGTCCTGTATCAACACCGCTCCGAGGCCAACCCTCGAAGCATCACAATAGACCGTATAAGACCCCGAACCTGTAGGCAATATCAAACTGGGGCTGTAGTCAAGGCTGTCTTGAGCTTCTGAAAGCTTGCCTCACACTCCTCCGTCCATTGAAACCGAGCACCCTTCTGGGTCAGTCTGGCCATAGGGGCTATAATCGATGAAAACCCCTCAAAACGGCGGTAGTAACCCGCCAAGCCAAGGAAACTACGAATCTATGTAGCTGAGGATGGTCTGGGCCAACTTTGCATGACCTTTATCTTCTTCGGATTAACCTGAATACCCTCACTCGATACCACGTGGCCTAAGAATGCCACTGAATCCAACCAAAACTCACATTTAGAGAACTTAACATATAACTTCTTCTCTTTCAGAGTCTGAAGCACAGTCCTCAGGTGCTGCTCAAGATCTTCCCGACTTTGGGAATACACCAGAATATCATCAATAAAGATAATGACGAACGAGTCAAGATACGACCGGAACACACTGTGCATCAAATGCATAAAGACCACTGGGGCATTGGTCAGCCCAAATGACATAACAAGGAACTCGTAATGACCATACCGAGTCCTGAAAGCAGTCTTCGGGATATCTGGCTCCTGAATCTTCAACTAATGGTAACCTGAGCGCAAATCAATCTTATAAAACACCCATGCGCCCTAAAGCTGGTCAAAAAGATCATCAATATGAGGCAAAGGATAACGGTTCTTCACTGTAACCTTGTTTAACTGGCGATAATCAATACACATGCGCATGGAACCATCATTTTTCTTCACAAACAAGATAGGAGCACCCCAAGGTGATACACTGGTCTCAATAAAACCCTTATCAAGCAATTCCTGCAACTGATCCTTCAACTCCTTCAATTCAGAAGGAGCCATACGATAAGAAGAAATAGAAGTAGGCTGAGTGCTCGGCAACAGATCAATGCCAAAATCAATATCTCTATTAGGCGGCATGCCTGGAAGATCAGTTGGAAACACATCGGGAAATTCCCATACTACTGGGGCTGAATCAACTAAAGGGGTATGAATACTGACATCTCTCACATAAGCTAAATACACATCATACCCCTTCTCAACCATACGTTGGGCTTTAAGAAAAGAAATAACTCTACTTGGAGTGTGATATAAAGTACCCCTCCACTCAACGTGCGGTACGCCTGACATAGCCTGTGTCACGGTTTTGGCGTGACAATCAAGAATAGCATAATGGGGCGACAACCAGTCCATGCCCAAGATAATGTCAAAATCTACCATGTTGAGCAACAATAAATCGGCTCTGGTCTCAAAACCACTAAGAGCAATCAAACACGACCAATAAACGCGATCCACAATAAGAGAATCTCCCACATGAGTAGAAACGTAAACATAGGAACTCAAAAAATCCGGAGATACACCCAAATGCAGAGCAAAATAAGAAAACACATAATCAGTGGAGCCTAGATCGAATAGAACCGATGCATCTCTGTGACAAACCAGTATAATACATGTGATGACAAAATCGGAGGCAACAACCTCGGTACGGGCAGGAAAGGCATAGTATCTGGCCTGGCCTCCCCCTCTAGGGTGAACTCTACCTCCCCGACCTCCACCTCTAGTTGGCTGAGCAGGTGGGGTAGCAACTGGAGCTGTAACCATAGCCTGAGAACTTTGCGGGGCATGTTGTGGCTGAGAAGTCTTTGGAGGTGCACCCCTCCCAAGTCTGGGGCAATCCCTCACCAGATGATGTGTGTCACCACACTCAAAACAAGCTCTAGGAGGACATGGTGGATGTGACTGGCTCGGGCCAGGTCTGCTGGACTGACCTTTGAAGCACCCCGTGCAGGAGGCGCGCTAGAAACCGGAGGTGCATAATAAGGCTCCTGAGGTCTAGGAGGAGCTACAATACCACTGGCTGCCAGAAGAGTTGAATGAACAAGGTGACTTATATAACCCCTACCATGACGACCTGCTGCTGGGGCACGAACACTAGAGAAATGGCCCGACTCTCGAGACCTCTTGGCCTCCCTCTCCTCTCTCTCCCTAGCATGTATACCCTTAATCCTCCTAGAAATGCTCACCACCTGCTGATAAGAAATACCATCACCAACTCATGAGCCATGCTAGACCTGATGCTGGGAATAAGGCCCTCAATAAACCGGCGAACCCACTCGTGAACAGTAGAAACCAAGGCTGGTGCATGCCTAGCCAAACTAGTGTAATAGATAACATACTCTGAGACAGTCATAGTAACCTGGCGCAAATGCTTAAACTCTACACGCCATGCATCCCTGAGGCTTTGAGGAACATAATTTCTCAGGAACAGATCTGAAAACTGAGTCCAAGTCAGTGAAGCAGCCTCATCTGGACTGTTTAACTCATAGGTGCGCCACCACTCATAGGTGGCTCCTCGAAGTTGAAAAGTAGTGAAGGAAACCCTGCTCGATCCTGATATACCCGTGGTACGGAGAATGCGGTAACTATCATCTAGAAATCCCAAAGCATCCTCCGATGCTAGACCGTTGAATACAGGAGGCTTGTACCTCTTGAACCTCTCAAGCCTTAGCTGCTCCTCCTCGAAAGCCGCTGCCCTGTCCTCGAGTTGAACTGGCACTACAGGTGGTACAAGAATAATCTCAGGGACTTGCTCAACATGCACTCGCTGCTCAAGAGTGCGGGTTGCGGGAGTCTGTGCTCCTCCCCCGACCTGAGATGTAGCTGCAGCAAGGGGAACCAACCCTGCCTAAGCCAGAGTGGTGTATATGCTCATGAACTGTGCCAGAGTCTCCTGAAGAGCTAGAGTAGTAGTAGCAGTAGGCGTGCCAGGTGCCTAGACTCCAGCTAGAACTGCTGGTGGTACCTCGGCGGTAGCTCGCGTAGGTGCACTGGCTGCACCACGTATGCGTCCTCGGCCTCTACCCCGGCCTCTAACGGCTGCAGTCGGGGGCGGGGGTGCCTGATCATCTTGGGTAGCACGTGTCCTCACTATCTGTGAGAGAATAGAAGACATAAGTTTAGAATTATGATGTCAAAATATCGCACGACAAGGAAATCAACTAAAATGTAATTATCCTAACAGTTACATAGCATCTCGGAGATAAGTACAGACGTCTCCGTACCGATCAACGAGACTCTAATAAACTGGCTTATGATCCATGACTCTTATGAACCTAGAGCTATGATACCAACTTTTCACGACCCCAGTTTGCCCTCCGTGAACTTTCATGACGACACCTAGTCTCTACGACTAGGTAAGCCTAACAAATGCGGAACATAAACGAAACTTGCCGAAGAAATGATCAAAAACCAAAATAACTAAATCGAAACAATAGTTATAATGCCGCTCGGCATATACAACACAACATTCTCAAAACCAAGTACACTATCCCAAAACCCGGAAACTCACGAAAACACAAGCCTTTGGAATATCTAACAGTCTAACTCCAGAATATCTAACAAGAAAGAAAATAT
This sequence comes from Nicotiana tabacum, assembly GCF_000715075.1. Classification (NCBI taxonomy): domain Eukaryota; kingdom Viridiplantae; phylum Streptophyta; class Magnoliopsida; order Solanales; family Solanaceae; genus Nicotiana; species Nicotiana tabacum. Next base: position 25,282,789 of record NC_134084.1, read on the forward strand.
AGAAGGGCAATGTTTAACAACTAGAATAGAAAAAGACTCCTCGGTCTACAGACGCGGCAGATGTACCTTGAAGTCTCTAGAGCAGTCGTCTCCCTCAAGGATGGTAGGCCTGAGTAGCGGTACCTAGATCTGCACATAAAAAACATGCGCAGAAAGGGCATGAGTACACCACAACGGTACTCAGTAAATGCCAAGCCTAACCTTAGTTGGGTAGTGACGAGGAAGGTCAGGGCCCTACTGAGGTTAAATAAAATATAAAGATCAACAGTATAGAATAGAACAATATATATAAGCACAGCAGTAAAATAACATAAGATGTACAGGACAACAACAACTATACAGAAACAAGGTAAACACGGAAAGAAAATACAGCTCAGCACCAATAATAACGATCGGGGATCTCCCAGGATACCATCCTGTAGTCCCATGTGTACATATCCAATGGATCTCTCGGGATCCCGTCCCGTAGTCCAACTCATAGTGCGCGAGGATCTACAGGAATCCTGTTCCGCAGTCCCAAATGTAAATACCCAGTACAAGGGAAATCTACCGGGTGCATTCCTATAGTTCCATATAACTGTGCAGGGGGATCTACCGGAATCCCACATCCATAGTCCCAAAATAAACAGACAATGGTGGAGCTACCGGAATCCCATATCCGTAGTCCCAAAATAAACACACAGCATCAACAGGAAAATATATAGAAATTGCAAAACTTCATATTAAGGCAACAAATGATTCTAGCCTAGCATGCTGCACAGAATTCATGTAAGGCAGGTTGAGCAAAAAAAGCAATTAAGTCACTTAGACATGCTTTCCTAAGCTAACAACAGGCTTAATAGTGCAAGTAATAGAGACATGAAAGGAAACATACTGGTAATTACTTAAAGAAAACCGGATTTCCAACAATTAGCACAAGTACGCACTCGTCATCTCACGTACAAGGCATTTCAATTATCAAATATACCAATCCTAAGGGGAAGGTCCCCCACACAAGGTTAGACAAGCCACTTACCTCGAACCGGCTCAATAATCAATCCAAAAACACGCTCTTGCCACGGGTACTCGACTCCAAATGGCCCAAATCTATTCAATTCAATTTTATAAGGTAAATAACACTTCAAGAAACTGATTCTACAAAGAAATTCTAAGCTAATACGCGAGATTAGGTAAAATGACCAAAACACCCCTCGGGTCCACATCTCAGAATTGGGTAAAATTTACATTTTCAAAATCCTCACACCCTCACGAGTCTAACCATATAAAATTTATCCCAATCCAATATTAAATCCCCAATCAAAACTCAAATTCTTGGTTTAAGAACTTTTCCCCAATTTTCATACAAATTCCGAAATTAAATGATGAATTCATGTTTAGATTAATGAGTTACAAGCAAAAAGGAGTTAAGAATCGTTACCCAATCGATATCTCTGAAAATTCCTCAAAATCTCGCTCAAAACCGAGTTCCCAAGCTTAAGTTTTGATAAAAATGGCTAAACCCTCGATTTTGAAATCTTATATTTGCCCAAGTAATTCCTTCTTCGCGAAGGAGATCAAAGCCTGGCGTTCGCATAGCACAAAATAACTTTGACCATTTTTTCCTCTTACGCGATCGCGGCCAATACCTCGCTAACGTGATGCTTTGCATATACAGGCCTTCGCGATCGCTTTTCACCTATCGTGAACACAATGAATCAAAATCCCACGAGGCTCAGCTGCTCATTTTCTTCTATGTGAACGTGACACAACCCACGTGAACGCGATGCACAAACACTTAGCCCTTCGCGAATGCGGAGCCTTCCTCGCGAAAGCGAACGCTTAAATTTCACCTTCCTCAATTGACTCTTCGTGAACGCGACGAGTAAAATACCTCTGCAACAGCTGAAACAAAATCTGCAACTATTTTACAACTTAAAATGATCAGTTGAGCATCCGAAGCACACTCGAGGCCCCCGGGACCTCAACCAAACCTGTCAGCCAACCCTAAAACATCATTCAAACTTGTTCCAACCTTCGGAACGCTCAAAACAACATCAAAGCACTTATTTTTCATTGGATTCAAGCCTAAGAATTCCAAAATCTCTAAAAATACACTTTTGATAAAAAAAGTCTATCAAACCTCATCCGAATGACCTAAAATTTGGCACACACGTCACATTCAACACTACGGAGCTACTCCAACTTCCAAAATTGCATTCTGACCCTCGGATCGAAATCTCACAATCGGACCGAAAACTTCAAAAATTTAACTTTCGGCATTTCAAGCCTAAATTTGCTATGGACCTCCAAAACATAATCCGAATGCACCCCTAAGCCCAAAATCACCCAACGGAGCTAACAGAACCATCAGATTTCTATTCCTAGGCCGTCTTCATACTATTCTGACTACGGTCAACTTTCCAACACTTAAGCTCTCATTTAGGGACTAAGTGTCCCAAAACTCTCCGAAACTTAAAACTGAACATATCGGCAATTCAAAATAGCAGAAATAAACATGGGGAGAGTAGTTAATAGGGGGTCAGGGCATTAATTATTAAGACGACCGGCCGAGTTGTCACAATGATGATCTAGATAATGTCGATGCAGTTTTAGCTCATAGGTCTCCCGGTTTTCGATGAGGTTATCAGGGGACATTATGTTCAAATTCCTTGTATCCGTTATTGCATTGACCTTGCTATCCCACGAGGGTAGCAGTATGCTCAAGATTTATATTACAATCTTATTTCTAGAAATAACTTCTCCAAGAGATATCAACTCATTGATGATAAATGTAAACCTTGTACGCATCTCAAGGACAATTTTCCTATCCTTCATCTTGAAAAGTTCATACTGCCTAGTGAGAATATGTGACGACCCGGCCAGTCGTCTTAAGAATTAACGCCCCGATCCCCCATTAACTACCTTTCCCGAGTTTATTTCTACTATTTTGATTTGCCAGGATGTTCGATTTTGAGTTTCGGAGAGTTTTGGGACACTTAGTCCCTAAATGAGAGCTTAAGTATTGGTAAGTTGACAGTAGTCGGAACAGTGTGAAGACGGTCTCGGAATGGAAATCCGATAATTCCGTTAGCTCCGTTGGGTGATTTTGGGCTTAGGGAAGTATTCGGATTGTGATTTGGAGGTCCATAGCTAATTTAGGCTTGAAATGCCGAAAGGTCGAATTTTAACGTTTCTGGTTCGATAGTGAGAATTTGATCCGAGGGTCGGAACGGAATTCCGGAAGTTGGAATAGCTCCGTAGTGTTGAATGTGACGTGCGTGCAAAATTTCAGGTCATTCGGATGAGGTTTAATATACATTTTGATCGAAAGTGTATTTCTAAAGTTTTGGAGTTCTTAGGCTTGAATTCGTGGTTGATTCATCGTTTTGATGTTGTTTTAGGTGTTTTAAGGATTGGTATAAGTTTGGACAGTGGTATTGGACTTGTTGGTGCCTTGGGTTGAGGTCCCGGGGTCCTCAGGATGATTTCGGATGGTTGACGGAAAGACTTTGGAGTTTTGAAGTTGCAGCTTCAGCTGTTTTCTGTCATAACCGCACCTGCGAGTGTGGGACCATAGGTGCGGAGCCACAGAAGCGGCGAATCAATCGCAGAAGAAGAAATGGGGAAGTTCAGCAGGGACCGCATAAACGGTAGGATTTTCCGCAGAGCGGTACCGCATCTGCGGACGGGGAGTCGCGGATGCGGAAGATGGGTTTTAAGTGAGAAGTCACAGATGCGACCAGTGTTCCGCAAAAGCGGGATTGCAGAAGCTGTCCCAGGACCGCATATGCGGTAACAATTGGGCAGAAATAGGAAATTTTTAGGGTTTAGTTTCAAAAGTTGGAAATTTGATTTGGAACTTAGGAGAGGGCGATTTTGAGAGGAAATTGAAGAGGAGATCATTGGATAACAATTATTTAACCCTTTCTAGTTTTATTCCATAATCTATAGTTAGTTTCATCATTTAATTTCGGATTGGAGATGAAAATTGGGGAAAAGTTGGAAGAAAGTTCTTACCCTAAAATTCGAGTTTTGATTGGGAATTTGACCTTTATTTGTATAATTTTGGTATGCATGAACTCGTGAGAGTATGAGAATTCTGAAAATATAAATTTTACCCGATTCCGAGACGTGGGCCCGAGGGGCGTTTTGGTCATTTTACCTAATTTCCCTTATTATCTTAGAATTGCTTTGTAGAATTAGTTACTTGAAGTGTTATTTACATTATGAAATTGAATTTAATAGATTTGGGCCATTTGGAGTCGAGTACTCGTGGCAAAGACGCGGTTTCGGGTTGATTATTAAGCCGGTTCAAGGTATGTGGTTTGTCTAACCTTTTGTGAGGGACCTTCCCCTTAGGACTTGGTATATTTGGTAATTGAAATGCCTTGTATGTGAGGTGACGAGTGCGTACTTGTGCTAATTATTGAAAATCCGGTTTTCATTAAGTAATTACTAGTATGCTTTTTTCCTATTTATAATACCTGCATTTAAAGCCTGTTGTTAGCCTAGGAAAAACATATCTAAGTGTTTTAATTGTTTTATTTGCTCAAACTGCTTTTACCTGAATTCCGTGCAGCATGCTAGGCTAGAATTACTTATTTGCCTTGATATGAAATTGACATTTCTGAATATTTTCCTGATGCTACTGTGTAATTACATTTGGGACTACGGATGTGGGATTCCGGTAGCTCCCCCTTGTCTGTTTATTTGGGACTACGGATGTGGGATTCCGGTATATCCCCCTGCACAGTTATATGGAACTACGATATTGCACCTGGTAGATTCCCCCAGTACTGGGTATTTTTATTTGGGACTGTTGATCGGGATTTCGATAGATCCCCGCGCACTGATAGTTGGACTACGGGACGGGATCCCGAGAGATCCTTCGGATATATATGATGGACTATGGGACGACATCCCGGAAGATCCACTAGATAGATGTAATTGGGACTACAGGACGGTATCCTGGAAGGTACCCCGGTTGTTATCTCTGTGTTGAGTTGTATTTCTTTTCCGTGATTATTTTGTCTCTGTTCTAGTTGCTGTTATTCTTTCTATTTTATTTTATTTCTTACTGTTACACCTAATTATACTATCTTATTCTACACTATTAGACCTTATATTTTATTTACCCTCAGCTGACCTTCCTCGTCACTACCCGACCAAGGTTAGGTTTGGCAATTACTGAGTACCGCTATTGTGTACTCATGCCCTTTCTGCGCATGTTTTTCATGTGCAGATCCAGGTACCTTGACCTAGACTTACCATCCTTGAGGCGAGGCGACCCGTTGGAGACTTCGAGGTATATCTAATGCATCCGCAAACCGAGGAGTCTCTCTCTATTCTCTCTTGTAGTTACAACCCTTCTGTATTTACTTGTTTTAGACTATTCTAGAGTTAGAGCACTATATAATATCCTTAGCTTGTGATTCATGGGTTTTTGGATCTTGGAAGTATGTATCGGTTTGAGAGTTAAATATTGTGTATGCCGAGCGGCACTTTTAAATACTATTTTATTACTCTAATTCTATTTTAAATCATTTAATTTCTGCAAATTTTGGTTTATCTTCCTCAATTTAGGCTTACCTAGTCGTAGAGACTAGGTGCCATCACGATGGTTCACGGAGGGCGAACCGGGGTCGTGACAAGTTGGTATCAGAGCTCTAGGTTCATAGGAGTCACGGATCATAAGACAGTTTATTAGAGTCTCGCTGATCGGTACAGAGACGTCTGTATTTATCTATGAGAGGCTATGTAACCGTTAGGAAAAAAATTTCACTTCATTTGCTTTCCTTGTCGTGCGAGATTTTGATATCACAATTCTAAACTTCTATCTTCTATTCTCTCATAGATGGTAAGGACACGCACTACCCGAGATGATCAGGCCCCCGCGCCCCCTACTGCAGTCGTCAAAGGCTAGGGCCGGGGTAGAGGTCGAGGACACGCACGTGGTACAGCTAGAGCACCTGCGCGAGCTGCCGTCGAGGTACCACCAGTAATTCCAGCTGGGGTCCAGGCACCTGATACACCTACTGCTACTACTACTCCAGCTCTTCAAGAGACTTTGGCACAGTTCATGAGCATGTACACCACTTTGGCTCAGGCAGGGTTGCTTCCCCTTGCAGCAGCTACGTCTCAGGTCGGGGGAGGAGCACAAACTACTGCTGCCCGCACTCCTAAGCAGCAAGTGCATGTTGAGCAGTCACTGAGATTATTCCTATACAGCCTGCAGTCCGAGATCAGCCTAAGGATAGGGCAACGACTTTCGAGGATGAATAGCTAATGCTTGAGAGGTTCAAGAAGTACAAGCCTCCTATTTTCAGTGATCTAGCATCGGATGATGCACTGGGATTTCTAGATGAGTTTTACCGCATTCTCCGTACCATGGGTATATCAGGATCGAGCGAGGTTTCCTTCACTACTTTCCAGCTTCGAGGGGCCGCCTATGAGTGGTGGCACACCTATGAGTTAGATAGTTCGGATGAGGCTACTTTACTGACTTGGACTCAGTTTCTAGATCTGTTCCTGAGGGAGTATGTTCCTCAGAGCCACATGGACGCATGGCGTGCAGAGTTTGAGCATTTGCACCAGGGTACTATGACTGTCTCAGAGTATGTTGTCTGTTACACTAGTTTGGCTAGTCATGCCCCAGCCTTGGTTTCTACTATTCGCGAGAGGGTTCGCCAGTTTATTGAGGGACTTATCCCCAACATCAGGTCTAGTATGGCTTGTGAGTTGGAGATGGATATTTCTTATCATCAAGTGGTGAGCATTGCTAGAAGGATTGAGGGTATGCATGCTAGGGAGAGAGAGAGAGGAGAGGGAGGCCAAGAGTTCTCGAGAGTCGGGCCATTTCTCTGGTGCCCGTGCCCCAGAAGTAGATCATCATGGTAGGGGTTATATAAGTTGCCCTGTTCATTCAGCTATTCAGCAGCCAATGGTATTCTAGCTCTTCCTAGACCTCAGGAGCCTTATTATACACCTCCGGTATCTAGCATGCCTCCTGCGCGGGGTGCTTTCAGAGGTCAGTCCAGCAGACCTGGCCCGAGCCAGTCACAGCCACCACATCCTCCCAGAGCTTGTTTTGAGTGTGGTGACACATGCCATATGGCGAGGTATTGCCCTAGACTTGGGAGGGGTGCACCTCCACAGACTTCTTAGCCACAGCGTGCCCCGTAGAGTTCTCAGGCAATGGTTACAGCTCCAGTTACTACCCCACCTGCTCAGCCAGCTAGAGGTGGAGGTCAGGGAGGTAGAGGTCGCCCTAGAGGGGGAGGCCAGGCTAGATACTATGCCTTTCCTGCCCGTACTGAGGCTGTTGCCTCCGATTCTGTCATCACAGGTATTATATTGGTCTGTCACAGAGATGCATTGGTTCTATTCGATCCAGGCTCCACTTACTCTTATGTGTCTTCTAATTTTGCTCCGCATTTAGGTGTATCTCGGGATTCTTTGAGTTCCCTTATTTATGTTTCTACTCCTATGGGAGATTCTCTTGTTGTGGACCACATTTATCGGTCGTGTTTGGTTGCTCTTAGTGGTTTTGAGACCAGAGCCGATTTATTGTTGCTCAACATGGTAGATTTTGACATTATATTGGGCATGGACTAGTTGTCGCCCCATTATGCTATCCTTGATTGTCACACCAAAACTGTGACACTGGCTATGCTAGGTGTACCGCGTGTTGAGTGGAGGGGTACATTAGATCACACTCCCAGTAGAGTTATTTCTTTTCTTAAAGCTCAGCGTATGGTTGAGAAGGGGTGTGACGCATATTTAGCCTATGTGAGAGATGTTAGTATTGTTACCCCTTTGGTTGATTCAGTTCCACTAGTACGGGATTTTCCCGATGTGTTTCCAACTGATCTTCCAGGCATGTTGCCTGATAGAGATATTGATTTTGGCATTGATCTGTTGCCAGGCACTCGGCCCATTTCTATTCCTTCGTATCGTATGGCTCCTCCTGAGTTGAAAGAGTTGAAGGATCAGTTATAGGAATTGCTTGATAAGGGTTTCATTCGAACCAATGTATTACCTTGGGGTGCTCCTGTCTTGTTCGTGAAGAAAAAGGATGGTTCTATGCGTATATATATTGATTATCGCTAGTTGAACAAAGTTATAGTGAAGAACCGTTATCCTTTGCCTCATATTGATGATCTGTTTGACCCGCTTCAGGGCGTATGGGTGTTTTCTAAGATTGACTTGCACTCAGGTTACCATCAGTTGAAGATTCAGGAGCCAGATATCCCGGAGACTGCTTTCAAGACTCGGTATGGTCATTACGAGTTCCTTGTCATATCATTTGGGCTAACCAATGCCCCAATAGCTTTTATGCACTTGATGCACAATGTGTTTCGGCCTTATCTTGACTCGTTCGTCATTGTCTTTATTGATGATATTCTGGTGTATTCCCGGAGTCGGGAAGATCATGAGCATAACTTGAGGATTGTGCTTTAGACTCTGAGAGAGAAGAAGTTATATGCTAAGTTCTCGAAATGTGAGTTTTGGTTAGATTCAGTGGCATTCTCAGGCCACGTGATATCGAGTGAGGGTATTCAGGTGGATTCGAAGAAAATAGAGGCCATGCAGGGTTGGCCCAGACCATCCTCAGCTACAGAGATCCGTAGTTTTCTTGGTTTGGTGGGTTACTACCATCATTTTGTGGATGGGTTTTCATCGATTGCAACCCCTATGACCAGGTTGACCCAGAAGGGTGCTTTGTTCCAGTGGACAGAGGATTGTAAGGCGAGCTTTCAGAAGCTCAATATAGCTTTGACTACAGCCCCAATTTTGATACTGCCTACAGGTTTGGGGTCTTATACGGTTTATTGTGATGCCTTGAGGATTGGCCTCAGAGTGGTGTTGATGCAGGACGGTAGGGTGATTGCCTACGCGTACAGACAGTTGAAGGTACATGAGAAGAATTATCCGGTCCACGACCTTGAGTTAGCTGCCATTGTTCACGCCCTGAAGATCTGGCGCCATTATTTATACGGTGTGCCTTGTGAGATTTATACTGACCATCGGAACTTACAACACCTGTTCAAGCAAAAGGATCTAAATTTGCCCAGAGGAGGTGGTTAGAGTTGCTGAAGGACTATGATATCACTATTTTGTATCACCCCGGCAAGGACAATGTGGTGGCCGATGCTTTGAGTCGCCGGGCAGAGAGTTTGGGGAGTTTGGCTTATTTACCAGCATCGGAGAGACCTATGGCGATGGATGTTCAGGCCTTAGCCAGCCAGTTTATTAGATTGAATCTTTCGGAGCCCAGTCGGGTTCTAGTTTGTGTGGTTTCTTGGTCTTCCTTATTTGCTTGTATCAGGGAGCGTCAGTATGATGACCTTCATTTACTTGTCCTCAAGGACAAGGTTCAGCACGGTGATGCTAGAGATGTGACTATTGGCAATGACGGTGTATTGAGAATGCAGGGTCGGATTTGGGTACCCAATGTTGATGGGCTTCGGGAGTTGATTCTGGAGGAGGCCCATAGCTCGCGGTATTCCATTCATCCGAGTGCCGTAAAGATGTATCAGGATTTGAGGTAGCACTACTGGTGGAGGCAGCTGAAGAAAGATATAGTTGGATTTGTAGCTTGGTGCCTCAACTTTCAGCAGGTGAAGTATGAGTACCAGAGACCAGATGGGTTGCTTCAGTAGATAGAGATCCCAGAGTGGAAGTGGGAGCGGATCACCATGAACTTTATAGTTGGGCTCCCACGGACTTTGAGAAAGTTTGACGCTATTTGGGTGATTGTGGATCAGCTGACCAAGTCCGCTCACTTTATTCCTGTGCGTACTACTTATTCTTTGTAGTGGTTGGCAGAGATTTACATCCGGGAGATTGTACGTCTGCATGGTATTCCAGTGTCCATCATTTCAGATAGGGGTACTCAGTTCACATCACGGTTCTGGAGAGCCGTTTAGCATGAGTTGGGTACTCGGGTAGAGTTGAGTACAACATTTCACCCTCAGACAGACGAACAATCCGAGCGCACCATTTAGATTCTTGAGGATATGCTCTGTGCATGTGTGATCGAGTTTGGAGGATCTTGGGATCAGTTCTTACCATTGGTGGAGTTTGCTTATAATAACAGCTATCAGTCCAGCATTTAGATGGTACTGTATGGTAGACGGTGTAGATCCCCGGTGGGTTGGTTTGAGCCGGGTGAGGCCAGATTATTTGGCACAACCTTGGTTCAGGATGCTTTGGAAAAGGTCAAGGTGATTCAGGATAGACTCCGTACACCCCAGTCCAGACAGAAGAGTTACGCGGACCGGAAGGTTCGTGATGTTTCCTATATGGTTGGAGAGAGGGTTCTACTTCGGGTTTCGCCTATGAAGGGCGTTATGAGATTTAGGAAGAAGGGAAAGTTGAGTCCAAGGTTTATTGGGCCTTTTGAGATTTTGAGGCATGTTTGGGAGGTTGCTTATGAGCTTGCCATACCTCCCAACTTTGCAGGAGTTCATCCGGTTTTTCATGTCTCGATGCTTCGTAGGTAACACGGCGATCCGTCGCATGTGTTGGATTTCAGTTCGATTCAGTTGGACAAGTATCTATCTTATGTTGAGGAGCCAGTGGCATATTGGACAGGCAGGTTAGAAAGCTAAGGTCAAATACATTGCATCGGTAAAGGTTTAGTGGCAGGGTCAGCCGGTCGAGGAGGCGACCTGGGAGACCGAGCAGGATATGCGCAGCCGTTACCCTCATCTTTTCACTACATCAGGTATGTCTTTATGCTCGTTCGAGGATGAGCGAATGATTAAGTGTAGGAGGATGTGACGACCCGGCCGGTCGTCTTAAGAATTAACGCCCTGATCCCCCATTAACTGCCTTACCCGAGTCTATTTCTACTATTTTGATTTGCCGGGATGTTCGATTTTGAGTTTCGAAGAGTTTTGGGCTAAATGGGAGCTTAAGTGTTAGAAAGTTGACCATAGTCGGAACAGTGTGAAGAAGGCCTTGGAATGGAATTTCGATGGTTCCGTTAGCTCCGTTGGGTGATTTCGGGCTTAGGGGCATGTTCAGATTGTGTTTGGGAGGTCTGTAGCTAATTTACGCTTGAAATGCCGAAGGTCGAGTTTTGAAGTTTCCGGTTTGATAGCGAGATTTTGATCCAAGGGTTTGAATGAAATTCTAGAAGTTATAATAGCTCCATAGTGTTGAATGTGACGTGCGTGCAAAATTTCAGGTTATTCGGACAAGGTTTGATAGACTTTTTGATCGAAAGCGTATTTCTAGAGTTTTGGAGTTCTTAGGCGTGAATCCGTGGTTGATTCGTCGTTTCGATGTTGTTTTAGGTGTTTTAAGGATTGGTATAAGTTTGGACAGTGGTATTGGACTTCTTGGTGCCTTGGGTTGAGGTCCCATGGGCCTCAGGATGATTTCATATGGTTGACGGAAGGACTTTGGAGTTTTGAAGTTGCAACTTCAGCCGTTTTCTGTTATAACCGCACCAGTGAGTGTGGGACCACAGGTGCGGAGCCGCAGAAGCGGCGAATAAATCGCAGAAGCGGAAATGGGGAAGTTCAGCAGGGACCGCATAAGAGTAAGATTTTCCGCAGGAGCGGTACCGCATCTGCGGACTGGGAGTTGCAAATGCGGAAGATGGGTTTTAAGTGAGAAGTCGTAAATGCGACCAGTGTTCCCCAAAAGTGGGACCGCAGATGCGGTAATAGCTGCACAGAAATAGGAAATTTCGAGGGTTTAGTTTCAAAAGTTGGAAATTCGATTTGGAGCTTGGGAGAGGGCGATTTTGAGAGGAAATTGAAGAGGAGATCATTGGGTAACAATTCTTTAACCCTTTCTAGTTATATTTTATCAATCTATAGTTAGTTTCATCATTTAATTTCAGATTGGAGATGAAAATTGGAGAAAAGTTGGAAGAAAGTTCTTAGACCTAGAATTTGACTTTTGATTGGGAATTTGACCTTAGATTTGGATAATTTTGGTATGCATGAACTCATGAGAGTATGAGGATTCTGAAAATATAAATTTTACCCGATTCCGAGACGTGGACCCGAGGGACATTTTGGTTATTTTACCTAATTTCGTGTATTAACTTAGAATTTCTTTGTAGAATCAGCTACTTGAAGTGTTATTTACATTATGCAATTAAATTGAATAGATTTGGGCCATTTGAAGTCGAGTACTCGTGGCAAAGACGTGGTTTTAGGTTGATTATTGAGCCTGTTCAAGGTATGTGGCTTGTCTAACCTTGTGTGAGGGACCTTCCCCTTAGGATTTGGTATATTTGGTAATTGAAATGCCTTGTACGTGAGGTGACGAGTGCGTACCTGTGCTAATTATTGAAAATTCGGTTTTCATTAAGTAATTACTAGTATGTTTCTTTTCCTGTTTATATTACCTGCATTTAAAGCCTATTGTTAACCTAGAAAAAGCATGACTAAGTGTTTTAATTTCCTTATTTTCTCAAACTGCTTTTACCTGAATTCCGTGCAGCATGCTAGGCTAGAATTACTTGTTTGCCTTGATATGAAATTGACATTTCTGAATATTTTCCTGATGCTGCTGTGTAATTACATTTGGGACTACAGATGTGGGATTCCGGTAGCTCCCCCTTGTCAATTTATTTGGTACTACGGATGTGGGATTCCGGTAGATCCCCCTGCATAGTTATATGGAACTACGGGGCTGCACCCGGTAGATTACCCTAGTACTGGCTATTTATATTTGGGACTACGGATCGGGATTTTGGTAGATCCCCGCGCATTGATAGCTGGACTACGGGATGGGATCCCGGGAGATCCTTCGGATATATACGATGGACTACGGGATAGTATCCCAGGAGATCCACTGGATAGATGTAATTGGGACTACAGGACAGTATCCTAGAAGGTACCCCGGTTGTTATCTCTATGTTGAGTTATATTTCCTTTCCGTGATTATTTTTTCTCTGTTCTAATTGCTGTTGTTCTTTCTATTCTATGTTATTTCTTATTGTTGCACCTAATTATATCTTATTCTACACTGTTAGACCTTATATTTTGTTTACCCTCAGTAGGGCCCTGACCTTCCTCGTCATTACCCGACTGAGGTTAGGCTTGACACTTACTGAGTACCGTTGTGGTGTACTCATGCCCTTTCTACGCATGTTTTTCATGTGCAGATCTAGGTACCTTGACTCAGGCTTACCATCCTTGAAGCGAGGCGACCCTTCAGAGACTTTGAGGTATATCTGCCGCGTCCGCAGACCGAGGAGTCTCTCTCCATTCTCTCTTGTAGTTACAACCCTTCTGTATTTACTTGTTTTAGACTATTCTGGAGTTAGAGCACTATGTAATATCCTTAGCTTGTGATTCATGGGTTTTCGGGTCTTGGAAGTATGTATCAGTTTGAGAGTTAAATATTGTGTCTATCGAGCGGCACTTTTAAACGTTGTTTTATTACTCTAATTATGTTTTAAATCATTTAATTTCCGCAAATTTTGGTTTTTCTTCCGCAAATTAGGCTTACCTAGTCGTAGAGACTAGGTGCCGTCACGATGGTTCACGGAGGGGGAACCGGGGTCGTGACAGCATGTCAATCTTTAACTATTTGACTTGAGATGTACCTTCATGAGCACACCACAAGGTATTCCATATTGACTTTGCGTCTATGCATGGTGAAATTCTATTGTACTCATCTGGTCCAATGCCACAATTAAGATCTTCTTGGCCTTTGCATTTTTTTGAACACAGTTAACATCTTCTTTAGTATATTTGTCTTGAGGCTTTGGTTAAGTAGGGTTCTATTTTAATCAGTTATCATAGGAATCTTAAGGCGTTTTTGACGATGTATCAAAAAATCTGAGTCATCTCTTTTCAGAAAGTTGTAGATCCTCTTTTTTTACCATCCATAGTATTTTCTATTAAACAACTGTAGCCAAACAAATAATTGTCCTTTTTGAGCATCTGGTGGTGCAACCATCTTGCATCCTTTTAATATGTTAGCCTCTGATGAAAGAACCTGCTTTGATACTAATTATTATTATAGCATTGCACCGTGACACAAGAGGGAAAGGGGAAGGAAGGGTGAATTATGTCTTACCCGATCTTTGCAAATAAAAAAACCTGATTTTTATTATACTCAAACCAGGCACAAACAGTTAGTAAAGCGCGGAATGTAAAGAATACGATAATTTTTACGTGAAAAACCACCTTACTCATGAGAGTAAAAATCACGACCTACCCTCATAGGATTAGCCTTCAAAACTTTACTAACCATAAAGAATGATTTTAGGTTACAACTCAATAACCATGGAGACTAACTCTAGTACCCTACTCCTACAATCGACTCAATTGTAGTGACCCCCTTCTAAACTAATTCTAGTCTAGAAAGTGAAAAAAAACTTTAATATTGTTGTGCTAACCTATGATTACACTTCTCAAAAGGAAATAGGTTACAATTCAAGAACAATCGACTAAACCTAACAGCTAAAGAACTAAACAACTTCATCTTCAAGAATAGGTTCTTTAGTTGCACAACTCGAATCCTTTGAGAGCACCTTCTTGCCGTGATTCCTGTTGCCAAGAGTGAATTTTTGATTTGTGCGAATAACATTTTTTCTGAACGGTATCAATAGGTCTCTTTATATAGGCGTGAGCGTGGCCAAAATTCTTCTCCAATTAATGCTCCAAAACATACAATATTTCAGTTAAGAAAACCTTCCATGCAAGTTTATTCCTTATTTGTCAAAACACTTTAGAACACGGATTCCTCCAGCTAAGATATTTCCTTGTTGCGCACGAACTAACTTTGTTTCGTAGTCTAACTTGCGCACATATTTTGTCTTTCTGACTCTGATAAGCGTTCCACTTGATCCACTCACTCGACACCACATGACCCAAAAACGCCACCGAATCCAGCTAGAATTCACCATTTGAGAATCTTGCATACAATTTCTTCTCGCTCAAGGTCTAGAGCACGATCCTTAAGTGCTTCTCATAATCTTCCCGACTGCGAAAGTACACCAAGATGTCGTCAATAAACATAATAATGAATGAATCAAGATAAGGTTGGAATCCACTATTTATCAACTGCATTAATGCTTCTGGGGCGTTGGTCAGCCGAAATGACATCACAAGGAACTCATAGTGACCATACTGAGTCCTAAAGGTAGTCTTCCGGATCCCGAATCTTCAGCTGATAATAACCTGACCGCAAATTAATCTTTGAGAACACGTTGGCACCCTGTTGCTGATCAAATAAGTCATCACTGCGTGGCAATGGTGTCACGACCCGGATTTCCCACCGTCGGGACCATGATGGCGCTTAATATCGCACTCACTAGGCAAGCCAATATTAGAGTTATAATCACCTTTTCCTTTACCTTTTCATAATTTAAAATTAACAAAACTAATTCGAACAGAAATAAAGGCGAAAGTACATATTAAATGAGTCTTATATATGCTATTAACAAATTTCGAAACTGTTACCACCCGGAAACTAGTGTCACAACTCACGAACATTTTATGAATAACTACAAGTACGGGTTTGAAAGAAGAAAAATACATTTGTTTAGAGAAGAAATAAGGAAAACATAGGAAGGGACACCAAGGCCTGCGGACGCCAGTAGGTCTACCTTGGGTCTCCTGAATGAAGTATCAGCAATCGACCTCTCGATCAGCCACTACCAGCTCCGAAATCTGCATAAAAAGTGCAGAGTGCAGTATCAGTACAACCGATGCCATGTACTGGTAAGTGCCAAGCCTAACCTCAATGAGATAGTGACGAGGCTACGGTGGGGCATACACAATATAATCTGCAACAATATATAATAAAGCAAAAAGGAAATACGGAACAAAATGGAACAATAACTTGCAGCAAATAAATATGGAACCCAATTAATTTGCCAGTACTCAGATATAACCAATCCTTAATAGAGTTACAATACCACGAAATAAAATCACAACACAGGAAGAATTCATAAACAACAAAATGATGCGGCGCGCATCTCGATCCCACCATATAACAAGTAACAATATGACATTCACCCTTATTACTCCTTGTTGCAGCGTGCAACCCGATCCCACCAGTCCACCCTTATTACTCCTTAATATATCACCTTTATTCCTCCTGTTGCGACATACAACCCGATCCCACCTGTCCTTCCTTATTACTCCTGTTGCGGCGCGCAACTCGATCCCACCAAACAATCATGATTCACCCTTATTCCTCATGTTGCAGCATGCAACCCGATTCCAATACATCAGTACAAATCATAAAATAAGATCAAGTATTTCACAATCTAGCTCAAAGCCCTCCATAACACTTATTCCTCAAATTAAAACAACGGGAAATAATTATGAAACTTCATCAGTTAATACTACACAACGAGATCAACCAAAGTGTACCATGAAGCACCAATAAACAACCTTAAACCAATAACAACATTTAACAACAAGCAATTAGACATGGAAGCATCAATAAGCAAGTAGCAGTTAAGACAGAAAAACAATATACTAGGAACAGGGAAGGGAACTGGCTAAACAGATAATCTGGCGGTGCATAGGTACTCATCACCACACCTATACGCCACACACATGGAATTTCACATACCAATAAAGTCGGGGATCCCTAATCCCTCGAGTCAAAGTTAGACTAATCACTTACCTCAATCTAATGGCAATTCAAAGCTCAATTACCGCTTTACCTCTCAATTCCACCTCCAATCCACTCGTATCTAGTCATAATTAACTTAATAACATCAATTATTGCTAAAGAAATCAATTCAAATGCATAATTATAGGTTTCCCAACATTTTCCCCAAAAAGTCAAAAACCGACCCAAGACCCGCTTGGTCAAAACCTGAAATTCGAACCAAAACCCGATTACCTGTTTGGGTAAGAAGAGTGAAAGAAATGAATTAAGAATCACTTACTCTATGATTTGGGGAAGAAAAAGAATCGACTCTTATGTTTTAGGGTTTGAAAAATTGAAGAATGAATGAAAAATTCCATTTATATAGCACCCCCGTATCCTTATTATGCAGTCCGCTAATTTCGGGAGCGGCCTCGAACCTCCACCGCGGTCCGTGAAATTATGGGTGCGGCCGCGAAACTAAGCCTTACCCTACCGCATCCGCGAAGCCTCCCATCGCGGCCGCATTCTACAACTCGCGGTTCGCGAAGTTTTCATCTCGGCCTCGTTCTTATACCGCGGTCCGAGAATTTCACTCCGCGGCAGCACTCTTAATAGCTGAGACCTGCAATCTCTGCAACTATCCAATACTAGGTCTTTTCCTAAGCCTAGACATCTTGTAGCCTATCCGAAACTCACCCGAGCCCTCGGGGCTCCAAACCAAACAAGCACACAAGTCTTAAAACATCATATGAACTTGCCCGGGCGATCAAATCGCCAAAATAATAACTAGAACTATGAATTTAGCACCAAATTGATGAAATCTTCAAGAGAGTTTTAAAACTTCTAATTTTTCAACCAAAGGTCCGAATCACGTCAAATAAATTCCGTTTTTCACCAAATTTGACAAACAAGGTACATTGAACCTGTACTGGACTCCGCCACCAAAATACAGGCCCAATACCAACGAGATTAAACATTAATCAATTTCTTTAATTCCTTAGATTTTCAGTATTATAATTTTCATCAAAATTTCATTTCTCGGGTTTGGGAACTCGGAATTCAATTCCGGGTATGCGCCCAGGTCCCATATTTTACTACAGACCCTCCGAGACCGTCGGAATACGGGTCCGGATCTGTTTACTCAAAATGTTGACCGAAGTCAACTAAAACTAACTTTTAGGTCAAAATTTATTATTTTTCTCAAATTTCCACATAAAGGCTTTCCGGAAATGCGCCTGGACTGTGAACGCAAATTGAGGAGGAATAAAATGAGGTTTTGAAGGCCTCAAAACACGGAATCGTGTTCTAATATAGAAGATGACCCTTTGGGTCATCACAAATGGATACATGTTCTTTACTGTAATCTTGTTCAACTACCTATAATCAATACACATGCACATAAAACCATCCTTCTTCTACACAAACCAGATTGGAGCACCCCACGGCGATACACTAGGCCGAATGAAGCCCTTATCAAGCAACTCTTGCAACAGCTCCTTCAACTTCGTTGGGGACATACAATATGGTGGAATAGAAATTGGCTGAGTGTCTTGTAACAAGTCAATACCAAAATCGATATTGTACGCGGGAAAATCAGAGGACCTGATTTCTCGCTGTCAAGTCATTTCGGAAGAATGCCTCGAGACCCCGAGGACGAGAAGCCACGACCAAGTTCCCGACCTCGTGGCTCGTTGAGGCCCGACTCAGAGAAGACGGAGATCGAAGCCAGGACAGAAGGGGAAGCTCCCAAGGCACACATCTAAGTCTGACAGGGCCGGCCTATCCAGAGCCTATGCTGAGGCATCCCGTCAAGTCATCCCATCTCCATACTTTGTAATTAATCTCCACGTACTTATAGCCGAGTTCCCCTCCTATATAAAGGGAACTCACCCTACCTTGTAAAGGACTAATGTTGCTCCATTTCTCCACAAGTGCAATAATATATATATCTCTCTCTCCCTCTCTCTTTTTTCTTTCTAACTTCTTCGTTCTCACTGGCCCAAAGTCACCTCGATATTCATTTCTTTCTTACTAGTTATTCATCATATTGCTTAGTATTGGCCGGGAAGAGCCTTGTTTAATTATATGCTCAACTGTTATCCCATCCCCGACTATCCCTGATAGCTCGAGCTCGACCCTGACGTCGACCCCGAGGTCCCCCATCGATCGGACCTACACCCGGGCAGCAGGACCTTCAGTTCGATTATTGTCTTGTTTAAGCTTGCATTCAATCTTTAAACTTCATATTATCATAATCAACTGCTCTAACAACTAGCTCGGGAATAGATCACGTATTTTTAGAATCCTATCTACAAATTTAATTGTTGTTACCATTTTTACGGTAAACAGTTTGGCGCCCACTGTGGGGCTAAAAACTATAGTGATTATTTTCTTGTTGGTTTCATTGCCCAAACACACATTATCTTTCACACTTTTTCTTGTCCAAAGATCTCTTGATTTTAGGTCAAAATGTCTGGCTCGGTAAGCAGAGTCGAGAACGACTACCCCGAAAGTCATGGCGGAAACGGTGACATTGTTCCAGTGGTTTGCACGATGCCGCGGAACCCCGATAACATATTTGGGCTAATTCCAGCGGATGCAGGTTCGCGAGGCGCGCAACACCGATAGGAGCGTTCAACATATCGACCAACAGGAAGCCCAACAAACCCTGGCTCGGGAAACACATGAAGTTAGTCTTCATGACATTTTGAAATATTGAAGGCACATCAGTTGGCTATCACTCAGCTGAAGAGCCATCCGAAGACTCCCAGCAGAGTAGCACAGGAAATAGCTTCCTGCGCCAAATGAGTACCTGAAAGGTCAAGCAACAACAGATCGATAACAGAACCTGCCGTAGCGAAGATGCTTGGGGATCTCTCCAAAAGGATCGAGTCAGGTTCGTGGAGGTTCATGTGACAGTTCTCCCCCTAGGAAGCGGTCCCGGAACCCGCTTCACGAAAGTTCGGAACGCCGGAACTTCCTAGGTGCAATAGGGCCTCGGATCCCGATGAGCATACCACCGCTTACACATGTGCGAAAAATGGTAGCGACCTTCAAGATAATGAGTTCGAGCCCGTCCCGTTGAAAAGGTTCGGGGAAACACTCTCGAGAGAAACCATGATGTGGCGCCACAGCCTAGCACCTGACTTCACAAACTCGCTTACCATGTCAGCTAATCCCTCCATAGGAGAATACACCGATGCCATCAAAGCAGTAACAGAAGAGCCTGACACATCTGAGGCCAAACAAAGAAAGAGTGAAACACCATAGGAAGTCGCGTCTCATTCCCTGATAGGACGAATGAGGTCGCTCCTGATTTCGGATGACTGGACAACCCAGGCCTTCACCCGAAGTTTAAATGAAACATGCCCGACAACTCCAGGTCTTTTAAAACGACGCTTAGTCAAATATCCAGCCGAGACCTAGCCGAATGCCTGTACCCGACACCAGCCACTACGGGCCCGATATACCAAGTAGGCTCTCAGCAAAGAAAAGAATGCCAAACAGATGGAGGTACCATCCATGCGCCGCGAATGGGAGGGACATCACAAGATGTAACCTACCTCGCAACGGTAGGAAAATAACTCGAGGGAAACATCTTCGAGGAACCTTCAGTGGAACCAGATATGACGAGGCACGGCCGACAGAGGAACCCCACCCAGCGGAGCACTATTCCAATATTACCATGCCAAACAACGTGATCACCATAAGTGAAACCAGGGATGATGAATGACTCAGGCCTATTCGACCAAGACCCCTTCAAGGGAACCACGACCTGGCGCGGGAACCACAGGGTGCACGCGGACGCGGGATAAAAAATGGCCACCAGCTCAGAATGACAACAGCTGTGCTACTCAATAAAAATCACCTCCGAGTGCCATCGAGCGGTCAGGCTCGAGTCCAACCCCAAAAAAGGAAGGCAACCGGGAAAAATGAAGCGAACGAGCCACGACGTATTACCACGATAGTGAAGGAGTGGTGACACCCTCCGTGGACTCATAAAATGGAAAGTGAAAATGTTCGCTGTTAGGAAAAGACGGGTCCAGGGAAGTATTCCGGTGGACACCTTTACATCCAGGGAAAAGGACATCAAGACTTTTCCTCGGCATCACACTGACGCATTGGTAACCTTTCCCTCATTTGATCTATTTCAAATAAAACATGTGTTCATGAATTCGGGTGGTTCGATCACGTACAACAACGATGTCGGACCAAAGTTAATAAGGCAGTCCGGGCTAACGGACCAAATCACTCCCGCATCCCAAATCCCTGGTGAATTCCAAATAACGAATCGCCACAAAGACCATTCTCTTGATAAAACCCATCTGAGCTCGGGCCAGGACATCGAGCTCTGTACCATCGGAGGAGGCACAAAGCATAGATATCTTATTCAGACGACCGCCGGCACACCACCCGGAGATAGCGTCGGCCCCATTTTGCCAAAAGCATGAAACCCCTCGCAAAGTGAAGAACTAAAATAAGTCGACAGAAAGCAATACGCAACGAGAGGAAATTCTTCACCATATGGCGCATCGCCAGCATTAATGCCCCCACCCTCGGAAGGATCAAAGGGTAAGCAAACCACTTCTTCGGCCAAACCTGATAAGACACAGGGGATGGCTGTATCGGGACTCATGCCTCGAAAGGGTAGGAACATACCAAATCTCAAAACGTCGCCTACACATCCCGCGGTTAGGAAGAACTGCTTTACTCCCTTGTTATTTCTTCACTAACCTGTATGCAGACAACTGGCCAGGATATTCAAAAGTTCTAACTCTACCAGGAGATCCATAGGCCTTGAAAAAGGGTCTGCCGCGCTCTTTCCCCTTAATCGGGCTTTCACCCCGAAGAGGGCCTCGTCAGCAAGATTATTAGCGGAGCAACGTACCCCCCAGAGGAGGATCCGATAAGGTCGCAAGCCTTCTTCTACAATCCAACGACAATCGATGATCTTCTTCTAAGGGCACCGTCCCCTCGGGAGGACCGAGAAACGGCAGACTATGACCCAATCGGGAATTATGTACCGGATCGAATGGTCCGAGGAGCCGCGCCCGCGCGGGCCGAGCTCAGGACAATGAAACAATGTATGATTACACCAAGCAATAAAAGGACATCTTTTCAGCATCTTATTCTCCAAACAAGGGAATCTCGAGTATACTCCCGGCGTGGACCACTCTACCAAATGCATCCCAAAGTACTCGGAGACTTAACGTCAACAATTTGGCACTCGCACGACCCTAGGGTCAAACTCCAAACTCATAAAGCCCCTACAAGGCAACTCCGAGCTCACAAAAAGTGGTCTTCATGCTTGAACAAATTCGATGACTCAGAGACTGTCATTCATCTCCAATCGCCATGCGCTGGAAAACCCGAAACTGTAAGACCCCTAGTGGGCAAACTCGGCGAAACCAGATCTATTCTACATTGCAAAAACTGTAAGACCTTAACTAGCATAACAAATTATAAGACCTCAATATGCATGACAAACTGTAAGACCTCAACATGCATGAAAATCCCGAAGTTTAGGCTATACGTCGCATTTGTAAGAGTCCTGAAAAGGCATACCTTGGTGTAGACACCTCAACTGTCACTCGGGATAAAAAATGGCTCCGGCCAAATGCATATAACTACGGTCAAAACGGCTGATACAACCAAACTAACGTGACTTGGGAACGCCTGACCGTCACTAAAGAAAAATCATAGGCCACTACTTCGAATATACTTCGAAGCTTCCTTTAACAGGCAAAAACGAGCTTCGACCATGTCGGCTCCAAATCACAAAGGCTTCGACCTACTCAGCCTACGAGCTATGAACCTTCCGAGGTGCTCGAAACATCACCGATAATGACTTGAAATCGAGGTTCTTCTAGAACTGACGACGGGTCAGGCAAAACTATTTCAAAAGACCTTAATGAGCGGAAAACAAAGCCTACAAAAAAGCCCACGGGCAAAAACAACGTAAGAGCCATTGTTGCCAGCTAAGCAAGACTCCGGGCCACATATTAAAAGGTCTCTATGACCAAACAGCGTAAGAGCCATTGTCGCCAGCTAAATAATTGACAACTTGAGGATTAAAATAAGCTCGAATCGTAACCCGATTCAGAGACCGGATCCAAAATAGTTAACTATGCAAGCCTCCAGGCCACATATTGAAAGGTCTCAACGACCAAAACAACGCAAGAGGCACTATCGCTGGTCTGAAAATACTTAAGGGTCAATTAAAGCTCGAATCGCAATGCGACTCGGAGACTGAACCCAAAATAGTTAAACTAAAAACATGCCTAAGGGCACGGCATAAATGCCACTATCGCCAGCTGAGTGAGCCTTCGGGCCACCCACCTGTAAGGTCACTTCGACCCGAAGCACAAAGGGCCATCGCCGTCCTCCCATGCAGGCAGGATAAAACTTGAGGGTCAATTGAAGCTCGAATCGCAACGCGACTCGGAGACTAAGCCTAAACATCTGGGCAAAGCATGGAAGCCCCAACGCCTGCTCACGTGTAGGATCATACTTAAGAGCCTCCGGGCCTGCCCGATTATTTCCGAACCTACGAAGATCCCGCCAAGCACCGAAACCAGCCCGCCTGGTCGAAAGAAATAACGAAAAGAGATGTAGAAGAAATAAAGCTTCAAATTTCCTCTTATCTTACATACGCAAAAAAAGGCGCACTCTCCATCTACATACATGCTCTACATATATCAAATACAAAGCGGAAAAACGGCAAAATCTACACTCCTCTCCAAAGGGCTACATCTTGCCGGGTTCGCTCTTCGCGCCGTCAGCAAGAAATGACCGCGCGTCACGCTCATCCGCCCTTTATCAAGCCAATTCCTCCAAGAGAACAAAGCCCCTCGCACCGATCTCCTCGAGTACCTCTCTTCGGGATCTGCAACGAACATATTATTCAACCTTCTTCTCCCAATCGAGGGCTCGCTTTAGTTCGGCTTGAGCATCCGCAGCGTCTTTCATACGAATCACCATCTCCTGACTAGCCTTGGTTCGGCTTAGTGCCGCTTCAGCCCAGGCATCAATTATCTCAGCCCTGATCTTCGAGAGATCAGATTCAAGTTTCCCGATCATGTCCGCTTGAACTTTGGCTTTGTCACGAGCAAAGCAGAGTTGGTCTTCGAAGACAGGGACCTTGGCCGAGGTTCCTGTCTCCTCTAAAGCTTGAGCTTGCACCTGAGCCCTTAGCTCACCACAAGCAGCTCTGACGCGGTCGATGTCACCCTTGAGGTACTCCAAAGCCTCCGTCTTCTTCTACAGCTAATACAACAAAAAAGGGGTTAACTTAAGGGCCAAAGAGAGCAAAGTGCGAGCTGCAAAAAGTTACCTGCTCCATCAAATAGCTCTTGTAATTCGAGCTCCGGTATGCCTTATATCGCCAATGCTGCAACTCAACCTCTTTCTCCTCGCTAAGGAGCTTAAGGGACTCGCCCTCATCCAGAATTTTCTGAAGCCTGGCCCTTTGACGGAGCAGCTAAGACATAAGCCTATCACAGGCCTGCATAAGAAAAGTTCAATAGAGGGAGGAGGATGCAGAATACAGGAAAACTGCACCTAAACTCACCACGAAGTGAAGCCGACGAACTTCCTCGAAGTCAAAATATACTTCTGTCGATCCTGCCTCTTCGGCCGCAGAAGAATTGACCTCGGGCAAAGCATATTCACTCGGAGGAGACGCCGACCGGGAATCAGATACTCCGGGAGCAGTAGACTCGGACAATGCCTTCTCCTTGAAAACACGAGCCCGTTCAGCACCACTAAAAGCTCCATCACACTGCGGGTGCCAATCCCGTTTATCGCCGTCGTCCCTCGGCTTAGAGGCCGACGCCTCTTTCTCCCCTTAGGAAGAGCACTGCATCATCCCGAAAAATCGCCCAATACCTACAAATGGCAAAACCGATACAAAAGAAATGAGGGAAATGTTACCTCAAATATATGAAGGCCAAGGCAAAGGCAGTGTACGCGCATACCTTGGTATTTTGCTCCCCATCTGGCATGGAATACAGCTCGCCACCGACGCTCATCGCAGGTCGAATGGGTCACCAGCTTCCGGACCCAGTCGAGCAGGTCAAGGACCTTGCCCGGCGTCCATGAAGTTGCTGCAACAAGGGAGATAACGCTATTATTCAACTAATTTTTGGTATAGGCAAAATTTGAAAAGGCACCAGACGCTCCGCTCACGTGCATAATTCCACCCTTCGGGAAATGGCAAAAAGCTCCACAGGGATAATGTCGACCATCCGGACCCGGATAAACCAACTGGCCCACTCTCGATCCCCGCCCTCTTCGTCATCAACTACAAAGGGTGTGGACGAACGACACCTCAGGGTCAGCAGGCCCTGGTGATGAAAGGGCCGGTATAGCCTAACGAGGTGGTTAATCGTGTATTCAAGCCCAGCCTTCTTCGCAAAGAACCTCATCATCAGCACCACTCATCAAAACGACAGATGTATCTGCGCCAAAGTAACCCGATACTCCAAGCAAAAATCTAGCACAACCCTATCAAGGGGACCAAATGCGAAAGGATAGAGGTATACCTCAAGAATCCATCAGTAGAGTCCGTAACACTCTCATTCGGGGGAAGCACCTGCAGCGCTATCCCCTCGCTCCATCCACAGTACCTCCTCACCATCTCCAGATGTTCCCCTCTTATCAAAGGCACCGTCTTCAGAGCGAACTCCCGTTGTTCCTGAGCGCCGGGAGCAACACTCTCCACTCCCTGTCGGGCCGGCCCCGAAGTGCTTGCCATGATTATGGTAAAACTAATAGATCTGAGCAAGAGCGCGCCAACACTTTTTGTGCCTGAAGAAATGAAGAACCCTATGCCAAAGCGTAAGGGCAGCTGCTTGAAAATAGTGAGGTCTTGTGAAGAAGCCAAAGCCGCCCTACATCTATGCGAGAAGCAGCGGTGACTCGCCTACCTGGAGTGAACCCCGAGAAACCTATAGCCTCGATGCAGATCGACGAGGTGATACCCGATCTTGAAAGCATCCTTCGACGAGAAGCTAAGACTCGAGGAGCCGTACGTATTATCTCCAAGGTTGAGATAGCATTCTACCTCGAGGATCCCCGAACAGAAGAAGTCGGACTTCGGGAAGCTCCCAACGCCATCACTCGACGCAAGGCAAGTACCTAGTCTCATGGTTCCCACTTTCTAAAAAAGAGGAAAAGCATAGGAAGCTCCGATCACGAAAGCTCCACGAAGGTCCGAGGCAGCGCCTGAGTACAGGGAAACTCCTCAGCAGAAGTATATCCTATATGTTTTAAAGGGGCTATCTACATCAAGATCAAAAGGGACCCCCAGGTACTCGAAGCTGACCTTCATTCAGGATAACGTCCTCGAAGGCCCCGAAATTTGGCGTATTATCTCCATACAACTTGGAGGGCCCCGACAGCCCGAGCCTATCAGATCAATCCAGGATTGGTCCGAGGTACGACCATGGGTTCGAAAGAGAGCCCTATCGATCAGTAGAGGATCGGAAAGAACGCTGACGCCCAAGTCAAATATCAGTGGTCGACAAATAAAAGAAGACATCCAAAAGGCTTCGAAGGGCACGGAAACATGCAATTATAAAGCAAGAATCGAAAGCAGAAGTCAAGGGAATATATTCATATTCATAAAGATCCATGTACAATAGCCCTCGAGGGGTCATTACATACAATTACAAAAGCCTACAGAAGTCTACACCTAAAGCGGAGGAACGGAAGGATGTATATGTGATGAAACCCGGGAGCCCGGTCTGCCCTCGAAGATCCATCTCCGATATCAGCATCCCCGAGCGTCGCCCCCTCGAGCACGCACCCTCGAGGGTGATTCCTTCGATCGCCACCTCCTCTAGCCTCCTACCTCAATCCCCCGAGGGATCCCCACGGAGAAGATAAAGAAGAAAAAAGGAGGGGACTCAGAGGAGGCAGAGAAAAGAGATATGCCCCGCCGAAGCCAAAGGTTGAAGATTCGGCAGTCCTCAGCCTCAACAGACGGTAGTGCCACTTTATCCCTTGGGAAAGGAAAAACCCAAGGGATGAAGTGCCATACCGGGTCTGGGTAAGAAAGTGAGCAGCGGTGCATAGTCCGAACGACTGTCTACATAAGGTGAAACAGACTCCCCGTCCATCATCATCTCGGACCAACAGCAGCAGCAAAGATAAGTATGTCGATGACCACAACAATAGCGGGACAACACGATTATGCTCAACAAAGGGAAGTCCCGGCAAAGGGCCACAACACGATCTGAGGGAGCTCCCCCAAACGGCTTGAGGCCATGGGCCCCAAACATGATGTTCAAGGATAAAAGAAGATGATAAGAAGGAATAGGCAAGCAAGCCAACGAAGGCACTGTGATAGGAAAAACAACACCAAAACACCCCCATTTATAGGGGATTACGACACGGTCGTCGAGGCTTTGAAAGATTGACCGACGGACACAGTTAATGCATCCTTGGAAAACTGAATCGACGGAGGTACCTTCATCTTGGAGAGCGGGAATTGGGAGTGCATTGAATGAAGTCAAAAATACACGAGCCCATGGATGCCCGGTTATCATAAAACTCAAGCCAGGAGTTGCTTCATCGGTATGACGTCACCGTAAGAAGCTCGAGGAGTCAAGTATCAGAATCATTTCCCATCATTTCGTTATGGGAAACGCAAAGACTATCTGTACGCGGAAAAATCAGAGGACCTGATTTCTCGCTATCAAGTCATTTCGGAAGAATGCCTCGAGACCCCGAGAACGAGAAGCCACGACCAAGTTCCCGGCCTCAGGGCTCGTCGAGGCCCGACTCAGAGAAGACGGAGATCGAAGCCAGGACAAAAGGGGAAGCTCCCAAGGCACACAGCTAAGTCTGACAGGGTCGTCCTATCCAGAACCTATGCTGAGGCATCACGTCAAGCCATCCCATCTCCATCCTTTGTAATTAATCTCCATGTACTTGTAGCCGAGTTCCCCTCCTATATAAAGGGGACTCACCCTACCTTGTAAAGGACTGATGTTTCTCCATTTCTCCATAAGTGCAATAATATCTCTCTCTCTCTCTCTTTTCTTTCTAACTTCTTCGTTCTCACTGGCCGAAGTCACCTTGATATTCATTGCTTTCTTACTAGTTCTTCATTATATTGCTTAGTATTGGCCGTGAAGAGCATCCTCAACTGTTATCCCATCCCCGACTTTCCCCGATAGCTCGAGCTCGACCCTGACATCGACCCCCAAGGTCCCCCATCGAACGGACCTACACCCGGGCAGCAGGACCTTCGGTTCGATTATTGTCTCATTTTAGCTTGCATCAATCTTTAAACTTCATATTATCAGCATCAACTACTCTAACAACTAGCTCAGGAATATATCACGTATTTTTAGAATTCCATCTACAAATTTAATTGTTGTTACCATTTTCACGATAAACAAATATCCCTATCGGGCTGCATGCCCGAAAAATCCGCTAGAAATATATCTGGGAAGTCTCTCACTACCGGCATCTCTCACAAAGGCTAGATAAGCATCACACCCTTTCTCAACCATCTGCTGAGCCTTTAGAAATGATACAACCCTGCTAGGAACATAATCTAATGCACCCTTCCAGTCTAATTGTGGAAACCTCGCATAGCCAATATCACAGTCTTGGTGTGACAATCTAGAATAGCATGATAGGGCGATAACTAGTCCATACCCAAGATAACATCATAGTATACCATACTAAATAACAATAGATCGACTATTGGGTCTCCTGAATGAAGTATCAGCAATCGACCTCTCGATCAGCCACTACCAGCTCTGAAATCTGCATAAAAAGTGCAGAGTGCAGTATCAGTACAACCGATCCCATGTACTGGTAAGTGCCAAGCCTAACCTCAACGAGATAGTGACGAGGCTACGATGGGGCATACACAATATAACCTGCAACAATATATAATAAAGCAAAAAGAAAATACGGAACGAAATGGAACAGTAACTTGCAGCAAATAAATATGGAACCCAATTAATTTGCCAGTACTCAGATATAACCAATCCTTAATAGAGTTACAATACCACGAAATGAAATCACAATACAGGAAGAATTCATAAACAACCAAATGATGCGGCGCACATCTCGATCCCACCATATAACAAGTAACAATATGAACATTCACCCTTATTACTCCTTGTTGCAGCGTGCAACCCGATCCCACCAGTCCACCCTTATTACTCCTCAATATATCACCTTTATTCCTCCTGTTGCGACATACAACCCGATCCCACCTGTCCTTCCTTATTACTCCTTGTTGCGGCGCGCAACTCGATCCCACCAAACAATCATGATTCACCCTTATTCCTCATGTTGCAGCGTGCAACCCGATTCCAACACATCAGTACAAATCATAAAATAAGAACAAGTATTTCACAATTTAGCTCAAAGCCCTCCATAACACTTATTCCTCAAATTAAAACAACGGGAAATAATTATGAAACTTCATCAGTTAATACTACACTGCGAGATCAACAAAAGTGTACCATGAAGCACCAATAAACAACCTTAAACCAATAACAACATTTAACAACAAGCAATTAGACATGGAAGCATCAATAAGCAAGTAGCAGTTAAGACAGGAAAACAATATACTAGGAACAGGGAAGGGAACTGGCTAAACAGATAATTTGGCGGTGCATAGGTACTCGTCACCACACCTATACGCCACACACATGGAATTTCACATAGCAATAAAGTCGGGGATCCCTAATCCCTCAAGTCAAAGTTAGACTAATCACTTACCTTAATCTAATGGCAATTCAAAGCTCAATTACCGCTTTACCTCTCAATTCCACCTCCAATCCACTCGTATCTAGTCATAATTAACTTAATAACATCAATTATTGCTAAAGAAATCAATTCAAATGCATAATTATAGGTTTCCCAACATTTTCCCCAAAAAGTCAAAAACCAACCCAAGACCCGCTTGGTCAAAACCTAAAATTCGAACCAAAACCCGATTACCTGTTTGGGTAAGAAGAGTGAAAGAAATGAATTAAGAATCACTTACTCTATGATTTGGGGAAGAAAAAGAATCAGCTCTTATGTTTTAGGGTTTGAAAAATTGAAGAATGAATGAAAAATTCCATTTATATAGCACCCCCGTATCCTTATTATGCAGTCCGCTAATTTCGGGAGCGGCCACGAACCTCCACCGCGGTCCGTGAAATTATGGGTGCAGCCGCGAAACTAAGCCTTACCCTACCGCATCCGCGAATCCTCCCATCGCGTCCGCATTCTACAACCCGCGGTTCACGAAGTTTTCATCTCAGCCTCGTTCTTCTACCGCGGTCCGAGAATTTCACTCTGCGGCAGCACTCTTAATAGCTGAGAGCTGCAATCTCTGCAACTATCCAATACTAGGTCTTTTCCTAAGCCTAGACATCTTGTAGCCTATCCGAAACTCACCCGAGACCTCGGGGCTCCAAACCAAACAAGCACACAAGTCTTAAAACATCATATGAACTTGCCCGTGCGATCAAATCGCCAAAAATACAACTAGAACTATGAATTTAGCACCAAATTGATGAAATCTTCAAGAGAGTTTTAAAACTTCTAATTTTTCAACCAAAGGTCCGAATCACGTCAAATAAATTCCGTTTTCACCAAATTTGACAAACAAGGTACATTGAACCTGTACCAGACTCCGCCACCAAAATATAGGCCCGATAGCAACGAGATTAAACATTAATCAATTTCTTTAATTCCTTAGATTTTCAGTATTATAATTTTCATCAAAATTTCATTTCTCGGGTTTGGGAACTCGGAATTCAATTCCGGGTATGCGCCCAAGTCCCATATTTTACTACAGACCCTCCGAGACCGTCGGAATACGGGTCCGGATCTGTTTGCTCAAAATGTTGACCGAAGTCAACTAAAATTAACTTTTAGGTCAAAATGAGGAGGAATAAAATGAGGTTTTGAAGGCCTCAAAACACGCAAATTGTTGTTACCATTTTTACGGTAAACAGTTTGGCGCCCACTGTGGGGCTAAAAACTATAGTGATTATTTTCTTGTTGGTTTCATTGCCCAAACACACATTATCTTTCACACTTTTTCTTGTCCAAAGATCTCTTGATTTCAGGTCAAAATGTCTGACTCGGTAAGCAGAGTCGAGAACGACTACCCCGAAAGTCATGGCGGAAATGGTGACATTATTCCAGTGGTTGGCACGACGCCGCGGAACCCCGATAACATATTTGGGCTAATTCCAGTGGACGCAGGTTCGCGAGGCGCGCAACACCGATAGGATCGTTCAACATATCGACCAACAGGAAGCCTAACAAACCCTGGCTCGGGAAACACATGAAGTTAGTCTTCATGACATTTTGAAATATTGAAGGCACATCAGTTGGCTATCACTCAGCTGCAGAGCCATCCAAAGACTCCCAGCACAGTAGCACAGGAAATAACTTCCTGCGCCAAACGAGTACCCGAAAGGTCAAGCAACAACAGATCGATAACAGACCATGCCGTAGCGAAGATGCTTGGGGATCTCTCCAAAAGGATCGAGTCAGGTTCGTGGAGGTTCATGTGACAGTTCTCCCCCTGGGAAGCGGTCCCGGAACCCGCTTCACGAAAGTTCGGAACGCCAGAACTTCCTAGGTGCAATAGGGCCTCGGATCCCGACGAGCATACCACCGCTTACACATGTGCGAAAAATGGTAGCGACATTCAAGATAATGAGTTCGAGCCCGTCCCATTGAAAAAGTTCGGGGAAACACTCTCGAGAGAAACCATGATGTGGCGCCACAGCCTAGCACCTGACTTCACAAACTCGCTTACCATGTCAGCTAATCCCTCCGCAGGAGAATACACCGATGCCATAAAAGCAATAATAGAAGAGCCTGACACATCTGAGGCCAAACAAAGAAAGAGTGAAACACCATAGGAAGTCGCGTCTCATTCCCTGATAGGACGAATGAGGTCGCTCCTGATTTCGGATGACTGGACAACCCAGGCCTTCACCCGAAGTTTAAATGAAACATGCCCGACAACTCCAGGTCTTTTAAAACGACGCTTAGTCAAATATCCAGCCGAGACCTGGCCGAATGCCTGTACCCGGCACCAGCCACTACAGGCCCGATATACCAAGTAGGCTCTCAGCAAAGAAACTAATACCAAACAGATGGAGGTACCATCCATGCGCCGCGAATGGGAGGGACATCACAAGATGTAACCTACCTCGCAACGGTAGGAAAATAACTCGAGGGAAACATCTTTGAGGAACCTTCAGTGGAACCAGATATGACGAGGCACGGCCGACAGAGGAACCCCACCCAGCGGAGCACTATTCCAATATTACCATGCCAAACATCGTGATCACCATAAGCGAAACCAGGGACGATGAATGACTCAGGCCTATTCGACCAAGACCCCTTCAAGGGAACCACGACCTGGCGCGGGAACCACAGGGTGCACGCGGCCGCGTGATAAAAAATGGCCACCAGCTCAGAATGACAACAGTTGTGCTACTCAATAAAAATCACCTTCGAGTGCCATCGAGCGGTCAGGCTCGAGTCCAACCCCAAAAAAGGAAGGCAACCGGGAAAAATGAAGCGAACGAGCCACGACGTATTACCACGATAGTGAAGGAGTGGTGACACCCTCCGTGGACTCATAAAATGGAAGTGAAAATGTTCGCTGTCAGGAAAAGACGGGTCCAGGGAAGTATTCCGGTGGACACCCTTACATCCAGGGAAAAGGACATCAAGACTTTGCCTCGGCATCACACTGACGCATTGGTAACCCTTTCCCGTATTTGATCTATTTCAAATAAAACATGTGTTCATGAATTCGGGTGGTTCGATCACGTATAACAACGATGTCGGACCAAAGTTAATAAGGCGGTCCGGGCTAACGGACCAAATCACTCCCGCATCCCAAATCCCTGGCGAATTCCAAATAACGAATCGCCACAAAGACCATTCTCTTGATACAACCCATCTGAGCTCGGGCCAGGACGTCGAGCTCTGTACCATCGGAGGAGGCACAAAGCACAGATATCTTATTCAGACGACCGCCGGCACACCACCCGGAGATAGCGTCGGCCCCATTTTGCCAAAAGCATGAAACCCCTCGCAAAGGGCAGAACTAAAATAAGTCGACAGAAAGTAATACGCAACGAGAGGAAATTCCTCACCATATGGCGCATCGCCAGCATTAATGCCCCCACCCTCGGAAAGGTCAAAGGGTAAGCAAACCACATCTTCGGCCAAACCTGATAATACATAGGGGATGGCTGTATCAGGACTCACGCCTCGAAAGGGTAGGAACATACCAAATCTCAAAACGTCGCCTACACATCCCGCGGTTAGGAAGAACTGCTTTACTCCCTTGTTATTTCTTCACTAACCTGTATGCAGACAACTGGCCAGGATATTCAAAAGTTCTAACTCTACCAGGAGATCCATAGGCCTTGAAAAAGGGTCTGCCGCGCTCTTTCCCCTCAATCGGGCTTTCGCCCCGAAGAGGGCCTCGTCAGCAAGATTATTAGCGGAGCAACGTACCCCCCAGAGGAGGATCCGATAAGGTCGCAAGCCTTCTTCTACAATCCAACGACAATCGATGATCTTCTTCTAAGGGCACCGTCCCCTCGGAAGGACCGAGAAATTGCAGACTATGACCCAATCGGGAATTATGTACCGGATCGAATGGTCCGAGGAGCCGCGCCCGCGCGGGCCGAGCTTAGGACAATGAAACAATGTATGATTACACCAAGCAATAAAAGGACATCTTTTCAGCATCTTATTCTCCAAACAAGGGAATCTCGAGTATACTCCCAGCGGGGACCACTCCGCCAAATGCATCCCAAAGTACTCGGAGACTTAACGTCAATAATTTGGCACTCGCACGACCCTAGGGTCAAACTCCAAACTCATAAAGCCCCTACAAGGAAACTCCGAACTCACGAAAAGTGGTCTTCATGCTTGAACAAATTCGATGACTCGGAGACTATCATTCATCGCCAATCGCCATGCGCTGGAAAACCCGAAACTGTAAGACCCCTAGCGAGCAAACTCGGCGTAACCAGATCTATTCTACATTGCAAAAATTGTAAGACCTTAACTAGCATAACAAATTATAAGACCTCAGTATGCATGACAAACTGTAAGACCTCAACATGCATGACAATCCCGAAGTTTAGGCTATACGTCGCATTTGTAAGAGTCCTGAAAAGGCATACCTTGGTGTAGACACCTAAACTGTCACTCGGGATCAAAAATGGCTCCGGCCAAACGCATATAACTACGGTCAAAACGGCTGATACAGCCAAACTAACGTGACTTGGGAACGCCTGACCGTCACTAAAGAAAAATTGTAGGCCACTACTTCGAATATACTTAGAAGCTTCCTTTAACAGGCAAAAACGAGCTTCGACCATGTCAGCTCCAAATCACAAAGGCTTCGACCTACTCAGCCTACGAGCTATGAACCTTCCGAGGTGCTCGAAACATCACCGATAATGACTTGAAATCGAGGTTCTTCTAGAACCGACGACGGGTTAGGCAAAACTATTTCAAAAGACCTTAATGAGCGGAAAACAAAGCCTACAAAAAAGCCCACGGGCAAAAACAATGTAAGAGCCATTGTTGCCAGCTAAGCAAGCCTCCGGTCCACATATTAAAAGGTCTCTATGACCAAACAGCGTAAGAGCCATTGTCGCCAGCTAAAACATTGACAACTTGAGGATTAAAATGAGCTAGAATCGTAACCCTATTCAGAGACCGGATCCAAAATAGTTAACTATGCAAGCCTCCGGGCCACATATTGAAAGGTCTCAACGACCAAAACAGCGCAAGAGGCACTATTGCCGGTCTGAAAATACTTAAGGGTCAATTAAAGCTCGAATCGCAATGCGACTCGGAGACTGAACCCAAAATAGTTAAACTAAAAACATGCCTAAGGGCACGGCATAAATGCCACTATCGCCAGCCGAGTGAGCCTTCAGGCCACCCACATGTAAGGTCACTTCGACCCGAAGCACAAAGGGCCATCGCCATCCTCCCATGCAGGCAGGATAAAACTCGAGGGTCAATTGAAGCTCGAATCACAACGCGACTCGGAGACTAAGCCTAAACATCTGGGCAAAGCACGGAAGCCCCAACTCCTGCTCACGTGTAGGATCGTACTTAAGAGCCTCCGGGCCTGCCCGATTATTTCCGAACCTACGAAGATCCCGCCAAGCATCTAAACCAGCCCGCCTGGTCGAAAGAAATAACTAAAAGAGATGTAGAAGAAATAAAGCATCGAATTTCCTCTTATCTTACATACGCAAAAAAAGGCGCACTCTCCATCTACATATATGCTCTACATATATCAAATACAAAGCGGAAAAACGGCAAAATCTACACTCCGCTGCAAAGGGCTACATCTTGCCGGGTTCGCTCTTCGCGCCGTTAGCAAGAAATGACCGCGCGTCACGCTCATCCGCCCTTTCTCAAGCCAATTCCTCCAAGAGAACAAAGCCCCTCGCACCGATCTCCTCGAGTACCTCTCTTCGGGATCTGCAACGAACATATTATTCAACCTTCTTCTCCCGATCGAGGGCTCGCTTTAGTTCGGCTTGAGCATCCGCAGCGTCTTTCATACGAATCACCATCTCCTGACTAGCCTTGGTTCGGCTTAGTGCCGCTTCAGCCCAGGCATCAATTATCTCAGCCCTGATCTTCGAGAGATCAGATTCAAGTTTCCCGATCATGTCCGCTTGAACTTTGGCTTTGTCACGAGCAAAACGGAGTTGGGCTTCGAAGGCAGGGACCTTGGCCGAGGTGCCTGTCTCCTCTAAAGCTTTAGCTTGCACCTGAGCCCTTAGCTCACCACAAGCAGCTCTGACGCGGTCGATGTCACCCTTGAGGTACTCCAAAGCCTTCGTCTTCTTCTGTAGCTAATACAACAAAAAAGGGGTTAACTTAAGGGCCAAAGAGAGCAAAGTGCGAGCTGCAAAAAGTTACCTGCTCCATCAAATAGCTCTCGTAATTCGAGCTCCGGTATGCCTTATATCGCTAATGCTGCAACTCAACCTCTTTCTCCTCGCTAAGGAGCTTAAGGGACTCGCCCTCGTCCAGAATTTTCTGAAGCCTGGCCCTTTGACGGAGCAGCTAAGACATAAGCCTATCACAGGCCTGCATAAGAAAAGTTCAATAGAGGGAGGAGGATGCAGAATACAGGAAAACTGCACCTAAACTCACCACGAAGTGAAGCCGACGAACTTCCTCGAAGTCAGAATATACTCCTGTCGATCCTGCCTCTTCGGCCGCAGAAGAATTGACCTCGGGCAAAGCATATTCACTCGGAGGAGACGCCGACCGGGAATCAGATACTCCGGGAGCAGCAGACTCGGACAATGCCTTCTCCTTGAAAACACGAGCCCGTTCAGCACCACTAAAAGCTCCATCACACTGCGGGTGCCAATCCCGTTTATCGCCGTCGTCCCTCGGCTTAGAGGCCGACGCCTCTTTGTCCCCTTAGGAAGAGCACTGCGTCATCCCGAAGAATCGCCCAATACCTACAAATGGCAAAACCGATACAAAAGAAATGAGGGAAATGTTACCTCAAATATATGAAGGCCAAGGCAAAGGCAATGTACGCGCATACCTTAGTATTTTGCTCCCCATCTGGCATGGAATACAGCTCGCCACCGACGCTCATCGCAGGTCGAATGGGTCACCAGCTTCCGGACCCAGTCGAGCAGGTCAAGGACCTTACCCGGCGTCCATGAAGTTGCTGCAACAAGGGAGATAACGCTATTATTTAACTAATTTTTGCTATAGGCAAAATTTGAAAAGGCACCAGACGCTCCGCTCACGTACATAATTCCACCCTTCGGGAAATGGCAAAAAGCTCCACAGGGATAATGTCGACCATCCGGACCCGGATAAACCAACTGGCCCACTCTCGATCCCCGTCCTCTTCGTCATCAACTACAAAGGGTGTGGACGAACGACACCTCAGGGTCAGCAGGCCCTGGTGATGAAAGGGCCGGTATAGCCTAACGAGGTGGTTAATCGTGAATTCAAGCCCAGCCTTCTTCGCAAAGAACCTCATCATCAGCACCACTCGTCAAAACGACGGATGTATCTGCGCCAAAGTAACCCGATACTCCAAGCAAAAATCAAGCACGACCCTATCAAGGGGACCAAATGCGAAAGGATAGAGGTATACCTCAAGAATCCATCAGTAGAGTCCGTAACACTCTCATATGGGGGAAGCACCTGCAGCGTTATCCCCTCGCTCCATCCACAGTACCTCCTCACCATATCCAGATGTTCCCCTCTTATCAAAGGCACCGTCTTCAGAGCGAACTTCCGCTGTTCCTGAGCGCCGGGAGCAGCACTCTCCACTCCCTGCCGGGCCGGCCCCGAAGTGCTTGCCATGATTATGGTAAAACTAATAGATCTGAGCAAGAGCGCGCCAACACTTTTGTGCCTGAAGAAATGAAGAACCCTATGCCAAAGCGGAAGGGCAGCTGCTTGAAAATAGTGAGGTCTTGCGAAGAATCCAAAGTCGCCCCACATATATGCGAGAAGCGGCGGCGACTCGCCTACCCGGAGTGAACCCCGAGAAACCTATAGCCTCGATGCAGATCGATGAGGTGATACCCGATCCTGAAAGCATCCTTCGACGAGAAGCTAAGACTCGAGAAGCCGTACGTATTATCTCCAAGCTTGAGATAGCATTCTACCTCGAGGATCCCCGAACAGAAGAAGTCGGACTTCGGGAAGCTCCCAACGCCATCACTCGACGCAAGGCAAGTACCTAGTCTCATGGTTCCCCCTTTCTAAAAAAGAGGAAAAGCACAGGAAGCTCCGATCACGAAAGCTCCACGAAGGTCTGAGGCAGAGCCTGAGTACAGGGAAACTCCTCAGCAGAAGTATATCCTATACGTTTTAAAGAGAGCCGTATCGATCAGTAGAGGATCGGAAAGAACGCTGACGCCCAAGTCAGATATCGGTGGTCGACAAATAAAAGAAGACATCCAAAAGGCTTCGAAGGGCACGGAAACATGCAATTATAAAGCAAGAATCGAAAGCAGAAGTCAAGGGAATATATTCATATTCATAAAGATCCATGTACAATAGCCCTCGAGGGGTCATTACATACAATTACAAAAGCCTACAAAAGTCTACACCTAAAGCGGAGGAACGGAAGGATGTACATGTGATGAAACCCGGGAGCCCGGTCTTCCCTCGAAGATCCATCTCCGGTATCAGCATCCTCGAGCGTCGCCCCCTCGAGCACGCACCCTCGAGGGTGATTCCTTCGACCGCCACCTCCTCTAGCCTCCTACCTCAATCCCCCGAGGGATCCCCATGGAGAAGATAAAGAAGAGAAAAAGGAGGGAACTCAGAAGAGGCAGAGAAAAGAGATATGGCCCGCCGAAGCCAAAGGTTGAAGATTCGGCAGTCCTCAGCCTCAACAGCCGGTAGTGCCACTTTATCCCTTAGGAAAGGAAAAACCCAAGGGATGAAGTGCCATACCGGGTCTGGGTAAGAAAGTGAGCAGCGGTGCATAGTCCGAACGACTGTCTACATAAGGGGAAACAGACTCCCCGTCCATCATCATCTCGGACCAACAGCAGCAGCAAAGACAAGTATGTCGATGACCACAACAATAGCGGGACAACACGATTATGCTTGACAAAGGGAAGTCCCGGCAAAGGGCCACAACACGATCTGAGGGAGCTCCCCCAAACGGCCTTGAGGCCATAGGCCCCAAACATGATGTTCAAGGATAAAAGAAGATGATAAGAAAGAATAGGCAAGCAAGCCAACGAAGGCACTGTGATAGGAAAAACAACACCAAAACACCCCCATTTATAG
This sequence comes from Nicotiana tabacum, assembly GCF_000715075.1. Lineage (NCBI taxonomy): Eukaryota > Viridiplantae > Streptophyta > Magnoliopsida > Solanales > Solanaceae > Nicotiana > Nicotiana tabacum. The sequence goes on from NC_134084.1 coordinate 25,321,186, forward strand.
GGGATTACGACACGGTCGTCGAGGCTTTGAAAGATTGACCGACGGACACAATTAATGCATCCTTGGAAAACTGAATCGATGGTGGTACCTTCATCTTGGAGAGCGGGAATCGGGAGTGCATTGAATGAAGTCAAAAATACACGAGCCCATGGATGCCCGGTTATCATAAAACTCACGCCAGGAGTTGCATCATCGGTATGACATCACCGTAAGAAGCTCGAGGAGTCAAGTATCAGAATCATTTCCCATCATTTCTTTATGGGAAACGCAAAGACTATCTGTACGCAAAAAAATCAGAGGACCTGATTTCTCGCTATCAAGTCATTTCGGAAGAATTCCTCGAGACCCCGAGAATGAGAAGCCACGACCAAGTTCCCGGCCTCGGGGCTCGTCAAGGCCCGACTCAGAGAAGACGAAGATTGAAGCCAGGACAAAACGGGAAGCTCCCAAGGCACACAGCTAAGTCTGACAGGGTCGTCCTATCCAGAACCTATGCTGAGGCATCACGTCAAGCCATCCCATCTCCATCCTTTGTAATTAATCTCCATGTACTTGTAGCCGAGTTCCCCTCCTATATAAAGGGGACTCACCCTACCTTGTAAAGGACTGATGTTGCTCCATTTCTCCATAAGTGCAATAATATCTCTCTCTCTCTCTCTCTCTCTCTCTTTTCTTTCTAACTTCTTCGTTCTCACTAGCCGAAGTCACCTTGATATTCATTGCTTTCTTACTAGTTCTTCATTATATTGCTTAGTATTGGCCGTGAAGAGCATCCTCAACTGTTATCCCATCCCCGCCTATCCCCGATAGCTTGAGCTCGACCCTGACATCGACCCCCAAGGTCCCCCATCGAACGAACCTACACCCGGGCAGCAGGACCTTCGGTTCGATTATTGTCTCATTTTAGCTTGCATCAATCTTTAAACTTCATATTATCAGCATCAACTGCTCTAACAACTAGCTCAGGAATATATCACGTATTTTTAGAATTCCATCTACAAATTTAATTGTTGTTACCATTTTCACGATAAACAAATATCCCTATCGGGCTGCATGCCCGAAAAATCCACTAGAAATATATCTGGGAAGTCTCTCACTACCGGCATCTCTCACAAAGGCTAGATAAGCATCACACCCTTTCTTAACCATCTGCTGAGCCTTTAGAAATGATACAACCCTGCTAGGAACATAATCTAATGCACCCTTCCAGTCTAATTGTGGAAACCTCGCATAGCCAATATTACAGTCTTGGTGTGACAATCTAGAATAGCATGATAGGGTGACAACTAGTCCATACCCAAGATAACATCATAGTATACCATACTAAATAACAATAGATCGACTATTGTCTCAAAACCACTAATAACAACTAAACACGACTGATACACACAGTACATAATAATAGAATCTCCCACATGCATGGACACATAAATAGGAGAACTTAGAGAATCACGAGATATATCCAAATACAGAGCAAAGTAAGATGACACATATGAATAAGTGGAGCTCGGATCAAATAAGACTGATGCATCTCTATGGCAAACCGGACCTATACCGATAATGACTGAGTCTGAAGCAACTTCCTCTATCCTACCTGAAAATCATAGAATCTGGCCTGACCTCCCTCTCTAGAAAGACCTCTACCCTCCCATTATCCACCCCTAGCTAGTTGTGCCAGTGGAGCGGCAACTGGGGCAACAACCATATCTTGAGAAGTCTGTAGACCTGAGTGAATCTGCAGAGCCTAAGTAGTCTCTGGAGGTGCACCCATCCTGAGTCTAAGGCAGTCTCTAACCACATGGAGGGTATCACCGCACTTAAAACAAGCTCTTAATGGGCGTGGCTGCTGGGATTTGCTCGAACCTGGTCAGCTGGACTAACTGCTGAAGACACCTCGTGCAGGAGGTACGCTAGAAGATGGCTGAGCAAAGTGCGCAACTTGAGACCTCAGAACAATCAGAGCACCACTAGTAGCGGAAAGTGTTGAGTGAATTGGACGGCTCACACAATCCCTTCCATGATGAGCTGTAGCTGCAACGTGACTACCACTAAATCCTCCTGTACCTCGAGTCATTTTGGCCTCCCTGTTATCTCTCTCTCAGCCCCGTATACCCTCCAACCTCCCGCAATCTCTAGTACCTGCTGATATGGGGTATCTATCTCCAACTTTTGAGTTATGCAGAACCTAATACCATAGTTGATCCCCTCGATGAATCGATGGACTCGCCCTCTAACTGTAGAAACCAAGGCAGGTGCATGCTTGGACTCGTACCGATCCACGAGACTCTACTAAAGCTGCTTATGCCTCGTAACACCGATGAACTTAGAGCTCTGATACCAACTTGTCACGACCCTAATTTCCCTCTGTAGGATGTTATGATAGCACTTAGTGTCTACGACTAGGTAAGCCTAACATTCGATAACAACTTGACAGATATAATTAACAAAATGCTAAAACAAGTCTACTAAACTCATATAAACTTCCGAAAAAATAGAATATCAACAATACACTCCCCAAGACTGGTGGAACTGATTCATAAGCTCTATAGAGTAAAACTAGAATATCTACTACATCACTGTTTGGAAGAAAATACAACAGGAATATGAGAATAAAGGAAGGTGACTCTAAGGCCTACGGACATGGAACATGTATACCTTGAAGTCTCCCAAAAACAATAACTCAATAAACTCTAGCGACCGGCACATGCAGACGTACGTGGATCTACACAAAAAGATATGCAGAAGCATAGTATGAGTACACCACAATGGTACGTAGTAAGTATCAAGACTAATATTGGTAGAGTAGTAACGAGGCCGGGTCAAGACACCTACTAGGATATAAATAAACGAAATGACAACATAAGAACCAATTATGAAATACAGAGAAACAACTGATATGAAACAAGCTAATAGCATGAACTAATACCGGATATAAGCACTGAAATAACCTAAAGGAAACAATAAAAGAGAACCACAATGATCATATACGGATACCAACTGATAGAACAAGGAAGATCAAAACAACAAGAAAATGTTCCCACCAAAACTCTTTGCCATATGAGATAACAACAAGAATCACAATGAGCTACCGCCTCGTATACAATAGAATCACAATCGAGGTACCACCTCGTATAAATCAAGAATCACCACCGAGATACCACATCGTATTCACATTTCTCAATTTCAATCAAAATCTTTCATTATACCGCCTTGTGAGCCTTACATTTGAAAGGTTTTGAAAACAGTTTTCCCGAAATAACTACATGCACTTTAGCCTACCTTATGACGTCGTGTGACTTCACGTAGTTCTCCTACAAGCAACACGCACATAAGTCCAACCTTATACCGCCGCATGCACACTAACCCCAAGCCTTATACCGCCGCATGCGCATCAATAACACATCACAATAATAACTCGCACCACAAATGCCCATATATCACAACTTGCCAATAATTAAAAATATCAATATTTTCACAACAATAGCCCATGGCTCCACCATAATGTGTACACGAATATCGACATCAACAATGAATATAAAATGCTCAACAAGGAAGATGTTTCAACAATAACAATTTCAACTCAGCGTGATAACACCTTTCAAAACTTTAACACCAATAACCCAACGATGAGAGACAATGTATAACCACGATATTAAAATAAGAATAACTCACAATGGAAGACGTGTAACAATAATTTCAAATAATGTAAAACAACAAGGAAAGAGATAACATGAACAATAACTTCAATTAATGATAATCAATAATGAAAGAGATAATACGAACAATAATTTCAAATAATGATAATCAACAATGAAAGAGATAACATGTAACATTAATAGAGGTAACAAGTTCGACTAAAGCATGAGAGCTATTTATCAATTAGAATGTAGAATAAGTGTTAACGAAATCAGCTAAGGCATGTAAGGATAGACTAATACAAGTAAGAATAAGGATAGACTAATACAAGTAAGAATAGATTGACTATGAGAACTTAGGACATGATATTACAATTCAATTAAATCATGGAAAGAGTCTAAGCAGCCTAAACCGGTCAAATACCACATACAACTCGTGTACCCACTTGTCACTTTGCGTACACGGCTTTTACACAGCACAAAAGACACAATCAATCCCAAATCTTAAGGGGTAGTTTTCCCACACAAAGTTAGGCAAGATACTCGCCTCAACTAGGCCAATTCAACATTCAAAAATGGCTTTCCCCTTAAACTTTACGTCCACACGGCTCAAATCTAAACAAAATCGACTTAGTATCAACAAATAATGCTAGGGAAACCAATTACAATAGATAAAGTTAAGATCTTTAAACTTTTTTCAAAAAGTCAACAAAAGTCAATCCGGGCCTACCGGTCAAACCCGGGTCCAATGGTAGATTCCGACTACCCATGACACCACGGGTTCATATATGTGATTAGTTTCAAAATCCGAGTCCAAGTCGTCTCCCAAAACTCCAATTCTTATTTTTGAAAAACTCAAAGTTTCACAAATTTTCACTTTAAGTCACATGTTTTTTATGTTAAAATTTAAGATATGTTGATGGAATATGATTAGACATAGATTAGAATCACTTACTCAAAGTTTGTGGGTGAATATCCCCTCTTCAAATTACCTCCTACCAAGTCTGGGATTATAAAAATGAGAGAATGTTTCCAAAAATCCCGTCTCTCAGCCCTTTGTGCCAGATGAAGATATCACATTTGCGACATAGGGTTCGTACTCGCAATAGCGGACCAGGGCTCGCATTTGCGAACCCTGACAGCCTCAGAAAATATCGCAACTATGGTAGAGGCTTTGCAATTGCGAACAGGAGGGCATCGCAACAACGAACAAATGTTTGCAAATGCAAACCAAGGCAAAATCTGGCAATCTTCGCAATTGCGAAAGGGAAGTCGCAATGCGACATCTGAGCCCCCACTGTAACCTTTGCAATTGCGATGCTTGTGCTCGCAATTGCGATTCTTGAGCACCAACAGCACCAGCAGTCCGATGTCAGTTCAAAACCATTCCAGAACGTGTCCGAAACTCATCCGATCCCTCAGGGCTCCAATCCAAACATCCACACAAGTCTAAAAACATCATAAGAACTCGCTTGCACGATCAAAACACAAAAAAATCATCTAAAACTATGAATTAAACTCTAAAACGCATTAAGTAAAGTTCAAGAATTTCTAAAACTACAACTAAACGTCTGAATCATATCAAATCAAATCCAAACGACACAAAATTTTGAAGACAAGCTCTAAATACCATAACAAACCTATTCCAAGTACCAAAATCAAATTTCAAACTTCATAGCTAAAAGTTAATCTACGGTCAAACTTTTTAATTTCAAATTGCCAAATTTCAGCAAAACTACATAAGTAGACCTAAGGACTTCCGAAATAAATTCTGGCCATGCTCTCAGGTCCAAAATAACGATACAAAGCTATCAGAGCTATCAAAATAGAATTGCGGGGTAGTTTTTTACAAAAGTCAAAGTTTGATCAACATATCAAAAATCAAGGGGTTCGAGTCAATCAGAAAGCTTTATGGAACAAAACTAACCAACCTCGCAAGTCATTAAACTATAAACACACATGTTGAAGCATAAAAGGGGGTAACAGGGTGCAATTATACAAAATAACCGGTCGGGTAGTTACAAGGAGTGTTGTGCACAATAACTAGTCTTTCACTTGAAGTGGAAGGTTGATTATTTACATATACTATATTCTGAAATTGATCACTTCCACTGATCGAGTCATTTTCAAGAAATTTTGCATTTCTTGATTCCACAATTCTAGTGTTGTGAGATGGACAATAAAATCTATATCCTTTAGACCTTTCGGCATATCTAATGAAATACCCACTAATGGTTTTCGGATCCAATTTTTTTTCTTGTGGGCTGTATACTCTAACTTTAGACGGGCATCCACATACGCGTTTATGTTGCAAACTCGGTTTCCAACCTTTTAATAACTCAAAAGGTGTCTTTAGGACAGCATTGGTTGAAACTCAATTTAATATATATACTGTTGTTTTAAGAGCTTCAATCCACAAAGACTTAGGTAGCTTAGAGCTACTCACCATACTTCGCACAATGTCCATTAAAGTTCGGTTTCTTCTTTCCGCTTCACAATTTTGAATCGGAGAACCAGTCATAGTATGTTGGGGAACAATCCCATTTTTTTCAAGAAACTTAGCAAAATGACCTTGTGCTTTTCCATCCTTAGTGTATCTACCATAATAATCACCACCTCTATCAGATCTCACAATCTTAATTTGCTTTTCGCATTGTTTCTCTACTTTAACCTTGAAAACATTAAAGGCTTCTAATGCCTCGCTCTTATTATGAATCATATAGAGATACATCTATCATGAGTAATTATCTATAAAGGTGATTTAGTGTATCTACCATAATAATCACCACCTCTATCAGATCTCACAATCTTAATTTACTTTTCTCATTGTTTCTCTACTTCAACCTTGAAAACATTAAAGGCTTCTAATGCCTCGCTCTTATTATGAAGCATATAGAGATACATCTATCATGAGTAATTATCTATAAAGGTGATAACGTATTTCTGACTATATGTATCCATGCCTGGACAACATATATCAGTATGTATGATTTCTAATTTGGTTGAACTTCTCTTGGCACCTTTCTTTGACTTATTGTTCTGCTTGCCTTTAATGCAGTCTACACAAGTATCAAAATTAGTGAAATATAGAGCACTATATATTCCATCATTCACTAATCTCTTAATTCTATTTATGGAGATGTGTCCTAATCTCCATTGCCACAAAGTAGAGGAATCTTCATTTATGACACATCGTTTACCAGCTTGAACATCCATAAAATATTATAATGAGGGTAGACTAGTCGATGTAACACCACCCACCTGGGCTTAGTTTTAAAAGATATTATGAGGGAGTTTGTTCCCTAGACATTCTGGTATGCATGGTATACAGAGTTTGACCAGTTGCGTCAGGGCACCATGACAGTGTCAGAGTATGCCATCAGGTTCAGTGAGTTATCCCGTTATGCACCTACTTTGGTTCCTACAGTAAGAGAGCGAGTCTGCAGATTCATTGAGGGGCTCAGTTATGATCTTTGATTCTGCATGTCTCGAGAGTTGCAGACTGATACTCCATTTCAGCAGGTGGTGGAGATTGCTGGGATGTTAGAGCGTATTCAGAGTGAGGAGAGGGAGGATCAGGAGACCAAGATGTCTTGAGGTTATAAAGGGTTCAGTGGATTCTACTCATCAGCTATGACCCATCGTGGGAGAGGCTCGGGCAGTCGGCCAGTCCAGTCTGCCTTTCAGACTGCTCGTGGTGCTCTAGTTAGTCAGGGTACTCATGAGAAGTCATCTTTTAGTGTACCACTAGCATGTGGTTCCTACAACAGTTATTCTAGTTATCTGGCATAGACTTAGTATGAGTAGCCACGCTTGTAGAGGGGTTGTTATGAGTGTGGTGATACTAGGCATATCATGAGAGATTGTCCCAGACTCGAGAGGGGCGGATTTCATCAGAGCATTCATGCTACGGGCCCCATTCCAGTTGCTACTCCACCTGCACAGTCAGTTAGGGGTGGAGGATAGGCGGGTAGAGGGTGACCTTGAGGAAGAGGCTTGGCCTATTGATATACCTTCCATGGTAGGGCTGAGGCCGCTACACCAGATGGTGTCGTTACATGTATGGTTTCAATGGTTATAAAGGAGCATTATTCTTATTTTGATTTGGTTCTACTTATCGGGGTGAGTCCTCTTATCTTTTTTGATAGTTCTCTTATGTGGTTTTCCTTACATATTCCACCATATTCGTTTTGTTCTTACTGGATTTTAGCTTGAGAGATGTGTGCTCAGGTGGCGTTAGATGTGACTTGTGGATTTGAGTGAATGGTCATGGGATCTTTATGTTTCATGTATCGTTGTCAGTGTTGTGAAGGTTTGGAACATGGTTCTAGCTGATATGAGGTAAATTACCAACGCTGGATTTGATTATGGGCATCTATTGTGGCCAGAGTTGTTGTTATGGACATATATGTGATGTGTTACGTCGTGTGGTTGTACCTTGGGGGGTAGGCATGAGGTGTTGTAGCTGGATAAGGCTGATACCATGTGTTGATGTGGGAATTGAGTCCTTAGGAAATGATCAGATGGTGAAAATTTTGGTTCTAAGGTGTATTAGTGCGGTGGAATGAATAATTTTTAGTTGAGATGGTGTTGTCAGGCTTATGTGGATTAGGGTGACGTAGTATCACCCGCGAGTATATGTATAGTGAGTACATCCATCAATTTGATGACTTCGGAATTGTTCTTGGCACATTCGAGGACGAACGTTTGTTTAAAAGGGGAAGAATATAACCACCCGACCGGTCATTTTAAGAATTAGCGTCCCATTCGGTGGCTTAAGGTCTCGCACAGTTTCATATTATGTATTATGACTTGCGTGTGTGTTCGGGTTCGATTTTTGGATAATTCGGGATTAATTTGGAAGGATGATTCTTGTTTTAGAAGTTTAAGCGGTAAGAGTTGACTGGAGTTTGACTTTTGTGTAGATGACTCCGGAATGATGTTTTGATGATTCCAATAACTTCGTATGATGATTTTGAAATTAGGCATATGCCTGAATTTGGATTTGAAGGTCCGTCGATTGATTTGATGCAATATGGCAAAAAATGGAAAAAGTTGAAGTTTTGGAAGGTTGAGAGGTTTAACCGGGAGTTGACCTTGTGGATATCAGGCTCAGATTGCAATTCCGAGAGTTAAAATAACTTTGTTATGTCATTTGGGACTTGCATGTAAAATCTGAGGTTATTCCGGGGTGATTTGATATTATTCGGGCCTAGTTGTAGAAGTTGAAAGTTTATAAGTTCATTAAGTTTGATTTGAGGTACGATCGTAGTTTCAATGTTATTTGAAGTGATTTGAGGCCTCGAGCAGGTCCGCATTACGTTATGTAACTTGTTGGAATGTTCGGACGGGTCTCGGGGGCGCCGAGTGTGTTTTAGACATGTTTCAGATGGTTTCCATGTTTTTGGGCATATCTGATTCTGGTGCATCGCATCTGCGCATTTTGGAGCGCATGCGCAGGGCCACTTCTGTACATTTTGTGTCACTTTTGTGACATTGAGGCACGAGCGGGAGTTTCTCTTCTGCGAGTGAAGGATCATAGGTGCGATCGTCGCATTTGCTTATTCTGTATCGCATGTGCAAGGAATGCTGCTTCTGCAGTCTGTTGTGATCTTCTGCATTGTCGCAAGTGCGACTGCCTTTCCATAGATGCGGATCTTTATCTGGTAAGCTATTTTCGCAGATGCGAGCTATCGCTCGCAAATGCGGGCTTGCAGGTGCACTTCTTGGTCCGCAAAAGCATAATCTCTGGCAGAAAGATTATAATTCGAGGGTTTGCCCATTTTCATCATATCTTGAGTTGTAGACCTCGATTTTGGGCGATTTTGGAGGGGTTCTTCACGTGTTGGTTTGGGGTAAGTGTTCTTTATACGAGTTTGATTATATTTCGTGGTTCCATCTTATTTTTTAACATTAAATTAGTGATTTGAATGGGAGAAAAATGATTTTTTTTGTATAAACATTCAAAAATATAAAATGAGGATTTGAAGGCCGATTTGATGTCGGAATTTGATAATTTCTGTATGTTTGGACTTGTATCGGAATGCGTGTTCAGATTTTATAAATTTGATCGGGTTCTGAGGTGCGGTCCTGAGGTTGACTTTTTAGTTTTCATTAAAGCTTTATTATCCGGAATTGTTTCTTATGGTTTTTATTTATGATATTAAGTTATTTTGGCTAAATTTGAGTTGTCCAGAGGTTATTTCACACAAGAAGGTCATTTTAGAGTATCGTTTTAGCTTCTTTGAGGTAAGTATCTTGCCTAACTTTGTGTGGGGGAACTACCCCTTAGGATTTGAGTCGTTTGTGCTATTTGTGGCATGTGAAAGCCGTGTACGCAAGGCGACGAGTATGTATTCGGGCTTGTATGTGGAAAATTGACCGGGACTCTTAGGCCTCTTTCATGTATTTATTTGAAATTTGTTAGCACATGTTATATCTTCTATTCATCGTGTATGCTATCACATGCTTTATTCAAAGTTGTCATTACATATCACATTCTTTACTTGTCGAGTTTGCTCTTATATGCTTTATTTGAAGTTGTTACTGCTTTTACTATTATGTGATTTCTTTTATTGTCAAGTTACTTTTAGTTGAAATTATTGTACATAATATCCTTTTGTTATCGAGTTAGTCTCATGCATTTGAAATAGTTGCTAGTTCGTGCCGCCTCTTTCATTGTTAGCCAAATTCATATACTAGAATCCGAATTTCGCCATTTCATGGAAATACTTTCATTATTGAGGTTATCCTTAAACAATTAATTGGAATTGGGGTTATCGAAAGTCATTAATCAAATTTGATTGAAGTTGTGTTTAAAGGGGGTGTTGTTCCTTGGGAGTTACTTTTTCGTTTGTTATTGAGATTTTATACACATTGTGTTTGAGCCGTGTGCTATTGTTGTAAAAATATTGATTTTTTGGATCTTTAGAAAGGTCGTGGCCTATGGATACTTGTGTTACGAGTTGATGCATTGTGTTGTTGTGATGTTATCATTTGTGAATTGTTGTGTGGTTCAGTTATTTTTATGTAGAGTATAAGGGTGGCATTTGACTATTGTGGTTATGCGGGGCATAAGGATGGCATCTCACTGTTGTTGAATGTATAGAGTGATAAGAATGACTATTGTGTTATTGTCCGACAGAGTGATAAGGGTGGCTATTATACGGAGTGATACGGGTGGCTATTGGAGAGATAAGGGTGACAATTTTTATTGTTAGGGCGGAGTGATAAGGGTGGCTATTCTGAGAGATAATGGTGGCAAATGTCAGGGATGATGTGTGATGGTTCGGGGACATTGTGCTGATAATTTTCGTGTGATGGTGTATTTTCCCTTGTGTATGTCATACACCTTGCGTGACTTGTTTTGTTGCTTCAATGAGTTACTCGATGTCTTTGATATTACTTGTTGACTTAGGCCGCAGTAGTATACTCGCACAAGCATACACTGTAGCATGCCACTTATACTAGCTCAGGAGTATGAAACTTGACATTTATTGATCATGCTCATATGTTCTTGTATTATCTGTTTTCATATTGCTATTGAGCATGTGACCATGTCGGGCGATTGTGATTGTGAGCCTTTGACCATGTCGGGCGCATTGTGATTATGAGCATGTGACCATGCCGGGTGCATTGTGATTGTGAGCTTGTGATCACGCCGGGCGAATTGTTATTGTGAGCCTGTGATCATGCCGGGTGGATTAAGATACTGGCATGTGAGTTGTCCGTGCGATTGTGATCCGAGATTTGGGCATGAGGTGTCGTGAGTACATGATGGTGGGTTGAGAACCATGACTTGTGACTAGGGGATAAAGTATCATTGAACGATTTCATAGTAAACTTGTGTTAGAATGGCTTGATTTAATTGGTTGTCCTTTGCATTCCTTATTTGATTTCAACGATATTTCAGGGAATTCACAGATTGCATAACTGCAAAAAATATACATACTTAACATAAATTTGAGGCAAATATATATATATATATATATATATATATATATATATATATATATATTATGATTCACCAATTGAAACCATGTAAAAATTGAATCTAGTGACATAAAAGTTGCCTATATGCTAAACTTTTAATTTCTTATGATAGAATAATCAATTTTGTTACTATAGTGATATTCTATCCATTGATAAAACTATCAAATTCTAATCCATAATCCCGGTAGGTAATTATGAAAAAGTAATTAATATTTTATCCTAATTAATTACTCAAAATATAATAAAGGTTCTAAAGTTATTATATTGTGCATAATTAATCACACGGTTATTGTCTAAATTTCCTTATGTGATCCTTATCCTTATATTTTATTTGACTAAAAATGCTGTGGCTAATCTCTAATACATAAATTTTAGATCACTTAGACATTGATCCTTAATAATTCTTATGTAATTCAAATATAATAAATAATTTTACTTAATCAAGGCTGCTGTGGCTAAATCTTATTAAATAAAACTATATACATCACAAGATATTAAATCTAAAGTTTATTCAATATTTATTGCTAAGCACATTATGCAATAAACTTTTGTCTTATGTGCTTAGTATTTTTTTAATAACAGTTGTACGTAAATAGAAGCAAATACATACAATCAAGATAATAATGTAAGCACATTTGTATATAAAGTGCAACGGTAATATATATACAATTATCAGAATAATTTAAGTACCGTAAAATCTTTACATGATCCAATAGACAACCCAGCACATAGTTTAAGAGGTCACTTGGTAGAGTGCATTAGAAAAAAAAATGCATTAACTTTGTGTATTAGTAATACTTTGTGTCACACCTCTTTTTTACACTCCGAGGGTAATATAGTAGTTTTTCCAAATAAAATGACATTATTTGAAATGTGATTATTTTATTTATCAGAGTCGCCACTTGGAATAGTTTATTTGGTGTCCCAAGTCACCGATTTATTTTAAAATCCCAAATAGAGGAAATCTCGACTTTATTTAAAAGTCTACGAACCAAAAATTCTAAGTAAAGAATTCTGTTAACCCGGAAGAAGGTGTTAGGCATTTCCGGGTCCCGTGGTTCTAACACGGTCGCTTAAACTATTAAAATTGACCTAATATTTGATTTATTACACATTTTTAAACCTATTGTGCACTTTTAACTTTATAACCGCTTTTAATTAATTATTGTTACATATTGCGAATCATGTCACGGGAGCCGTACCCACAATCTATAATATGTTTAATTTTTAAAGATTAAATTATGGCTGGGTCACATAAATGTACCCCGGATTTTAGTAATTAGGTGTCACAACTACGTCACAGAAACGTACCTGCAGCTACGACAATTATTTAATTAATGCGCCTAAAGCAAACTACGAAAGGTTCAAAGAATTTCTAAACTAATTTTGTATTTATATGGGGGCCATAAATTAAAGAATTTTATTTGTGTATGTCACACCCCAAATTATTTTAAGAAGAATTAGTTCTTGATCTAAATTTGTGAGGGCCATGTGTTATAAGTTTAAAGCATGGCACACCTCAAATTATTTTAAGAAGAATTAGTTCTTGATCTAAATTTGCGAGGGCCATATGTTATAAGTTTAAAGCATGACACACCTCAAATTATTTTAAGAAAAAGGGTTATATATTTTAAAGGCAAACTAAAGGTACTCCTACTTTTAAATCTAAATTAAAACTAGTTATCTCAACCACGTCACAGGAGTCGTACCCGTCGTTGTAATAAATTAATTACGTGTCTAAAGCAAACTACGGAATATTCATGAATTATTTTTCTAGACTACTTTGAGATTATTGAGGTCACTTATTACCGATATTATTAATTCAAATTAACTATCAAAAATTACTGCCTACTAAACTTGTTTCTACGCCAATTAAACCAAACAACTTTTCCAATTTAACAAATCTTTCTTAAAGGTTATAAAATGGTTTAAGCGCTCCAGTACTTCAATTACCAATTAAACCAGAAAAACAACTCAATGGCAATGTCCAAACAAATAGCAAGAAGACAAACTCCATGAATTTCACAATAGAAAAGCTTGTGTCCAGCATGGCAGTAAATCAAACGAAATGGAAGGAATCAACCTCCAACCAAGTTACTCTACTTTCACATATATATATTGCAGATGGCCATTCATGCTCCATGAAACAGTCCTGTTAAATGACTGATAACTCTTTTATATATTATTGATTCTTATACCAGAAAACATCACAATGAACAAAATGAAGATGCAACGTGACAATGAATCCACTAGAATAACTTACCATATCAATTGTAACATTTGGAAACGGTGAGTAGAACAGAAGTCCATCCAAACAACATTTGAACAAAAATCATAAAGGGGCAACTTTCAGTTAATCCTATATTAAAACGACAATTATCCAAAAGAAAGGACGGACCACTTTAACCAAATGATACTGGAAATACTTGACTTGACCAACTAATGACACAGATCATCTACTTTTAAATATCTGAGCATCGTCATTTTAATAAATAAAACATCCGAACAAAGTTTAACATGGATAAATTGGGATCGATACAACAGACAGTTTAACATTTATTACATGTTTTCTCAACAGATATTATAAACAAAAATGTAAATTTACGGAACAAAGTAGATAATTTTCTTTATTTCTCCTGTCCTCGTTAGACTTCAAACAAAGCAAATGATGGACGACTTAATTAGCTGGCGTTTGGACATAAATCTTGTTGAAACTTGAAAAGATAGTTTTTGAAGTTATTTTGAAAAATAATTTATGAAAGTTAAAATTATATTTGGACATGCATTTTATTTGAAAAAAATTCAAAGTTTTGTAAGTGGAAAAAAATAAATTCACCCACAACCTCCCTAAATCAGATTTTAGGAACTTGTAAAATTATTTTTTCCAAAAACTGATCGTAATCTATGAACAAACAATCTTTTAAAAAAAAAATTTGAAAAACAAAACTAAAATTTATCAAATGGGAACTCACCTTCTAGCAAAATTTGAAGCCATGGAAAACGTGAGGTTCTCAAGGACTTGAAGTGTAATTAAAGAGTACCAAAATAATTCGGATACTTGTGAAAAGTGAAAATGATTTCACAAATTTTGACAGAGAATTTCTCCTTCTATAGCATCCTTTTATATAGAAATAGTCCCGACATGTATGATTCCCTGCAAGTTCATAAAAGGGTATTACTGTTATAAAATAAAGACTATATACTTATAGAGAAACTGATATATTATTCGAATTCAAACTGATGTATATAATGAACTGAAATCTCTTCTATTTATAGAAGAAAGGAAGCTGCTATGTAAGCTGCTACTATACCAGATATGGATAATCTTCTACTGAGAGCAATGTTTATCCATAACGGAGTACTGAAAGGATAAACTTATTATACCCGATATGGATAATCTTCTATCGGGGGTAGTGTTTATCCATAACTTGGTACTGAAAGGATAAGCTTATTATACCCGGTATGGATAATCTTCTACCGGGGATAATATTTATCCATAACTGGGTACTGAAAGGATAAGCTTATTATACCCGGTATGGATAATCTTCTACCGGGGGTAATGTTTATCCATAACTGGGTACTGAAAGGATAAGCTTATTATACCCGGTATGGATAATCTTCTACCGGGGGTAATATTTATCCATAACCGGGTATCGAAGTGATAAGCTTCTTCAGGAAGCTTATTTCCAATAGAGTACTTAAATAGATAAACATATTTACAGTGGAGTCCCATATGGATAAGCTTCTTCAGGAAGCTTATTTACAACGGAGTACTAAATGAACATCCATAATATAATATATTTATAACACTCCCCCTTGGATGTTCATTAAAAAATAATGTGTCTCATTAAAACCTTACTAGGAAAACCACGTGGGGAAAAATCCTAGTGAAGGAAAAAGAGTACACATATTAAGTAATACGCATTGCTAGCTGCCTCATTAAAAACCTTATAAGGAAAACCCTATGGGAAAAACCTTAGTAAGGGAAAAAGAGTACATCGTGCATTTTACTCCCCCTGAAGAAAATCTTATTTCAAATATTTGAGTCTCCGCATTCCAATCTTGTATACCATATTCTCAAAAATTGATGCTGGTAAAGACAATCTGTTGGATTGTCACTTGAACTAATTTGATGCACATCAATGTCACAATTTTCCTGAAGATCATGTATGTAGAATAATTCTGGTGAAATGTTCTTCGTTCTATCTCCTTTTATAAATCCTCCCTTTACTAGTGCTATGCATGAAACATTGTCTCCGTATAATATTGTGGGTCTTTTATCACATTCCAACCCACATGTTTCTCGAATGAATCACTGATCTCAATCGTATGCACTCCCTGCTTGCCGGTTTGAAATCGAGCTTTATGGGTATCGGATAAATAACCTGCATCTGCATTACCAATACGATCTGCACCACTTTTGTTAGCATTAGCAAGATAAATAAGTGTACCATATACACCGAGATAGAGTATTTCAGGACCAAGGAGCTCCCCATCCTCTTCTAGAGGTTGGAACGGATCCTTATTCACTTCAAGTGATTGAATATCCATTGGTGTACTTAATGGGTACACTTTGTCCATGTAAAAGCATTTTTAAGACCTCTTAGAGCTCTTCTGGAGTTCCAATTTATGTCACCAACATAAACAGCAAGTGTAACAAATTCTGATGACATTTTCTTTATAAAAATACATGGACAAATAACATAATTTATGTAACTTTCTTTCAGCAAATATTTACTGAGGCGATTATACCACACACACACATATTACTTTAAACCGTACAAAGATCTTTATAATTTGATCGAGTACATTTCTCAAGACTTTGAATTATATGCTTCAGGCATTTTCAATCCTTCAAGGATCTTCATATAGATTTAGTCAAATAAGTCATATAGGTTAAGACTTGTATCTAAATGGTATGACATCTTCAAGTGTCTGGACTGCTAGTCTGATCCTCACAATCTTTTACAATATTGTGCACTATATTGTATTAAATATATCATCAACAATCATTTTGTGTCAGTTCCGAAGCGACATAACTTGGGGAGATCTCATCACTTTCTTTATTTTCAGATACCTGAACTTTTTCGGGAGTTTCATGAAATGTTATGTCGTGGGCTCTTCTAGAGCTTATTTCCTCCTCATTATGATCATTTTGATCATTAGCTCCTACTATTTTTCAAGGATTGTTACCTTTGGAACCGATTGGTCTACCACGCTTTATGCGTACAGTAAACTCTATCCTTCAGGGATTTTAATTTTAATAGGAGCATTTGCAGCTGAAATATGATATTTAATTTTGGATCAGCAAATGCTTCTGGCATTCGACTTGAATTATCTTCTAAGTGAGGATCATGATAATTCGATTCATATAGCATATTTTTCAACTGTTTATTCCATCCCCCAAATGTTAGAAAAACTAACATATATCCCCAATCATCTTTGGGAAACATATCTTTGTGTATTATAGTAGAGAAATTAATCATATACCACGCAACAAAAGATAGTAAAAATATTTGGTTTCTGATCCTAAACCAATTGTGAAGGGAGGACTTATCATATATTATTGATCTGATGCATACAAGTGCTGTTATATGCAATTTAGAAAATCTTAGACCAACACATGAAGCTTTGTTCTCATAAGCAATGGTTTAGCCATTAATAGGAGGTATTCAATGCTAAACCAGCTTGGATATAAACCAGCATTATCAAGATGAACTGTCTTGATTTCATAATCTAAAAATTATGCTCTTAATCGAAAAAAGCAATTCTAAATGCCAAACTGCAAGTTGACAATAATTACACATATAATCATCTCATATATGCACCTATAAGTGGTTCACATGATAGGTGAACGGGCCCATATTCACCTTTTATATATTTCAGAATCAGGGGTCTTAGTCCCAACTTTAGCTGGTATAATGAATTCATTATGAGAACAAGCAACACATGAGAATTCCTGAAGAATCTTCTAGTTCTTTAGTATATGGTTATCTGAATTCTCAAATAGCTCATTTAAAAATGGCAAATGAAAACTTCAAGTTTATCATGTCATGTGCTATCACTTAGTAAACTTCTGGTTTACTATGGCATAAACTTTTGCTTTAGTAAACTTCTGGTTTACTGTGATATATGATATAGTACAAATTAAAGAATAAGGCGGGTAACTTCTCACATACATATTATTTTACCCCCTATGATTGTGGAAACATGAAGATTATCAATCTTCCAATCATTTGTAGTCTCAATATGATAGCCATTTGTATAAGTAAACTTCAGGTTTACTACAACATATGTTTTGACCATAATCATATAACATGAAATGACATATTTGTATATAAGCTCTTCGAGAGCCTTCATTTATTATCCACAATCTAATATTTATCGGGCACTATTGGTGTCATGCATCCTTTAGGCAAACAGTTAGCTCTTCAGGAGTTGTTGATACATTTCTGGTATCATGAGAGAAAATCACAATCAAATAAATAGTGTATACAATTGTTTAATCACAAGAAAACTCTTCTTCATAATATTTTCCTACTTCAGGAGGCAATTTCAATTGTGTTACTTCTTCAGGAGCAAATTTAAAATACGAAATATTGAGTATATATTTTCTTAATTATATTAATCTTCTGAAGGTGAATTGTGATATATTCACATCAAGAGCGCGTTCATATTTACCCGATTTATTAATATTTTCACATTCACTTCGGAGAATGGATTAATATTATCAAAAGTTCTCATCCTTCAGGAAATCGAACATAATTATCTGAATGCGCATTAATCACATCAAATTGTGATGCCTCAACCTCTTTTAAAATATTTACTACTTCAGGAGCAAATCGAGGCGTGCATTTAATATAGAGAATATTTATGTAGCTTATCTTCAATTGTAACCATAGAAAGCCTAAATTATCACTTCTGGTGATCATAGGCATATACCACTTTTGGTAGTTAACAAAATATAATTACAATGAGATATACGAAATATAACCACTTCTTGTGGTTGTATATTTCTTGCAAACTCTGCTAGAGTTTAAGTTGATTTAATAATGTTATCCATATTCTTCAAAATGACATAAACTAGATATATTATAGTAAACATCATTATCAATCATAATTTTTCTTTATGTACAACAATTACATAATCATACTATCTATTACAAATAACAAAAATTAAAATATTTACATTTCTATAGATTCATCACCGATTACATGACTTGTTTCTCCTTCTGGGAGTGCAAGGTAATCAGTTACATCCAAATGCATGAAGTCTAAATTATATTCAGAAATAAAATTTGCTTCAGCATTTTTCTCTGTCTTATTTAGGGAGGCTTGATAAAGTTCAACAGGTGCTTTGGCGTACGACAGGTACGTGACCAATACCCTTTTTCTCCACATCTATAGCATGCATTTTCTGCATTTGGTGCTTGCACCGCTTCATGCTTTTGTTCCTTCCTTTTCCACTGCTGGTGGTGAGGAGTGTTCTTTGGTGCATTATTATTACCATGATTAGAGTTTCTTTCTCGACCACGACCATGACCACGACTGGGGCCACGACCTTTTCCACGTTTAGCGTGGTGGAAGTTCGTCTCATTCACTTCAGGGAATGGACAAGAACCAGTAGGTCGGTTTTCATGATTTTTCATTAATAGCGCATTATGTTGCTCGGCTATAAGAAGATGTGAGATAAGTTCAGAATACTTTTTAAATCCCATCTCTCGATATTACTGCCGCAGGAGCATATTCTAGGCATAAAAAGTGGTGAAAGTTTTCTCCAACATATCATGATCAGTAATATTATCACCACATAACTTCAATTGGGAAATAATTTTGAACATAGCAGAATTATACTCACTGATAGATTTAAAATCTTGTAGCCTTAGATGAGTCCAATCATATCGTGCCTGTGGAAGAACGACCATCTTCAGGTGGTCATATCTATCTTTCAAATTATTCCACAGTATGACTGGATCTTTAACAGTAAGATATTCCATTTTCAGGCCCTCATCAAGGTGATGGCGTAGGAATATCATTGCTTTGGCACGGTCTTGGTTTGATGCCTGATTTTTGTCTTTGATGGTGTCTGCCAGACCCATCGCATCAAGATGAATTTCAGCATCAAGCACCCAAGACATGTAGCTTTTGCCCGATATATCCAGGGCTACAAATTCAAGTTTAGAAAGATTTGACATTATTTAGGAAAAGAAAGTTCTTACCTGAGATACTTTCAAAATATTTTCTCGAGATGGCAGAGTCTCGTGCTGATAACGTGTTATAAAATAAAGACTATAAAGTAAAGACAAGTATATAAAGAAACTGGTATATTATTCGAATTCAAACTGATGTACATAATGAACTGAAATCTCTTCTATTTATAGAAGAAAGGAAGCTGTTGTGTAAGCTGCTACTATACCAGATATGGATAATCTTCTACTGAGAGCAATGTTTATCCATAACGGAGTACTGAAAGGATAAGCTTATTATACCCGATATGGATAATCTTCTACCGGGGGTAATGTTTATCCATAACTGGGTACTGAAAGGATAAGCTTATTATACCCGGTATGGATAATCTTCTACCGGGGGTAATGTTTATCCATAACTGGGTACTGAAAGGATAAGCTTATTATACCCGGTATGGATAATCTTCTACCGGGGGTAATATTTATCCATAACCGAGTATCGAAGTGATAAGCTTCTTCAGGAAGCTTATTTCCAATAGAGTACTTAAATAGATAAACATATTTACGGTAGAGTCCCATATGGATAAGCTTCTTCAGGAAGCTTATTTACAACGGAGTACTAAATGAACATCCATAATATAATATATTTATAACACTCCCCTTGGATGTTCATTAAAAAATAATGTGCTTTTAAAAAACTCTTTTTATACATATTAACAAATTTATTTTTTAGCATTAATTAATAATTAAATTGACCATATTAACCTTAATTTGCTCATTGAAAATATAACAAACTATTCTTAGGCTCTTTACTCCAAGGACAACTTTAAAAAGAAGAAGTTAATTTTTTCTTGGTATCTAAAAAAATTAAATATTGCGGACTACAAAAAAGACTAAAAAATCACTTAAAGTGGACCGGAAGAAATAAAAAATACCTTCTGAATGACGACAATATTATTTAGGCGTGACTCTTTTAAATGCTTTGAAGGATTGTTGGAAGACTTTGACAGCTAGAGCAGTTCCACTTTTTAATAGCTCTTTTAATTTCTAATATTTTTCTATTATATAAAAAAGCCAAGTGTGGTCGATCAGTGGCAAAAATATAATTACTTCAATTATACAAGGTTAAATTGGCAAAATGGATAAAAGTGAAATGTTTTACTTGCCCACTGTTTGCTCACTTCAAGTTTCCATTCCAATACACTCACGGTAGGTCTAGAAACATCAGTTCTTTCATCTCTTTTCATAGAGAAATGCTCCATCAATTTTTTGCTCTAATCTTCTTCAATCTTCTTAATTGGGTGGTAATTGATAATGAATTTCGGGCCTCTTTGGTTGTAATTTCAGTTGAGTTCCAACTGCCCATTTATTAATTATATAATTTTTATAGTTCTTGAATGAAGATTTAATGATGTCGTTCGTCATTCTTGCCGTGTCAGCTTAAAACCCATGTGCCTACTTCTATTTTTCTCATTCCCATTTGGAATATCTCTTTATTTGCCTCTGTATGTTTGGGGATTTTATCTTGCAGTTGTCTTTAGGGTTCAATTATGATTTTATTTTTTGCTGGGAGCTTTTGAATTATTTCTTTACGAAATTTTAGTTTGTGTATGTTTTTTATCTATTCCTGAAATTTGCAGGGATGAGAGGTCCTCTTAAGGGTTTATCAAATTTAATTTTTCTTAACACTTTAATGGCTTTAATTGCATCTGAATTATCAAAGTGAGGTTCTTGAATTGCTTTGGTAGCTCTTTCCTGTTATCTTATTGTTTTGTAATATCCATTTATGAAATATTTCCTCGGGAATTACTTATTGTTGCTATCAGATTTCTTATCTCCTCCTTGATTCTTGACGTTTTGTATTAGGTAAAACCTTAAGTCGAAGCTCTAAATAACCAAAATATATGATTGGAGTTCATCCTAAAGATTCACCTTTCCACTCATAAGCTACTTTATCATGTCTTTTATTTTTGGAGCCATCAGTCAAACTTTATATGCCTTTAAGATTCTGATGCTTTTATATATAATGTAAAAGAAGTTTCTGAAAAAGTTTGGATATGTTTGTGAAAAATGATAACCAAACTTCATCTCTTAGTCATAAAGGATTATCAATGAGTTTCATTTCATTTGGAAGAGTTACTTGTATATATTTTAGTTATACTTGAGGTTGGAGATTCTCTACCATAAATATTTTAAAATGAAATGGCATGTTTATATGCATTTCATGTAACTTAGAATTCAAAGAAGTGCTATAGATACTCATATTAAGCAAATATAGTTAGATTCCCTTTGTTTGATAGTAAGTAGAAAGCTATGTAGGCGAATTATTTTACTAGACCCAAGTAAGATACATTTGACCTAAAAATGCGCAAGTTTTTTATCATCTCAATTTTACTCAATATTTATTATTTTATTGTTTCCTTGTCAGCTTTGTCATGATAAGAAGGAATAATTCTATTAAGTTGCATATTTTTTATTAATTTTGTTTCTCTTTTTTCCTACTTTTTTATGTTGTAATAATATATTGATGAGTATGTTATTAATTTATCTTTTTTTTTTCTTTTAGCATAGTGTCAGTATCCTTCATAATAAATGAGAGAATTGTTGAGATTAGTTGGATGTAAGAAAGATCTTACAACTTGGCATTGCCAGAATGAAAATAAAATAATGAAGGTTGAAGTATTCCGGGCAATGTTGATATTTTTCATTTGAGGCAAGTGTCTGAATTTGATATGCCTTGATATGACGAATTAGTATTTTAAGTGGGTTCGTCAAATGGGTACACGTATGAGTCTACTCAGTTAGGAATTTATCTTATAAGAACTTATGGATCACTTTAAAGTTAGTTTGGAAGTTCAATTGAATCGAGAGAAATTGCTTTAATTACTAGGAAAAGTTTAATTTGAAGGATCATTTGGACAAAGTATATTTTCTTCAGTGTTAGGTATGGAACGGAAAAATTATTGAACACAAAACAAAGGTCTCTAAATAAGTAAGTAAATCATGTCTTTTTCTTGAAATACATTATGTTAGTTTAATATTTTTCTTCACTTTGAAGGGAGCCTTGGAGCAAGTAAAATTGTCTTTGTGTTGCCTATAGTATAGGTTATGAGTTCGAGTCGTGGAATCAATTGCGGATGCTTACATTAGGGCAGGCCGCCTACATTGGGTACGACCCTTCTCCTGACAATACGTGAACGCGGAATATCTTGTGCACCCGGCTATTCATAAATGCCAAAAGATATATGTTAGCCTCTTTTTTTTTTTTTTTTTTTTGCAAAAAGATATATGTTAGCTTCAGTTGAGGAGGAAATGACTGCTTCTGGTAAAAGGACCTCTATATGCTGCTAAAGTTCTGAGATTATTCTAATGTTAACCTTTAACTTTAGATGCCGAGAATTTGTATCTTCGTCTCAAATAAGAAAACATGACTATTTCCCTCTTTTAACAAAAAAATAAATGGGACATGACTTATTCTACTATAGAAGAACCTCTATTTCTTCCTAAGTTGCGAGAATTTTCTAATTCCTTATATTTTGTCGTAGCCTCAGTTGGAAATTAGAAGAAGTTCTACATTCTTTTTCGCGTAAAATCTAATGCTACATTGATATATCCTGAGCTAGGACTCATCGTGGCAATTTATTTCAGGTGTTCCTTCAGTTTGGAGATTCTATTAGTCGATCATGTTTTGCAAATTATGTTAGATTTCTCATAAGCCGCTCAAAATAGTTCACCACAAGAGGGGTAAAAGCTTTATTAAATTTTTGTGAATTGTACATATTGTTCCAATAGCAGGTAGATCACCTTATACTTATATAATATTATTGCTCTATGTCAACTACATTTTATCTCCTTTAAGAAAGTGTGAGTTCAAAATAAATTACTTTCAATAGTAGTCAAAGAAGATACATAAGGAGTTGCTAATTTTTTTCTTGTGTGTGTGGAATATCAAGTGTTTTGGGAAGTGCAAGATATGTAGGGAGCACCGTTGTTTCTAAATGCTGCTTTATTCTGGAGCGTTGACCTTTCTTTAGTCTTTCTGGTTCTTTAAATTGTATCTATAGAATTATTGATAAACTTCGATTCATGACTATTTCAATTTGCATTATACTTGTTTCATGTTTCACATATCCAATTTTCTGGCAAAGTTATGACTAGGGATAAGTTTTCCAACACATTGTATGATCGTGCATCAATTTATGCTGTATGGGAGCATTCATACACTTTTAACTGTGCTGAGAAGCCCTTTTGGAATAGGATTAATGCACTAAAAGAAGAATATTATTTCTACCAGATGGCCAAATAATATCCTTATCAACTATTTTAATGGCTTAAATAGGTGGCCATTGATGTATTTAATATTGAAAGAATTACAAGAAAATACACATGACTTCACACGATAATAAAAAATGGCATATGTTTTTAAGTTTTACCCCACCTAGCCACATTGTACATATTTTGAAAGCACTAGCAAATTCAAAATATGTGTTCTTACAACTATTGCTTCTAAAAGCTATGGAGTTAAATTTGTGTTCTCATAATCATTGCTTTCACTCTCTCTTCTCCTCACATCTTCTACATATACTTCAAGGGGCCATGTATTTTCTGCTTCTCCTCTTGTATCACTTGCTTGCAGTGTAAGAAAATTGAAGAGTAGAAGTCCACCATTGAAGACCATTCAAAGCTTTGCTTTTGAAAATATTTTTTTTTTTGAATTTATTAGTCGTTTGGATTAGGTGTTGTTCCAATTGATTGAAAATATCAAAAGGAGTTCAAAATTTAAATTTGAAGTGATTTGGAGTAGATTTAAGCAAGATTTGAGTTAAATTTCAAAAAAAAAAACGCAAGGAAGAAGACGAAGTCAGTTTTTTGTATAATTATGTATAATCTTGTATAATAGTGTATATGAGTGTAGAAACACACCTTATATACTATTATACACCTTTATACAAGCGTCTGTAGACGAACTTCTTTCACGATTTTCAGTTGCAATTCTTGTTCAAAACCAGTCTAAATCTTCATTAAATGACTTTAAATTTTATATACAACCTCCTTATACTATTTCTAACAAGTCTAAATAACACTCACTCCATATTTCTCACAAAATCAAATTTGGAATTTAAACCCACATATTTAAGTTTGTTAAAAATCTAATTTTCACCACCCAAATGAATTTGATTTGTTGAATTAATATTTGAGTCACAGTTATTGATTCGAAAATTAATTTAAAAGCTTGAGGAATCTTTTTTAAAAATTAAATAGTAATTTTGAGAACCTATTGGAGTTGGATATTGAATTTTAGCCTATTACTTTTGGGCTAGTTGGTTGTAAATTGAAATATGGGCTATAAAATTAAAAAGTATGGAGCCCAGTTGTTCTAATGTGAAATTTTCCTTTAATATTGGTGTGCAGGTTAAATTGGATGGAGTAGGATGTGAGCTTTGTCTCTTATTAGCTCTGTGAGTGTTGTCTCTTTATCAGCGCACATTTACACAAGGAAACCTCATATTTGTTAAAGTTCAACTCTTGAAAATAAATTGTATCTCTTGTAAGTCTCCCATAAGTAAAGATATATATTTGTTTGTTCGTGTTTGATGATCAACCGTTTCAAGAATTCTGTGACATGGTCTTTTGTTCACCTTAATCTTTTGCATGATGGAGAATCGTTCTAACAATCCAATGACACTTTTATGTATTGTACTATTTTATCATATCTGGATTTACATGGCTACGTACTAGCTTTATTAAGAATATATCAAAATATCAAGAATCGAATATGTTGGGCCCGTGCTAAGCACGAGCAACACTCATCTAGTTTATATATAGAGAGCAAAGCCCCTTTTTGGCTCCTTCTATTTATTCAAACAAAAAAAAAAGGCACTCCTCCTGCCATCGTTTTAGTGACTCTTAGGATTTCCCTCAGCATAGTCTTATTGATGTAAAAATTTTACTAGGCACCCTATATTTGGTAGCTCCCATGTACCAACTATTAAAATTTTTTTTAACTAGAATCCAAAGTTCTCCTCCTCCTCCTTAGTGGCTGTGTAAACAAAGGTGATATGGATTTAAATGGTGTTTGTGAGCAGGTTTTAAGGTAGTTTATGGTATTTTATAGTAGTGAGTCATTGTGGTGATCCTCTCTTTCCTAGTGTTAGGGTTTCTTCTTCCTATTAATTGCAAAATAGGTTTGTAAGATTTGTTGTTGTTTTGATAAATTGATAATTGGAGTTTGTTCTTTATGATATTTGAAAGTTATATTTTAAATTTGAGCTCATTTGGAGTAGATTTGATTATTGAGTCGTGTGTTGGATTGTTAAAAGAGCAACCCCAAGATCGATGGAAGTTAGCTTCATTTGATCTTGATCTAACTAGGTACTAGCTTAAATATGGGAAAACATATCGAACATGTTTCAATTTGATCCCAAAAGCACAAAACGAAACTTAAGGGTGATGATATATATACATATACACCCCTCCTCATCTTTTGTTGCCCCCCTCTCCCTCTCTCTATGCTATCTCTCTCCCAGACCTCTCCCACGCCGAAGACCACCCCTACTCCTACCCAGCAGGTTATCCCCCCCCTCCCTCATCTCCCTTTCCTCCCCTTCCCCTCTCTCTCTTCTTTCTTCTTTCCCTCTTCCCCACTCCCAAGCCTTACTGGAGCAGCAACATTGTCGGCGACTGCTGTTCCATCGGGCAGCAACATCGCCCTTTTACCTCTTTCTTTTCTTCTTTATTTTTAATTTTTAGTTGCGTGTAAGACACCCCCCCCCCCCATTTTCTCTGCTCCTTTTCTCTTCGTTTTCTCTTTCTCTTTGTTTCCTTTTTCTTTGTGCTTCTTTGATATGGTTGGGGCCTCAACAGTGGTAGCGGTGACAGCCCCTCCCCTCTTTGTTTGGCTCCGTAGTGTTTTGTGTGTATTTTAGGTTAGGGTCCGTGGCTATCGGCGACGAGCGGGACATGCATGTGCAGAAAATTAAGATTAGCCCGGGTGAGTGTCAGCACGAGGCGTCGGGAGTTAGACTTGAATGTGCCAGGTGGCCGCAACACCGTCATGTATACCAAGACAATTCCCAGGTTCTACTCGCGGGAGTTGGTACCTCCCGTTTTCCTGTTTCCCTTTGTTGTGTTAGTTAAATTGCTGCCATCTTAGTTCGTATTTGTTTTAGTACCATATTAGCGTGCCTGTAGTTACAACTTATCTTCTTCTAGTTTAGTCTGTTTCCTAGTGTGTGTTAATGATTGCCCTTAATATGTCATAGGTATAGTGGTTGTAGTCTGGGATCGTCGAGTGAGGTCATGTTCTCGGGGGGAACGGGAGGTGGGGAGGGAGGGGCAGGGGTTGGGGGTAGGTCGGGAGGCAAGGGAGGTAAGAGGAACAAGGGTGCCTATATGTTGAGAATTGGGTCATGGAATGTAGGTACATTAACGGGTAAGTCTATAGAGTTAGAAAAGATCCTCCGGAAGAGGAGGGTCAAAATAGCGTGTGTCCAGGAGACTGGGTGGGTAGCGTTGAAGGCAAGGGATGCAGACAGGTATAAGCTTTGGTATAAGAATGAAGTAGGTATCTTGGTGGATAGGGAACTGAGAGAGTCTATGGTTTGAGGTTAGACGAGTGAATGATAAATTGATGACTATTAAGTTGGTGGTTAGAGAGTGCACCCTAAACGTCGTTAGCGCTTACGCGCCGCATGTAGGCCTGGATGAGGAGGTTAAACGATGCTTCTGGGAGGGGTTAGATGAGATTGTGCGCCAGCTTTCGCCTGCCGAGGGGCTATTCATCGGAGGGGATTTCAATGGTCATATTGGGTCGACCGCAGGTGGTTATGGCGAGGTGCATGGAGGCTTCAGTTTTGGGGAGAGGAACATAGGAGGTACTTCGTTGTTGGACTTCGCTAAGGCTTTTGGGTTGGTGATTGAGAACTCTAACTTTCCAAAGAGGGAGGAACATTATGTTACTTTTCAAACGCGGTGGCGAATACTCAAATTGACTATCTCCTCCTTAAGAGGTGTGATAGAGGGTTGTGCAAGGATTGAAAGGTTATTCCGGGTGAGATACTCACGATGTAGCATAAGCTTTTGGTGATGGACGTCGGTATTATGTAAAAAGAGAGGAAAAGGTCTGCCTGAGGATAACCGAGAATCAGGTGGGGATCCTTGACTAAAGATATAGCCCAGGAGTTGGAGGGGTGATTGTCGGCTATGGGAGCTTGGAGGAGCAGTAGTGACACAAGCACTATGTGGTCAATGATAGTAGCCTGTATAAGGGAGGCTGCAAGAGAGGTATTAGGGGTCTCGACGGGCGTCTCTGGCGGGCACAAAGGAGACTGGTGGTGTAATGAAGTTGTCCAAGGTAAAGTAGAAGCAAAGAAGGCGGCGTACTTGAAGTTAGTAGAGAGCACAAGTGAGGAGGAGAGGCGATCGTGCATGGAGAGGTATAAGGTAGCTAGGAAGGAAGCTAAGCTGGCGGTCATGGAGGCTAAGACTGCGGCTTATGACCGTATGTACGAGGAACTAGGGGAAAAAGCGGGGAGAAGAAGTTATTCCGGCTAGCTAAGACGAGAGAGAGGAAGGCTCGGGATTTGAACCAAGTGAGGTGCATCAAGGACAAGGATGGTAGAGTATTGATGGAATATGCCTAGATTAAGAGGAGATGACAAACTTACTTTCATAAACTTCTGAATGAAGAAGGGGATCGAGATATTGTGCTAGCTGAACTGGAGGATTCCGAGAGTCACCGTGATTTTGGGTGTTGCAGGCGCATCAAGGTTGAGGAGGTCGTGAGAGCTATGCGTAAGATGAGTAGGGGCAAAGCAACCGAGCCAGACGAAATTTCGGTTGAATTGTAGAAGTGTGGGTAAAGCAGGCTTGGAGTGGCTGACTATGCTGTTTAATATTGTTTTTAGGACGAAGAGGATACCGGATGAGGGGAGGTGGAGTATGGTGGTTCCGTTGTATAAGAACAAAGGTGATATCCAGAGTTGTAACAATTATACATGTATCAAATTACTGAGTCATACCATGAAAGTTTGGGAGAGGGTGGTTGAAGCGAGGGTGAGGAGGACGATGTCTATATCTGACAACCAGTTCGGGTTCATGCCGGGTCGTTCTACTATGGAAGCTATACACCTTATTAGTAGGTTGGTGGAACGGTACAGGGAGAGAAAGAAGGATCTGCACATGGTGTTTATTAATTTAGAGAAAGCGTACGACAAGGTTCCTAGAGAAGTTCTCTGGAGATGCTTAGAGGCAAAAGACGTGTCGGCTGCCTACATTTGGGCAATTAAAGACATGTATGATGGGGCTAAGACTCGAGTTAGGACTGTAGGAGGTGACTATGAGCAGTTTCCAATTGTTATGGGGTTACACCAAGGTTCTGCGCTCATCCCGTTCTTATTTACCCTGGTGATGGACGCATTAACACACCATATTCAAGAGGAGATGCCATGGTGTATGTTATTCTCCGATGACATAGTTATGATTGATGAGTCGTGAGCCGGTATTAACGAGAAGCTGGAAGTTTGGAGACAGGCTCTTGATATAGGGTTTCAAGCTGAGTAGGATGAATACGGAATACCTGGAGTGTAAGTTGAGCGCTGAGCCGAGGGAAGTGGGCGTGGATGTGAGGCTTGAATCACATGTCATCCCAAGTAGAGGCAGTTTCAGGTAACTTGGGTTGGTTATCCAAGGGGAGGGGAGATCGACAAGGATGTCACACACCGTATTGGGGTGGGGTGGATGAAGTGAAGGTTAGCATCTGTAGTCCTGTGTGACAAGAGAGTGTCACTGATACTCAAAGGAATGTTTTATAAAGCGGTTGTTAGACTGGCCATGATGTATGAAGCTGAGTGTTGGCCTGTTAAGAACTCACATATCCAGAAAATAAAAGTAGCAGAAATGAGGATGTTGAGGTAGATGTGCGGGCACACTAGGATGGATAATATTAGGAATGATGATATTCGGGAGAAAGTGGGCGTGGCTCCCATTGATGACAAGATGCGGGAAGTGAGGCTCAGATGGTTTGGGCACGTACAGAGGAGAAGCCCAGATGCTCCGATTAGGAGGTGTGAGCGGCTGGCTTTGGAGGGTACGAGAAGAGGTAGAGGGCGGCCTAAGAAGTATTGAGGAAAGGTGATCTGGCAGGACATGACGATACTTCAGATTTTCGAGGACATGGCCCTTGGTAGGAAGCTGTGGAGGTCGAGTATTAGGATTGTAGGTTAGGATGTGGTTGAGTCTTTCCATACTTCGTACCTTTGTGAGGCTAGTTTGGTAGGATTTTTGTCTGAGACAACTAGTGGCAATATTGTGTCTTACTACTCTTTCATTGTTCATAGTGTCGGGTCTATTTACTGGCTATCGCTTTTGCTTTGCTTCTATTTCTAGCTTTCATGATGTTGTTATTTTTCCTATTGCATCTATTGGTGATACTGCTATTGTCTCTTTTCGTGTTCTTGAGCCGAGGGTCTTTCGGAAATAACCTCTCTACTCCCTTGTGGTAGGGGTAAAGTCTGCATACATACTACCCTCCCCAGACCCCACTAGTTGGATTTTACTGGGTGGTTGTTTTTGTTGTTGTATATATATACTCCCTCCGTTCACTTTTACTTGTCCACTATTCTAAAAATAGATTTTCAATTTAACTTACCCACTTTCGCATATCAAGAGAAAAATTATCTATTTTTCCTATTTTGCCCTTAGCATTAATTACTCATCCCAAATTATTTTTAAAATCCATTAAGATTATATACCAATTAATATGGATATCATGGTAAATTATGCACTTCATTTATTATTTCTTAAGGGATGTGCAAAGTTAATAATGGATAAGTAAAAGTGAACGGAAAGAGTATATTCTTGTTTAATCATTCGGAATTAAATGGTCCGACTAATCCAAATCTGTGTAACGAAGTTCATTTATGAGGACCTAGAAATTCTCAATTCTCAACCCCAAGACTTGAACCCAAGATCTTTGATTTTAGACATATCAAGATGCTACTTTTAGTTCGTTGAAAGAACTATAATGATTTTATGTTCTCTAAATTCTAACCCTTAAAATGACATGGTAAAACCTTTATTAAACTTTTATGTTATGTTAATTTTTTGTATTACTTTTCTACCATTGATAAACATACAAAACCAGGACAGAGAGAACAGTTGATTAAATATGTGGGTTTATAGTTTTTACTATAAATATGAGGTGACCAACAACTCCAAATTCTGTTATTGTTGGCAAAGTGATATATTCATCTAAGGGTTAAAATTGCGTATAAGATAAATCAACAACTCACAAAGATTGGGTAAGACTTGTAAACAATGCATTAGGAGCTTTGATAAAATAACAAGCGAAGAAAGAAGATAAATACATGGTTTTTATAACATTATTAAGTTGTATCACAAATCATCTTTTAGCAATTCGATTGTATAGTTCAAAACAACGATAATCATGTTTATGCCTCAAAACCAAGCAAGGTGGATCAGTTATGTGAATTATAATTATATGAAACAAAATTAAAAAGAGCTGATAAGTAAATTTCTAACAGGAATAAAAGTGATCAAGTATGAATAGATGCTAAACTATTCAATATTTATATCTTATTCCAGTGACTCCCAAAACCAACCAATCCAAATGCACACAAATCCTTAAGTAGGGATTTAAACAATATGAAAGATTCTAAACTTATACTCCATCCGCTTCAAAAAAAATTGTCTTACTTTGACTTGACACAAATTTTAATAAATAAAGGAAGACTTTTAAGGTATTTGTGATCTTAAATAAGAAATAACAATTGTGTGGCACTAAAACTTTTAAAACTTGTGATCTGAAATTTGTTATAACGTGTGTGTGGCTGTAACAATTTTCTATTAAGGAAATACTGAAAGGTACCATAATTTTTAAACAGATTAATAATAAAATAGTGCTAATCTTTTTTAAACACAGAGAGCAATAAGTAAGTCAGAGAACTACTCTTTTGAGAGTTCGGAACCACAATGTGCTTCATTTGGAATCAAGCAACCATAATAGATAAAAAAAAAAGGACTGGGCACCATAATATATATAATGCGGTATTTCACCGCACTATACCTTAACAACACGTTTATCTGTTAAGGTATAGCTCGGTGAAATACCGCACTAATATAAAAATTGGCCCCACCAATAATTATTCTAGACTTAACTGACACACCAATAATTCATAGGGGTATAGCGCGCATATTTAAGGCGCTATACATCAAATAATTGTACCCCGGGACTGATTTTTTCCTTATTCAAGGAGTTTTAGGATTTTGTAAAAATCCATTCAGGATCCTTCAAGTCTTCCGAAATATTTGTTCGTTAAGTTATTTTGCATTTTGTCATAATGTCTGAAGAGCAAAAAATTAGGGCTTCATTATATTGGGGGGTGAGGTTGTGGTGGAGAATAACGTGGAGAATAACTCAGTACGTTATAGTTGTTATCCACAGTGTCATGTTAAGTTGCCACTTACAATGGAGTATGATACATTGGTATCGTTGTTATGTAAAAAAAATGAGTGTGAGGAAACTTTCGGTGAATATTAAAGTAACCGGAAGATATCCGTATTCTGTTACTCCGCAAGGGGTTACTTGTTATGCTGAGTTTAACATCGAAGACGATGAAACTCTGAAAGATTTTTTGAGGACTCCGGATGAACAACGGGAATTTCTTGTGATAAAAATGTTGGAAATGTACGTCAAGGTTGAAGACGTTCGCAATAATGAGGTTCAACAAAGTAGGGATATTCCTCAATCA
The DNA here is from genome assembly GCF_000715075.1 of Nicotiana tabacum. NCBI lineage: Eukaryota > Viridiplantae > Streptophyta > Magnoliopsida > Solanales > Solanaceae > Nicotiana > Nicotiana tabacum. The sequence continues at coordinate 25,353,769 of NC_134084.1, forward strand.
TCGGGTGGTTATTTTGGAGCAGTTTTAGCAGAATAGGTTCCGGGTGAAAGAGTTTGGCCAGATCTAAACTTATCTCCAAGGCGAATGAGGAGCGAGGAAATAATTTCTCCCCAAGCTTACATAATCCACAAGCCGAGTGGTAAACTTCAATTTTTCTGTGTTACAATATTTATTTTTATGTATTGAATTTGTATTAACACTCATATATTCCACAGGGGGCACCGGCCAAATATGAATTTTACAAGTTATGAACCAACGGCCAGTTGGAATATGCCTAGTTTTGATGTATTGGATCATGGTGGTCCATCCGGGAGTCATCATCAACATGATAATGTGCATCATGGGATATCAACACATTATGATTTGTAAGTGAAGTGATAAAGCTATATGTAAAGTTTGGATCAATTTGACAAACTCATTATTTTATTGGTTGTGCAGTGAACACGATTAACTTGAAGGTCCCGTCCTTACTCAATTGACCAAAGATGACATATTTAATCAGGATCTGGCAAACTCGCAGAGTCAGGAAGATAATAGTGATTATGACAACAGTGTTGATGAGTCTGGAGATGACACACCCTTCCCTGATGAGGGTGATGATGAGGGGGATGAGAATGCTGAACCTGATTTGACGAGGGAGCATGCTCCACCTCCCGTTAGACCAAGAGTGTACGAGTTCCATGTGTCGTTTCATTCAAGGGAAATTCCCTACCTTGACCATTTGCCAAGTATGTCAGATGTGGATGCCCTTACAAGGGATCTTGACGAAATTCGGACAGCAATATGGGATGAATCTAGAGCAACAGTGCTGTTAAAGGGCATACTTTTCGCTGATAAAGCGCGCCTAAGCCGGGCGATGCGAATGTACAGCATAAAAGAGTGTCGTGAGATCGTGGTTCATGAGTCATCTCCGGATGTATACAAGGTTATTTGCCATAGATGGTTTATGAGTTGTAATTGGATGCTGCATACGAGGAAGCTGAAAACAAATATGTGATTTGTGGGTAAATACATTGGCACCTGCAATTGTGAAATGGATACATTCAATGGGAATTATTTTAACTTGAATGTTGACTTGATTTCTCTTGTCTTGATTCCACATATTGAAGCGTCCAAAATGTATAAGATCAAAGAGTGTATAACATCTGTCCACCAGGTATATGGGTGTACCATTACCAAAAGAAAGGCATTTCTCAACCGCAAACATGCGTTTGAAACTGTTTATGGTGACTGGGATAAGTCCTTTGCATCTCTACCCAGGTAGGCCGCATTGCAACAGTTTAACCCCGGGACTGTTGTTGAATGAAAGCTTGAGCGCAGTCCGGGAATACCAGAACACATATTCAGATTTGTGTTCTGGGCATTTAAACCATCCATTGATGGGTTTGTGCATTGTCGGCCGGTAATATCCATAGACGACACTCATGTCTAATGAAACTATGATATTAAGTTGTTGATCGTCGTTGCAGTAGATGCTAATGGAAGTATATTTCCCCTAGCATTTGCTATTTGTTCCTATGAAAGCCAAGAGACGTGCACATTATTTTTGAACCACTTAAAGGAGCACGTTGTCAGACAGCGTTTAGGTATTTATCTAATATCTGATCGTCATGGCGGTATTTTAAGTTTTGTACAAAATTTGCGTGCATGGCAGGAACCGTATGCCTACTACCGTTACTGTGTGCGGCACCTGAAGGCCAACTTCCAGAGGGCTTATCCGAACAAGGTCTTGTATGATTTAATGTGGATGGCTGCAACAGATCACCAAAGTGTAAATTCAGGAGGCGAATGGAATTGATCAGGCAGGAAGACCAATGAGCCTATAGTTGGTTGATGCGACATGAACTTGACAAGTGGACTTTGCATGCGGATGGTGGCAGAAAATGGGGAATTCTGACTATAAATGTGTCAGAGTCTTTCAACGGGTTATTGAAGTCTGCACGTGGATTGCCTGTCACTGCTATGGTGCAGATGCCATTCAAGCAGATGGTGGAGAGGTTTGTTGAAAGATCGAGAGGTGCATCGTCGTTGATGGAAAATGGTGTTGAATTTATGCCAATACCAATGAAAAAATTTGAAAAATACAGGAAGTGAGCACAGTGGCATTCAGTTTTGCAGTATTGCAATGAGATAAATATTTTTGAAGTTCGCACTTCTATTCATCATAACCGGAGGAATAATACACACATCGTCAATGAAACTAGAAGGTTATGCTCCTATGAAAAATGGTCCATCTATCACATGCCGTGCTCGCATGCCATGAAGTTCTTTCAACATACAGGTTTTGGGGAAACAAGGTACATTGATAAAGAACATAGTATTGCTTCATATTTAAATACATGTAGTGGGCAGTTGCAGTCAGTGGGTGCTGAGCATTATTGGCCACCGGAACCATCTAAAATGGTGTGTAACAAGGATTATGTGCGTCAATGACAAGTGCAGAAAAGAACGTGTATAAAGAACCAAATGGATGTTGGTGATACCATTTATGTGCGTAAATGTGACATATGTTCCCAAACACACGACCGCCGTAAATGTCCTTCAGCTGGTTTGGGTAGCGGTGGTAATTCAGCTCCAGGTGGAAGTTCATCCAATGTACCCAATTATTAAGGATACACGTAGTATTTTGTTGCAGTAATTTGTTGTAATAAATGTATGTAAATGTTCAGCTTACAAAATGTATGAAATAAAATTATGATTCCAATGGGGTTAAATCTAATTGATATTTAGCAATAATACTTCAGTACAACAATTTAACATATACCCCAAGAAAAAAATTATAGTCATTCGCCATTATCGTTGTTGTCTGGAACGATTTCATTGTCATTGTCTTCATCTTATTCGTCAACATCGTGTATGCACCCTTCGGGCCGAGGGCATCGTAATCTAGGCCCCAATTGACACATATTTCTCGTATTTCATCGCTATCATCAATAAGACCACTTGCTTGATTTCTACAATAATATGGGACTCTCACGTCCAACGTTTGTTATAGAAACTTAGGTAGTCCCTCCCACTCGACAACTGTTGCTAAAACAGGATAATCATTGTCTCTATGCAATTTTTCATTTTCTAATAAATCGCAATACCGATCCTCCGTTCCTCCCAGGTAGTTAAGATCATCCATTGCATGATGAACAACTAGTGCCTTTTCCATCTCTAGAATCTTCTTGATCAAATGTCAAATCACTTCTGGTTCATCTTTGTGTGTGTTTGTTAGGAAGGTTGCAGACAGTGCTTGTGGCACAACAAGCCCATGCCAGCGACATAGTACATCACAATCACATCATTTTGAATGAAGGGGAACCCATTGCAGTTTTTCGCCCTAAATTCGCACACCTTCAGGCTTTGTAGAATGCGCTCCGCCCTCAATAATGTGCCCTGCAACTTTGAGATCAGTGTGTATATTAATAGGCTTATTTTCCAAGGTCATGCCTTCCACGTCGACCACGTTCAGGCTCTACTGCTAGCCCATGGTGGAACTGCTCTGGCGGCACAAAATCAGCCTCGTATCCTAAGCGCTCATCATCTCGGGCTCTCAATGTCCGGGAAGCCATATCTATAACCTGTCGGCCATACTCGTGCAAAGCTGACGCTCCCTCGCCGGTATGCTACTGCATCTGCAGTCCCAACTGGTAAAACAGATGTAAGCCAATAGCCTCCACAATATGTAAAATATTAATTACGGAACAATAGATTAATATTATAAGTAAGTATAAAAAATAACATACCAGTGCCTCATGTCTCCCGGTGTATGGAATATACCGATCACCAACACGATGAATGGGATTCCCGATGAATAATCCGGTAGCACTGCGATACCAGCCCATATACTCATACTCACTATCTGTACGCTCAGATGGAGGGGGTGGCAGAACCAGGTCATACCGATGGTCCCAAATCTCAATCTGCGCCTCTAGCCAGGCTACGTATGTCTGGTCAACCCTGGAAAAATCATCCCTATGGTAATATGTTCTAAGCCAAGCGAGCGGAGTAGGTACAAGCTGCGGTCAGCCAAATTGGCGAAGGATTCGCTCGGTAGCATGATGCTCGACAATATCGAGACACATCAATGGGACAAAATAGCTCCATATAACTCGGCCACGGGAGCAATAATCGGGAAAACCACCTATTAGCTCATCGCTGTATGGTCTCCATATGAACTATTAAGTAAAAACAGGAATTGTGAGTAAACGCAACACGTATAAAGCCTGGCCAAGTAAACTTAAGTATACATGTACCTGTGCGCTTTCAAGCAAATCCAACAAATCCTTATAATAGGGGAGATGATGTCGAGCCTCGAACTCGCGTCCGTAGCCTCACCTATCAACCCACCTCCTAGCTAAAGGGAGAAAAAGTGGAGGTGGTGCATCCGGAGCGATGGGTGGTAGATGTGGCTGGAACTGCAGGAACCGCTCCCAGGCCTATATCTAATATACATTGTGGACGTAAAATTTAAGGTATATTTTTACTATTTCTGTTATAATCATGAAAAGAATTGACTATGTTTTCACCGACAGCAACAGAAAAAATCCAGCAACGTCTCTCTGGGCGCCCATGCACGTCCGGCACATCTGCCTATAAGGTATCCTAGAATAACTATACCCCAGTTGTACCTAGGTAACTAATCTAGCCGCTCAAGATGATGAAGAAATCTTAAGCTGACTAGGTTTCCCGAAGTGTTCGAGAACAATACCCCACCAAACATAAGCCACATCAACAATCTCATGTGTTGATCGATAAGATGATCCGGTGTATCATCCGTAATATCTGCATCCGTCATCTCTAGATGCTGCCGGACGGGCGTCAACTGCAAACGGCTGACCCCAACCAATGCAGTCTCCTCCACTGGCTGGAAATCGGTGAGCCGCTGCAACATCTACAGGTACTGCACTCCCGTATATTCTCTAAGAGCATGTGGGCAAGCTACAAGTAGTCCATCAATCGGCAGCCCAAAAAGAACCTCCACATCCTAAAGAGTGATGGTAGCCTCGCCGGTGGGTAGATGAAACGTGTGCGTCTCCGGTCACCACCGCTCTATAATAACCGTGATCAATGCCCAGTCGAAATGCAATGGCCGATCTCTATGATCCTGTAGAAACTCGTATCCTGAAGGCGTCTAACTATACGTGGATGGAGTGGGTGGGCTCTAATGAACTCCTACATATCGTATATCCATCTAGCGCGGAATGTCTGGGACAAACACCGCCTCTCCCATATGTATGAAGACCTATGCTCGGCCTGTACCAACAGTAGCTCTAGCGATGCAGGTTCGGGATGCACATGCGAAACCTCCATGGCGAGTACTGTAAATTGCACAATATTAATTAAAGTATTTTTCTTTTAAATTGCTTAACATCTTTAAATATATTGCAATATCTTTAATATTAAAATTTATTCGATATTTTTACTATATTATTAATTAGGTTGATACATTTTCTAAATTATAATTTTATATTTTATATGTTGGTTTATCATTTTATATGTTAGTTTTTATTTTATACATTACTTTATTATTTTATATGTTAGCATACTATTTTATATGTTTGTTTATTATTTAATATGTTAGTTTCTTATTTTATATGTTTTTTTCTTATTTTATACATTAGTTTATTATTTTATATGTTTGTTTGTTACTCACCTATTTTTGACTATATTAAAATTAAATAATTAATTTTTTATAACTATACATAATTTAATTATTAATATTCATATAACAATACTTAGTTTGACAAATATTATTGTTTTCTAATGTTATTTTCTTACGTTTGTTGACTAGAATTCGAGAGAGTTTGTGTTTGAACTAAAAAGATACTATGCTAAAGGGCACTACATTTTACTACGCTAAAAGGGCACTACATTACAAATACGGGCATTACAATAAAATTACGAGCACAACATAACACTACAAGGAACTAAACAACATTAAAGTCACATATTAATAACATCTAAATAAGATTAATTATTCCTGAAATAACAATTTATCTATTTTACTAATCTTTTAGCACATAAATAATCTAATCCGGATAAAAATAATAAATTAATTTAATCACATAACAATCACGAAAATACATATACCACAGTAGAAAAAACTAATTAACATCTTTTATAACAACTAATAACAATTTCTCTATTTTACTATTTTTTAGCACACTAATAATATAATCCTGATAATAAACAACAAATTAATTAAATTGCAAAACAATCACGAAATAACATAGAACACAGTAAAAAACAATTAATAGACATTTATTATACATGAGTTCTAACAAAACATAAGTCGGAATACTTCGATTTTAATTTTTTGGAAAGTTGAAGATTTGGTGATTTGGAGCCGAAACGAGCAACCCACTAACGCCTTAGATACGATGTGGGATCGAGAATCTACACTTTTTGTGGGACCGATGGGCTCCAACTGAATTTTTTCGTTTAAAAGGGGGGGGGGGGAAGGGAGCGCTGGTTTTTCGTTTTTTTAATGGGGGAAGGTTGCTGGTTCGTGTGGTGGGGAAGAAGAAGGGCACGTTTATTTATATAGGTATAGCGCCCATATATACCGTGCTATATTATAGCGCGGTATATATGGGCGCTATACCTTCCCGCCCATTTTAAGTTCAAATAAAGCGCAATATTTCTCTGCGCTATACCTTAACGGACAAACGTACCGTTAAGGTATAGTGCAGTGAAATACCGCACTATATCTATTATGGTGCCCAGTCTTTTTTCACCTATTATGATTGCTTGAGTCTGAAAGAACCACACTTTGACTCCGGACTCCTCTTTTGAGTATGGAGTGAAACACTCGGAGGTAGTTGGCGATGTATAGCGCGGTATATATGGGCATTATACCTTCCCACACATTTTAAGTTCAAATAAAGTGTGGTATTTCACCACGCTATACCTTAACGGACAAAGGTGCCGTTAAGGTATATCACGGTGAAATAATCTATTATGGTGCTCAGTCTTTTTTTTCACCTATTATGATTGCTTGAGTCCGAAAGAAGCATGGTTCTGGACTCCTCTTTTGAGTATGGAGTGACGCACTCGGAGGTAGTTGGCGATGTGAGAACGGTCTTTTCAAGTAAGTGCAACATTTAAGTGATTCATCAGTAGGAGAAGGGTCAAATGTTCAATGTACTTGATCTCTTATTTTATTTCTCTTAAAAGCAACCCATCAAGGTCATGAATAAATTGTCTGGGCGCCGCATAGTCAAATAGTTTGGTGGGTCTTTACAATTTTTTCTTTTTTAGTTTTATGATTTTTTTTGGTTAGGCATGAGAGATTTGCTTTTACATATAAGAGCAAAGAGGGAGCTAGAATTTGAGTCTTATGTGTTTGGGATTATAATCTTTTTAAGTTGCTAAGTTCTAAATTAATAGTTTGTACATATTCATTAGATTTTTTAATACAAATACAAGATTTGAACAAAAGCTACAGGTTCGACCGAACGCCCAACAAACATTGTGGCTCTGCTCCTGCATAAGAGATTTATCTTTTGCACATGAGAGATCCAAAAAGGACACTTTCTTAATTTCAACATTGTAAATGACCATAAAGGCTCATTCCGATCCCTCTATAAAATTCTTTTTTTTTCTTCTAGTTAAACCATCGAGTACCCATAGGCTATTTCATTTGATTATTCAGATTCACATCGAGTTGATCACTCATTTTAAGTAAAATCTTTTACTGAAAGGTTTTTGTTGTTTTTAGGACGCACCTAGATACAAGAGGAAAATGGGATGAATTGTATCATACTCAATTTTAGCATGTTAAAGAACATGGTTCTTTAACCTAAGAATTCTATGCACAAATAGAAAGTGAAGTGCAAAAATTAAATAACACAATAATTTTTATGTGAAAAACCTCCTTGCTTAACGGAATAAAAATCAGGACTCACCCTCGTAGGATTTGCCTTAAAACTCCACTAACTCCAAAGAACGGTTTTAGATTACGACTCAATAACCAAAAGAACTATCTCTAGTACCTTACCCCTACAACCAACCCAATTGTAGCTATTACTTTCCAGACTATAAACCCTAGCCTAGAAAGAATAAACTCTTCAGATTTTGTTACCTAGGATTATATATCTTAATAAGTAATATAGGGTACAACTAAAGAATAATGACTCAAACCTAAACAACTAAAGAACTTGAGCAACTTTATCTTTTCAACCCAATTTTTCAGTTGAACGGTTTGAATCCTTGAAAACACCTCTGGCTATGGATAGCTATTTGCCTTGAGTAAATTCTCTAAGCTGTGCAAATAACATTAGCCTTCAAAAACAACAATATGATGTTATATATAGGAGTGAGGTCGATCGGATCCTTTTCCAATTTTATCTCTAAGATCTAAAATAATTCAGTTAGCTCTTAAGGAAAATAAATGCTAAACGGATTTGATTTTATTTCCTTAAGAGATTGCTTCAAATGTCTTTCCTTTCTAGCAGGTATTCCTATAATTAGTAAATATTGATTGTTCACGAATTCCTCCTACCAACGTATGCTTGTAGTGCCCTAAGTAAGACCTTCAAGGAATTTTAACATGCATTAGATATTAGCTTCCGACTTCTGATCGGTGCTTCATATGATCTGCTTCTTTCGATATCTGGCCTGGTTCTTTAAATATCTGCTTGACACTTATGTAGCCCTGTATAACAGAATAACACATATCTTCAAGAGACCTAATTTTTTAAGAAGAATTTGTTAATCATCAAAATTTATTTAAAACTCAGCTCAACAAAGTTTTCCTAAACACCCATGTGTAGTCTTCAGCTTAAGAACCAGGCCGATTAGTATAAAAACTAGCTTAATTAGCAGCATTGACTTTCGCATATGTGTGTTCTTGTATAAGTACTCTAGGGACTCACCTCCCATTTATTGCAACCCTATGGATGGCTAGGCGTAAGAACCATATTAGTTCAACACTTCCCCTAAGAACCATATTATATTAGTTCTACATTTTTCCTGCAAATAGACAACTCATGATCACTGCTAAAATATTTTAATACATGGAGACCATGTTTATTGATCAATATATGTATATATCGTTAGCTTTTTTCTTTTAGCGTCACCGAAGAAATAAAGTGTTGGTAGAGTAAAAAGTAAAGAATTAAGCAATATGAAACTCATGGCCACTTGGGCTACAGTATTGTCACGACCCAAAACACACGATAAGTCGTGATAACACCCAACGTCGCCGTGAAGCAAGCCAATGGTGAACTACCAACTAAATTATTCATTCTATTAATTTTGACATCCCGAATCTTATTAAATAAAGCATTAAAAATCGTAAAAATATACAATTTGAATAAAATATAAAGTACAAGTGTACCAATGTTAAGCAAAGCCATAAATAAATTCTAGAACATTTTCAAAACCCGGTGTCACAAGTGCATGAGCGTCTGCTAAAGAGTACAATAATAATACATCTGTCTGGGATATAAATAGACAGGATAAAGTTAATAAATAGGATGAAGACGCTGAGAGCTGCAGTGCGTAGCATAGTAAAAGCATCTCGCTGTGAGCACGTGATTTTCACCCTATATAAGAATCACTCCCAAAAATTCAAAATAAAACAATTTTCCTTTGTGTGCAATGTTTGTATTTTTGTATAATTATTTGTATTTTTGTCTGTGCATGTTTATTTGTTTAAATTAATAAAAATATAAAATACGTCGCATTTTCATTTAGTATTTATTTAAGTTTGTTTTACAAAAATGAGAAAATCATAAAAAAATAATATACGTTGCATTTTTAGCATTTAACGTCTAAATTGTGCGATTTTATCGTTAATTGCTATTTAAATGTGCGATAATAGTTATTTGGAACTAACTAGTATTTTTTATAAGTTAATTTAGTTTATAAGTTAATTTAGAATTTTAGTTTTATTAATTAGGAAGTAAAAGAAAAGAGAGCAAGAATATAAAGAAAATCGGAATTAGGCCTCTTCTTCAATTTTGAACCACAGACCCAAATATACCCAACCTTCCTCTATGACCCGGTCCATTCCAAACCGGGTCGACCCAGTCCATAACCCCAAAGACCCAACGCCCCTATTTCCCTATCTTTTATTTCAAAAACAAAACCCTAAAGCATTCACTGTTGGAAAAAAACCCACCCGCCCCTCTCTTGCTCTCTTTCTTCAAGCTTTCAGACTACACTCCCATGGCTGCCTTCCCCATCGCCTTTACCAGCCCCGTTGTCCGTCTTCCTCAGCTGAACGACCAGCCATGGACGACCACCCTCGAAGCTTCGCCATGAACGACCACCCTCGAGGTCAAGCTCCCATGGCTGCCCCTTGCTGCTTTGTTTTCTCCATGGAGAGCTCAAGCTCGTCCATGGACTGCCCTTCTTCTTCTTCTTCTGAACACCAGCTCACTCACCCAACCACAGCAGTCCGTCGACCACCCTGCCAAGCTCCGCCATTGACGAGCTCGTCAAGCTCCCTGCTGCGCGTCTCCTTCTTCTTCTCCGACATTGCTGCTGTTGCGTTCTTCATCCTCGTTGCCATGGCTGCGTCAAGCTCGTCAAGCTCCCTGCTACGCGTCTCCTTCTTCTTCTCCGACATTGCTGCTGCTGCGTTCTTCATCCTCGCTGCCATGGCTGCGTCAAACTCGTCGAGCAGCTGCTCCGCGTCCATCTCCCATCGTTGCTGCTTCTGCTTCGTTTTCAAATGACACCAAATGACCATCTTCTTCGATGGTCCGTTCGTGGTCGTCTTCGGCGTCGAGTTATTTTGGTGAGATAATTGTTTCCGGGCAGATTTGTTTTCGTTCGAGTTCATCGTCGTTCCGATCCGGTTAGTTGGTTTAAGTTTTATTTTTTGTCCGTAATTTGTTTGATATTTTCGGATCTGAAATTAGATATGTTCGATATTAAGTTCATGTTTATCGTTTTGTTATTTTCTTCAGTTTGTTTCATTTTTCTTGTTTATTTTTAGGTAGAAATTATTAGTTTAGTTATAATATTGTTAGATTTAAGTTGAGTTCAATTAATTATTTCTTCAGTTTGTTTTATTAATTTAAAAGGATTTAGTTTTAATATCCTATTTCTTCAGTTCGTTTGAATCTGACATGTTTGTTGTTTAATTGAGACATATAATTCATGTTCATTTTTTGTTTGAAGTTCATGTTAATTTAGTGATTTAATGTGAGTTTATGTTTTAGTTTTTAATTTTTGATTTTAGTTTGAATCATGTATCTTTGTTGTAATTTTGTTGGATTTAATTTGAAGATCAATTGATTGTTTGAGTTTAGTGATTTGAATCTGTTTATTTATTTTTGTTTAAGTTTTAATTGAATTTGAGCTCATGATTTGAATGTACTTGTTTGTTATTGTTGTTGAATCTGAAAGTAGATTTGTTGTTTAAAAGATTGTTCAATCAAAATAATTCCAGTTGTTTCTTTGTTGTTCATCATTTAGTTTGAGTTTGTTCATAAAATTTGATTAAGAATTGGTTATAGCTACTATATCTTGGCTAGAATTGATTAGGTGAATTGGTTATAGCTGATGTGGGTAGATTGGTAAATTGCAGTATTTTCAGGGCTAAAATGGTAATTTCAGTAAGGTTAGAGAGGTATTTTTGGAATTAAAATTCTGAACAATTATTTATTTTAGTGCTCTGTCCATTAAGATTAAATAATATTTTTAATAATATTAAAATAGTACATGGTGGGGGACAAGACATAATGGTGGGGAATAATGCAATTTTTTAATATAGGCATGGGGAACAAGATATAATGGGGGAAGTATAATGTATTTGTTTAATGAAGAGGGAGACAAAACATTAGGTAGTGGGATTAAAAGGGGATGAGTTGAAGATAGTGGGTTTTAATTTTTTTAAAAAAATGCTGAAAGATGGTAATAAATGGGGGGGACTTGGACAGAATTAAAGAATAGGGAGGAAAAAAGGGAGCTGAATATTTAAGAGAGAGAAAAATTCCAAAAATATTAAGACTTCAAAAAATACAAATAAAAACATTCTGGAAATTAAAAGAGTGAGTAGTATACATCTGATATACAATCTAAATATTCTGATATACGGATTCAGAAATTAAGGGTTGAACATTAACTAGTCTTTCAAATCTGAAAAGATTCCCTTTGGTTCTATCCGTTGATTGTTGTCGGTGTTTCTGGATTTTTATCTTGGTTTTCAAATCTGTCACTGGGTGTTCCGTTGACTGGTTATTGCTGGTTATTGTTGTTGTTGCTGTGTTACATACTACGTTGCTGACTTTCTTCTTCTTATATTGGCAGTATCAGGTACACAACTGTAATTTTGGCATTTTGTAAGCTGAAATGTGAAAGTACGAATACATATGAAGAATGGAATTTTAAAATTCTAATTTAGCTTTTTCTTTATTTTTTTTATTAATTGTATTTAGTCTATTTCATGTATTATTATTCTGTAACTTGCTGTCGTTTTGCATAACTAGAAATATTGTAGTGATGTATTAAATAATGCTTCGCTTTAACTTGATTATTAGGTAGTATATATTTAAGCATGTTCATTACTGTCAAACTGTCTAATAATTAGAATGAGAGGAAAATAACGTAAATAGGACTTTATTAAACCAGCTTGGCAAAATTGATTAAGTTCACTATTTATGAAGGTTTTAATATTGTCAACATTAAGTTAATCGAAAACACGTAACTAAATTTAGTTAAAGCATGAATTTAATTTAATTTTGCGAATTAGGCATTATGGTGATTTGAGTTAAAACAAGGCGAGTTAAGGTTAAATTAAATAAATTCTAGAAATATGCATTAGTAATTAAGACTATTTCTAATTTTCAGTAGTTGAAAATAATTAATTTCAATAGCTCAAATCACCTAACAATGTAAGTTTAATCCGGTTAGGGGATAATTAGTTTCTTTTAAATATTATTTGACAATTCCATATTGTATTTATAATTATAATTTTAGTAATATTCCTTTCCTTTAATATTTGTCTTAAACTAGTATTTAATATGTTATTTTTAAGTATGTAAGAATTGATTTTTATATTTATAGACAAATTTAATAAAAAAATATAGTCATTTTAGGATATTCATAAAATAAAAGAGGCTTTCGCAAAAAAAATAATAATAATAAAAAAAAAACAATACAAAAATTACAGGGCCCTCAAATATTATTTATTTTTCTTAAAAAAAATACTTAGATTCCGGGATGGGCCGTTTAGTAAATTTCACGGTCCTACCTAAAAGTATAATAACGCGTAGTCTTTAGGCGCGTATTTAATAAGGTTATTTTCTTAAATATGGGTGTGCATTTATGTAACCCAAATCCCAATCTTGATGGAGTCAAAATGCGTCAACAAATCACGTGTACACTGGTTGTGACGTGGTTCGAGATGCGTTTTCACGACGTTGCAATTCTTGTATAAAATAATAATAATAATAATGATAAAAGCGATCCAAAGCTAAATTTGCATATCAATTCTTAATTGTTTAAAAAATCAGATAAATAAGCCAAATATAATAGTTGAGCGACCGTGCTAGAACCACGAAATTCGGGAATGCCTAACACCTTCTCCCGGGTTAACAGAATTCCTTATCCGGATTTCTGATTCGCGGACTGTTAAACAGAGTCATTCTTTTCCTCGATTCGGGATTCAACCGGTGACTTGGGACACCATAAATCTCCCAAGTGGCGACTCTGAAAATAAACAAATCCCGTTTCGATTGTCCTTTAATTTGAAAAAACTCCCTTCCTGTACTCTCGCGGGGCGGAAAAAGGAGTTGTGACAGCTCTGGCGACTCTGTTGGGGACTGAGAAACCGCTTTACCCAGAACCACCGGTTCAGGGTTAGAAATTCGAGCTTGATAAATTGTTGTATTTTGGCTTTATTATCTGATATTCTCATATGATCTGTGCTTAATATGCAAAATGATGCTTTTTACTGCTTTGATATTATTTGAACTGTACATATAAACTGTGCCGAAACCTTATCTTCTTACCTCCGGGGATGTGCTTACTGGTTAAGACTCCCTATTCTGTTAGTGTCATACCCTAAATAAAAGAGGCTTGGAAAGTTTCTAAGCCGGCTGGCCTTTTGGTTCCCGGAAAGGAGCTCCTTCCTCAACTCGAGTTGTCCGTTCGGGTACACTGTCTAGAACAAAGACCCAGGTTTTGAACATAGAATAACGTGACTTCATGCTGGATCCCTAGTAGGAACGCTTATTTGCATCATATTACATTTTTGACTTAGGGGACTCAACACAGGGGTTGGGTCCGTCTAGGACTAGCAACCTGAAATGGAAAAGACCATCCTGCTGCATCCTATTTGTTTTGCACATTTATTTGCTTCAGATCTGCATGCTGACCGGCTTCTGAAATCAAGAATTTTTGAAAAAATTGTGAAAAAAAAGAAAAATAGCAGTGTAGGGAGATAACTACTTTTTAGAAAAATAAAACCAATGTCCAAGTAGTATCAAAACCCTACCGAAATTTTGAAAAATGAATTTTTTTTTGTTTTTTTAGTTTGATTTATTTGAAAAAAAAACAAAAGAAAGGAGTCTTGTTTACAAGTTTAGTTTATGTTGGGCGAACTACGCCGGTTTGATTCTCTCAGGACGTGAGATACATAGGCAACCCTCGTCGGGTCCAACCTCCCATTTTGTAAAAATAGAAAAAAAAAATGTTAAAATTTTAATTTTCTGTCATAGAGTCGGGTGATGCCGTTTTTATCAAAAATAGCCGAATGTTCCCAAAAGGAATGCCGGAAGGCTGACTTTGTATAAACGGCCACTTTTGTCATTTTTTATTTTTTATTATTTGTTGGTTAAATCACACAACCTCAAAATCTTCGTCCCTGAAGTGCTGAAAGGTCGTGTTCGGAAGATCTGTTTTTTTTTGTTAGGAAAAATGATCAAATCGTTTTCTTTTAGACAAATAAATTTTTGCTTGTTTAATCTTATTAATAAATGTGCAGAATGAGCACGACTCAAAATGAACCTTTTTCAATCATGAATAAAATTCCCCTCCAATTGCGGCTATGGTGGAATGATTTAGGCAAAGAAGGGCATGACGAAATCAAGAAACATCTGAAAGGTCTCACGAGTTTGTTGGATATCAGGCCTCAAGGAGATATTATAAGGGCACTGGTCCCTCACTGGGACCCTGCGCACAATGTCTTCCACTTCTCGGACTTTGAACTCACCCCAACTTTAGAGGAAATAACAGGGTACATCGGCAGTACTGAGGTTCCGTTGAGGCATAAATACCTGGTTGCTCCAAGAGCCTTAGCGGTGCACCGATTTCTGGACTCGTTAAAGATGGTCAGAACAATCCATAACCCTGATTTGGCAAAAGGTTTTTGCACTCTGAGCTTCATATACCAAAGATATGTCCACATATGAGGATTCGACAAGCCAGAAAACAAGTTATGCAGCAAAAGTAACCGTCAAAAGTGGGATGAACATAGACGGGTTGCTTTCATGATAACCTTCTTAGGGCTTTTAGTTTTCCCCAGAAAAGACGGGAATATTGACATAAAGATAGCTGGGGTCGTCAGTACTTTGCTCACTCAAAAAGATAGCACGCTGTCGCCCATGATTGTATCTGATATGTTCCGAGCTCTCACAGCCTGCAAAGCCGGAGGAAACTTTTTCGAAGGTTGTAACTTGTTGTTGCAAATGTGGATGACCGAACACCTATGTCACCGAGCCCAGTTCCTGAGTCATGGATCTTCTGAAAAGACCTGCATATAGGAATTCTACACCAGAATTAATGAGGTCCGCCTACCTGAAGGAGTCTCGGCATGGACCTCATATTTCCGGACCCTCAACGCCAGTCAAATACAGTGGACACTGGGATGGTTACCGATCGACGAAGTCATATACATGCCAGCAGCTAGGCCCCATTTTCTCTTGATGGGACTTAAGAGCATTCAACCTTATGTGCCGTATCGGGTTTTGAGGCAACTTGGGAGGTGTCAGATAGTGCCTAAAGATGAGGATCTAAGCACCCAGGTGATTGAGATCAGTTCCGATGGTCAATTTCCTGAAGCAAGGGTCCGCCAGATTTGGAGCCAATGTCAATACTTAGAGGCAAATACTTGTGTGCTGGATCAAGCAAGAGGGGAAGTTTCACCTGAATATCAGGCTTGGTACAAAGGGGAAATGTCGTCTGGAAGGCCGGCTAAAAGACCTCACCTTCAAGAATTTGCCAAGTCCTCACAAGAGCATTGGGACTGGTTGGCCAAAGAGCGGGAATATCTTGCCGAAATAGGCAAGATGAAACAACAGATTAAGGATCTAAAATTTGAGAACAAAGTGCAGGTTGCTGCCAACGAAGGTGAAAAGAACAAACTAGCCAGAGAAAAAGAGATCCTCAAAGCTCAGATCCGGAAGATGAAAATGGATGCCTACAACCAACTGAGAAGCCGGGCTGATAAAAGGTTGATAGCAGGGTTAAGGAATCAGGTCGCTGAAGGCCGAAAAGACTTGGAAAGATCCAAGGCTAGCATAGCAAGAATACGGGCCAGATGGGCAAAAGGTATAGCAGCGCAGAAAAAGCACCTATGGCAAGTGAGAAGGGATTACGAAGGGAGCGTTACAATATTAAGAGAAATAAATTCCACTCTCAGTGATCGGGTCCTTAAACAAACCCGAGATGCTAGAACAGACAGGGAACGCTGCTATGATTCAATAGCCCGAATGAAAGAACAAATGGAGAGGTTCCAAGATTAGCTCGTTGATAACACTCAAGTATTGGGGCTAAAAAATCAACGAATAGAACAGTTGTGCATAGAAAGGGATAGAATCAGGGGTAGAATCAATGAGATTGGGCGCTACATCACCACGAAGTGCTTAGCATGTGCAGAAATGCCCTGGGATATCCTTTTTGCCTCAGTCATGGGTTATGTCCACCGGATCATGGAGGAATTAAAAAGCTTGCAAAGGGGCTTGTCACCAAAGCCCGCAGAAAGGTCGAACGATGCCTCGCGGGCACCAAAATTCAAGGCTTTAATGTATCCCTAGTTCAAGCCTGCACTTGTTTGTTTTTCAGAGTCTGTTGTCTACCCCTATGTTCTCTTCAAACATTGTTAATAATATGGAGTCTGTATTTCGTTTGTTTTCTTTCAAATAACAGTTTGTAATAGCATATTTGGGTAATAGAATGTAAAATTAGGTCTTTATTTTACTCAAGTCACGAACTACACCTGGTCTGATTCATGCGGGGTAATGATACGTAGGCAATCTCTATAGGATTCGACCTTAATTAAAAAAAAAAGAGGAAAACGAGAGAGAGAAGAAGAAAAGAGAGGTCCCTGAAACACTCGAAAGAAGCACAAATAAATTAAGCCGGGATGATGCATGTGGTCAGAGCAAAAGCATGTTAGAAATGGTTAACTGCCTAAGAACATTGCATCCCCCAACGTGCAATTATAATATCTGTTAAATCTCTAACACTGACAAGTTTGTTGTTTTTTCAATCAATACCAGTTAGTTTGTTAAAAGTGTACTGGCACCGTACCATTATCAAACAAGATCAAAAGGGACCATACCAGAAAGCATGACTGGTTCAGACAACAGTGTTGAGTCAGAAAAGACGGCAAATCAGATGCTGAAGGAAGCCATGGAAAAAATGGAAAAAATGAGGCTGAAAATGAATGAAATGCAGATAGCCTTAGCTAGAGCCCAAAAGGGGCATGAACTACATGTTAATCCTACTCTCCAACTAGGACACACGTCAGAATACCCCTCTCCCGGTCCTTCAACGAGTTTCCCAAGCCATCACTACTATCAGGGAAGAGAGGTCTATGATCCCCAAGCTCCACCACCCAATCAGAATCCTCCTCCACCAAATGGTCCCATCTTTGTGGCGCCTGCCCCAGCCCCATTGCACAAATCGTCTAGTGAGCCATTGTTTCAGGCTCACGATAAGCAATATTACCCACTGAACTCACACTCAAAGCACCCGAGCCACACACCTATAATCCCCACTTTGAGGTCCTGGCAGAGATTGAAAAGTCGGCTAAGAGCCCAGAGCAGGACGAGGTGATGCGGAAATTTAAAAGCCCGGAGCAGTCCTTCAGGAACATGCACGGGTTAGGCAACCAAGTCAGCGTGGCTTACAATGATCTATGCCCTTTCCCTGACGTCCAATTACCAGCAGGGTTCAAGATGCCCAAATTCGATTTATACGAAGGGCATGGAGATCCTATGGCACATCTATGGGGCTTTTGTAGCAAGATGAGGGGAGCGGGGGGCAAAGATGAGCTACTGATAGCTTACTTTGGCCAAAGTTTGAGCGGGTCGGCATTAGAGTGGTATACAAGACAAGATCCGAGCAGGTGGTACACCTGGGATGATCTGGCACAGGCTTTCGCAGGACACTTCCAATACAACCTTGAGATAATCCCAGACCATCTCACATTGCTAAAGCTTGAGAAGAAACCCGGAGAGAGCTTCCGGGAATTTGGGTTCCGATGGAGAGAACATGCAGCCAGAGTTTATCCCCTAATGAGAGGGAGAAATGGTAGATTACTTTATACAAACTCTAGAGCCAACTTACTTCGGTCACTTGGTGACGTCAGTTGGCAAATCCTTCAATGAAGTGGTGAAAATGGAAGGTATGATAGAAGAGGGACTTAAGTCCAATAAGATCCTGAGTTACTCAGCAATTAAGGCAACAACTCAGGCCATTCAGAGTGGCATGGGAGGTGCGCTCGGAAAGAAAAGGAGAGAGGAGGTTACGACAATAGAGGCAGGCAATTGGTCCAGATCTAGAGGTCCTTCCCCTCATTACCACCCCAGACCCCATCATCTAAACTACCCACACATTCCAAATTACCCTCCACAAGCCTACTACCCACCACAAGAACAACATTTCTCCGTCCATCAAGCCCAGACATATACTCAACCTCCGGCTCGCCCGCAATGGCGTGCGCTAGCTCCCCACAATACATACCTACCTCCACATAATACCTACCCACCACCACAAAACACCTATCCACCGCCAAGAGCCTACAGGAACCCTCCAGGATAGGTTTCAGGGGGAATCCAGTTTCCATAAATGAAAGACTGCAGAGGCAAAGAACCTTTACTGAGTTGGGAGAAACTTATACTGCCTTGTTCCACAAATTAAGGCAGTTGGGTTTATTAAATCCTGTTGAGCCTAGGTTGCCAAATCCCTTACCCCAAAATATGGATCACTCTGTAAGATGTGAATATTGTTCGGGAGCTCCCGGACATGATACCGAGAAATGTTGGAGGCTGAAAAATGCGATACAAGATCTTATTGATACCAACAAGATCGAGGTACAGGCATCGGAGGCACCCAACATTAACCAGAACCCATTGCCAAAGCACCATGAAGCCCACATGATCGAGCTTGTGCACGAAGGAGGGGAGCCAAAGAAACCCTCACAGACAGTGATGATGATCCGTGCCACTCCGAAAGAAAAATCGACCGGTGGGGAAGCAAGGGTACAGTTGAAGGGGGAAGATGTCAAGCCAGTGGTGATATTAGGGAAGAATCCATCCACCGCTACAAAGAAACCAGATCCAGCCAAGTTGGTAGTATCGGGAGCATCATCTGCACCCATAGTTGTTGTGAAAGGGGTCTACATGGAACCGGTCATCATAAAGCCGGTAGTCCAATTGCCAGTGATTGATAGCAAGCCTGTGCCTTGGAAGTATGAAAAGGCAGTGGTAATGTACAAGGGAAAGCAAGTGGAGGAGGATAGTTGTGAGGCGCAGGGCCTGACTCGATCGGGAAGGTGTTTTACTCCCGTGGAGTTGAGAAGGTCCAACCCAGCAGTAACAAAGAAACCCGTGCCAGAAGAAGAGGCGGAGGAATTCCTGAAAAAGATGAAAGTGCAGGATTACTCTGTTGTCGAACAATTGAAGAAAACACTGGCCCAGATCTCGTTGTTGTCACTATTGATCCATTCGGACGAGCATCGCCGGGCCCTGATGAAGATACTAAATGAAGCTCATTTGCCCAATGAAATTTCAGTGAACCACCTTGAAACAAATGCCAACAAAATTTTTGAGGTAAACAAGGTAACGTTCTCTGATGATGATTTGCCAATGGAGGGCACAGAACATAATAAAGCTCTCTACTTGACTGTCAAATGTGAAGATGCAGCAGTTACTCGAGCGTTGGTGGATAACGGTTCAAGTGCCAATATTTGTCCATTATCCACACTGAACCAGTTGAAGATTGACCATGATAGAATCCACAAGAACAGCGTTTGCGTCCGAGGGTTTGACGGAAGTGGAACAGACACAGTGGGTGATATTATACTCGAGTTGACCATCGGCCCGGTCGAGTTTACTATGGAGTTCCAGGTATTGGATGCCGCGGTATCTTATAACCTTTTGTTAGGACGACCGTGGATCCACGCGGCCAAAGCAGTGCCATCCACATTGCATCAAATGGTCAAGTTTGAATGTGACATGCTGCATAGGGAAGACACTGCGTGCACCATAGGAGGTGTCATTGTGCCATTCATAGAAACCAACGATGACAAAGGTCCCTAGGTTTATCAGATTTTTGATGCAGTGTCAGCAAACAAGATTCCTGAGGGTAAAAGCATTCCACACCCCAAGATAGCTTCCGCAACCGTCATGATAGTTTCGGAGATGCTAAGTAATGGGTTCGTGCCAGGAAAAGGTCTGGGGGCTGAGCTCCAGGGAATTGTTCAACCTGTCTCGTTGCACAAGAATTTAGAGACTTTCGGATTGTGATTCAAACCAACTGCAGCAGATATAAAGTGAGGTCGGAAAATGAAGAAGAAAGTTTGGGTTCTTCCCAAGCCAGTTCCGCGTCTCTCTAGATCTTTTGTTAGAGCAGGTGTCACAAGGTCGTCAGTCCCGAAAATTTGTAGATCGTTGATTGGGCCAGGTGGAGATTTGGATGAAGGCTTAGAAAGAATGTTCGCATATGTCAACACAATAGAAGCTGGAGAGGGTTCCAGTAAGGCAAACATACAGTTTGTGGGGCCTAGGGCCAATGTCAACAATTGGACAGCTACTCCTCTTCCTACTCGGAGGGAGTCCTGGTAGTTGGCTCTGATTTTCCTTTTTGTTTCTGGATTATTCCAGGGTTGTAATCCAGATTCCTTTTTATTTTTATTACTGCTCAACAAAGTGTGAAACCTTGTTATCCCATAATTTAATAAAACGAAAATGTTTCTTCTTTATTCCTTATTTTATATGTTATTTTTAATTTTGTTTCCTTCGTTTCTTTTTCTGAACAGTTCTTTTCATACTGGTTCTAATGACATGGCATGCACAACGGATCTTCAACCTAGTCTAAAAGATCATTCTGATTCCGAACTAACTATACAAGAGGTCGATTATGATAATGAATCGGAATATGATGAGGATGAAGCCTTCGAGGAGATAAACAGGGAGTTAAGTCAGTTTAAAGAAAAAGCCAAGCCCAACTTAAATGACACAGAAGCCATCAATTTAGGGGATGCCGACGATATCAGAGAAACTAAAATAAGCATCCACATTGCACCAAATATCAGGGAGGAATTGATCAAAACACTTATTGAGTTCAAAGATGTTTTTTCCTGGTCATATGATGACATGCCGGGGTTAAGCACAGATTTAGTGGTTCATAAATTGCCCACTGACCCGGCATGCCCTCCCGTCAAGCAGAAATTGAGGAAGTTCAAAACGGATATGAGTGTGAAGATTAAAGAAGAAGTAACCAAGCAGCTGCAAGCAAAGGTTATTCGTGTCACCCGATATCCTGATTGGTTGGCTAATGTGGTGCCGGTGCCAAAGAAAGATAGGAAGATCAGGGTGTATGTCGATTACCGCAATCTGAACAGGGCAAGCCCAAAGGACAACTTTCCTTTACCCAACATTCATATCTTGATTGACAATTGTGCCGGACGTGAGATTGGATCTTTTGTAGATTGCTATGCTGGGTATCATCAGATTCTGATGGTTGAGGAAGATGCGGAAAAGACAGCCTTCATTAAGTCGTGGGGAACTTATTGCTACTGGGTAATGTCATTTGGTTTGAAGAATGTTGGGGCAACATACATGAGAGCAATGACTACCGTATTTCATGACATGATCCATAAAGAAATCGAGGTGTACGTGGACGATGTGATCATAAAGTCTAAGCATCAGGAAGACCATGTAGCAGACCTAAGGAAGTTCTTTCAAAGACTTAGAAGGTATGATATTAAGCTTAACCCGGCTAAATGTGCCTTTGGTGTTCCATCTGGAAAGATGTTGGGATTCATCGTCAGTCGGCGAGGTATTGAACTGGACCCGTCAAAGATCAAATCTATCCAAGATTTGCCACCGCCGAAGAACAAGATAAAAGTAATGAGTCTGTTGGGAAGGTTGAACTACATCAGCAGATTTATTGCTCAACTCACAGCAACCTGTGAACCCATTTTTCGGTTACTGAAGAAAGATGTCGCGATAGGATGGACAGCAGAATGCCAGGAGGCATTTGACCAGATCAAAGGATATTTATCCAATCCACCTGTGTTGGTTCCACCTGAGCCGGGGAGGCCATTAATCCTTTATCTAACGGTCCTGGAGAGTTCGTTTGGCTGCGTGTTGGGGCAACACGACATCACAGGAAAGAAAGAGCAAGCCATCTATTATCTCAGAAAGAAGTTTATAGTCTATGAGAATAAGTACACTCAACTTGAGAAGGCATGTTGTGCTCTAACTTGGGTAGCACTGAAGTTTAAGCATTATCTGTCGTCACATACTACTTACCTTATTTCACGCCTGGATCCATTGAAGTATATTTTCCAGAAGCCTATGCCCACAGGAAGATTGGCAAAATGGCAGATATTACTCACAGAGTTCGACATTGTCTATGTGACGAGGACGGCCATGAAAGCCCAAGCATTGGCCGATCACTTGGCTGAGAATCCTATTGATGAAGAATACGAGCCTTTGAGGACGTATTTTCCAGATGAAGAAGTGATGCATATAGAGGAGTTAGAACTGACTGAGGAATCAGGGTGGAAGCTTTTCTTCGATGGGGCTGCAAATGCAAAAGGAGTTGGAATAGGAGCGGTACTTATTTCGGAAACAGGACATCACTATCCTATTACAGCTCAGCTACATTTCTATTGTACCAACAACATGGCTGAATATGAGGCATGCATTCTGGGCTTACGTTTAGCTGCAGACATGAATGTCCAGGACGTCTTGGTCTTGGGAGACTCGGACCTTCTGGTACATCAAATCCAGGGTGAATGGGAAACTCGGGATTTAAAGCTTATACCATATCGACAATGTTTACACGATCTGAGCAAGCGATTTCGATCAGTGGAGTTCAGACACATCCCGAGACTTCACAATGAGGTTGCTGATGCCTTGGACACTTTAGCATCGATGTTGCACCATCCAGACAAGATCCATGTTGACCCGTTGCATATTCAGGTTCGTGATCAACATGCTTATTGCAACATGATAGAGGAAGAAGTGGATGGCGAGCCATGGTTTTATGACGTCAAGGAATACCTCAGGATGGGGATATACCCGGAGCAGGCCACCAGAGATCAAAAAAGAGCCATTCGGTGATTGTCAGATGGATTCTTCCTCAGTGGAGGAGTGCTGTACAAAAGAACCCCAGATTTGGGATTGCTGAGATGTATAGATGCTAGTCAAGCCACGACAGTGATGACAGAGGTACATGCTGGAGTCTGTGGGCCCCATATGAGCGGGTATGTATTGGCAAAGAAGATTCTGCGTGCGGGATATTATTGGCTCACCATGGAGCATGATTGTATCAGTTTCGTGCGAAAATGCCATCAGTGTCAGATACACGGAGATCTGATTCATTCTCCGCCGACAGAATTACATACAATGTCAGCGCCATGGCCATTTGTGGCGTGGGGCATGGATGTCATTGGACCCATTGAGCCGGCAGCTTCAAACGGTCACAGGTTCATTCTGGTAACCATCGATTATTTCACCAAATGGGTGAAGGCCAAGACTTTCAAGTCAGTGACCAAAAAGGCGGTGGTGGATTTTGTCCATTCCCATATCATCTGTTGATTTGGGATCCCAAAGGTGATCATCACGAACAACGGTGCTAATCTTAACAGCAATTTGATGAAAGAAGTATGTCAATAGTTCAAGATTATACATCGTAATTCCACCCCGTATCGTCCCAAGGCGAATGGTGCAGTTGAGGCAGCTAACAAAAATATAAAAAAGATTTTGAGGAAGATGGTAGAAGGGTCCAGACAGTGACATGAAAAGTTACCGTTTGCATTGTT
Source organism: Nicotiana tabacum (assembly GCF_000715075.1). Classification (NCBI taxonomy): domain Eukaryota; kingdom Viridiplantae; phylum Streptophyta; class Magnoliopsida; order Solanales; family Solanaceae; genus Nicotiana; species Nicotiana tabacum. The sequence goes on from NC_134084.1 coordinate 25,377,992, forward strand.
GGGTTATCGCACTACTGTTCGTACATCAGTAGGTGAAATTCCTTATTCGTTAGTATACGGAACTGAAGCAGTGATACCAGCAGAAGTTGAAATTCCATCCCTTCGGATTGTCGCTGAGGCCGGGATTGATGATGATGAATGGGTCAAAGCCCGACTGGAGCAGTTGAGTTTAATTGATGAAAAAAGATTGGCAGCAGTATGCCATGGCCAGTTATATAAGAAGAGAATGGCAAGACCATACAATAAGAAGGTGCGCCCTAGGAAATTTGAAGTAGGGCAGCAAGTATTGAAACGGATCCTCCCACATCAGATCGAGGCAAAAGGCAAGTTCGCCCTGAATTGGCAAGGGCCGTATATTGTGACTAGAGTATTATCTAACAGCGCTTTACGTCTAACAGATGTCGAAGGAAGATGCGTCGACATGGCTATCAATTCTGATGCAGTCAAAAGATATTATGTGTAATTTCTTTTGTTGTTTATTTTTTTGTTTGTACTTAGTGCTTATCTGATAATGAAATGACGGAGGCAATTCTTTCTTCTATCCAAACACTTTTAACCTTTGCCTTACCCCTTTGAGCCTTACTTATCCTTTTATACCCCTCTCTTGGAATCATTAATGAAAAATAAAAAATGAAAAAAAAGAAAAGAAGGAAAATAATAACAAAAACAAAAAAAAGGTGAAGGTCGCAAGAAAAACAAAGGAGTCGAGTGAACTACGTTCAACTTGATTCCTCAAAGAGGATACGTAGGCGCCTCACGGCTCGGTCATAATGTAAAAAAAAATCAAAAAATAAATAAATCCCCAAGCAAGAAAACTGGGGCAGAAGTTATGTTTTTAAATTTTGAAAAAGAAAAAAAAGTTTGATTCCAAGAGTTGTAATGTTTTATCCATCAAAGTTATTTTGAATTTTATATCCTTTTCTTCTAAAACCCATATTGATGTCCAAAAAAAAAAACCTCCCGATCAGTATCCGAGGGGTGCCAAGACAGACAAATAAAAGCTGAGAATAACACGCCGGTCCCTGACTGAATGAGGATCATGAGCTGAAAGAATTGATAGCCATAAGAATTCCCAACAGAGAAGATCTTACCGGCAACACTCCAATCCCCAGCTGAGAGAAGCAAAATGAGAGAGCCTTATCGGTAAAAACCTTCACAGGCACCATAAGGCGACGTAACCTGAGAGAAGCAAAATGAGAGAGTCTTATCGGTGAAAACCTTCACAGGCACCATAAGGCGATGTAAGCTGAGAGAAGCAAAATGAGAGAGTCTTATCGGTGAAAGCCTTCACAGGCACCATAAGGCGACGGGAGCTGAGAAAAGCAAAATGAGAGAGTCTTATCGGTGAAAACCTTCACAGGCACCATAAGGCGATGGGAGCTGAGAGAAATGAGAGGGTCTTGTTAGTGAAAACCCCGCAAAGTGCACTATGAGGCGACAAGATATATTGGCAAAAAGGATCCGCATTTTTGCGAAGAGGTGGGCACCTATTTATCCCCAGCAAGTGAAGACATCAGAAAGATTGATCGACACAAATAGACCGGGTTGATTAATCCAGAATGCACAACATGATCGTTGGAGTCGGTTACTCCACCCAGATAAGTTCATTTCTTTTCTTTCCCCCATCATTTGTTCAGAAAGATTTTCTCTTTTTCTATCTTTTCATTTATTTGTTTAAAAGACTTTTTCGGGAAATTTATTTTTGAGAAAGGTCTTTCAGAGCTTACTACCAGTTGCCAAAATGGTACAACATAAAATGTGAAGAAGGCAGGCCAGAGACAAGGCAATAAGACAAAAGACGTTGGTTTCCAAGCCGAATAATATTGGTCTAAAATGGCAAGGAAAGTACGGGGAAGAACCGAAAAAAACATGTTGAGGAAATTGTGGGCCAAGTTCCAAGAGGATCCCCAGCAAGACTCCGACCGAATATCGACCAAGTTCCAAGGTGGTCGGACAACACAGAGTGGGAAAGGAAGAAAGGAAAATCCATCTTCAGCAAAATAACCCCCAGCAAGTTTTGAGACACAGAACGGGGAAGGGATAAATGGAAAAACCATCCCCAGCAGAATGTTATCCCCATCAAATAACGTCATCCCCAACAAGTTTTGGGAACGCCAAACAGGAATAAGGGGAAGGGAACAATCATCCCCCATCAGGAGTGACATGACCACTCGCCATATTTTAAAAAACTAACTAATTTTTTTTGATTTGAACAGGAAAATAAAGTGTTGATGATGGCCGAAAGACACGCCATAAGAAAGATCGCCAGAACTGGGCCAGAAAATTTTCTGCCACAGGTGAAAATTTTCTCGGAGAATCGAGGAAACAAATTCAAGTTAGTCTTTACCATTAGGCGCCCACCTGTATAACAAGGGAATACATTTTATGTTTTTATCAATTAGGCTCCCACCTGTATAACAAGGGAATACATTTCATGTTTTTACCAATTAGGCGCCCACCTGTATAACAAGGGAATACATTTCATGTCTTTACCAATTAGGCGCCCACCTGTATAAAAAGGGAATACATTTCATGTCTTTACCAATTAGGCGCCCACCTGTATAACAAGGGAATACATTTCATGTCTTTACCACTAGGCACCCACTAGTATAATGCGGGAATACATTTCTGTTTTCAATTCATGTCCTAGGTCGCCCACCAGTATAATGCGGGCATACATTTTTGTTTTTTCATTTCATGTCCTAGGTCGCCTACCAGTATAATGCGGGAATACATTTTTTGTTTTTCATTTCATGTCCTAGGCGCCCACCAGTATAATGCAGGAATACATTTCTGTTTTTTCATTTCATGTCCTAGGTCGCCCACCAGTATAATGCGGGAATACATTTCTGTTTTTTTATTTTATGTCCTAGGTCGCCCACCAGTATAATGCGGGAATATATTTCTGTTTTTTCATTTCATGTCCTAGGCGGCCACCAGTATAATGCGGGAATACATTTCTGTTTTTTCATTTCATGTCCTAGGTCGCCCACCAGTATAATGAGGGCATACATTTCTATTTTCAATTCATGTCCTAGGTCGCCCACCAGTATAATGCGGGCATATATTTCTATTTTTCATTTCATGTCCTAGGCGCCCACCAGTATAATGCGGGAATACATTTCTGTTTTTCATCTCATGTCCTAGGTCGCCCACCAGTATAATGAGGGCATACACTTCTGTTTTTTATTTCATGTCTTAGTCGCCCACCAGTATAACAAGGGAATACATTTTATATTTTTGCATTCAGGCGTCCACCTGTATAACGAGAGGAATACTTTTCAGACTTATACTTCAGGTCTGGAAATCAGTAACCCACCGGAAGGCAGAAGGTTACAACAAAAATCCCCAGCATAACAAATTTTGACAAAGAGAGCCGTATCCCCAGAGGAACCAACGAAAAGCTTAATGAAGGAAGCCATATCCCTAGTAGACCGAGCAAAATGATGAAAACTGGTATTTAGAAAAGCAAAAGGTCAGTGTCATCCCCAAGTTCTTGGAAGAAAAGCACCAGAAGAAATACAAGCCGACAAGAAAGCAAGGCATCAGGAACAAATGGAAGATAGATGTGATCTTGTAATCCGTAGTCTAGCATAACTTCTTGATTTTTCTTTTAAGCATGGTGTAATAAGGAGGTCAGCAAATAGTAAAAGTAGCATGCAACAACAGTAACATTGCAGTCCCATGGTAGTCCCAGCTACCAAAACTTCCCGAACTACATTGACCTGATTCCTGTTTAGCCCAGGATATGTAGGAAACCTCTGAAGCAAAGGTTCGGTCAAATCTTTCAAAAAATGCTTCACACGGAGTACTCGAACGGGCAAAAATCGCTCGTATCTGCTCACTTTATCTTTGCACGAAAACCCTTTGTGTTTTCGGACAAAGAGGGGCAGCTGTGAGCACGTGATTTTCGCCCTATATGAGAATCACTCCCAAAAGTTCAAAATAAAATAATTTTCCTTTGTGTGCAATGTTTGTATTTTTGTGGTATTTTTGTATAATTATTTGTATTTTTGTTTGTGCATGTTTATCTGTTTAAATTAATAAAAATATAAAATATGTCGCATTTTCATTTAGTATTTATTTAAGTTTGTTTTACAAAAATGAGAAAATCATAAAAAATAATGTACGTTGCATTTTTAGCATTTAACGTCTAAATTGTGCGATTTTATCGTTAATTGCTATTTAAATGTGCGATAATAGTTATTTGGAATTAATTAGTATTTTAATAAGTTAATTTAGTTTATAAGTTAATTTAGAATTTTAGTTTTATTAATTAGGAAGTAAAAGAAAAGAGAGCAAGAATATAAAGAAAATCGGAATTAGGCCTCTTCTTCAATTTTGAACCACAGGCCCAAATATATCCAACCTTCCTCTACGACCCGATCCATTCCAAACCGGGTCGACCCAGTACATAACCCCAAAGACCCAACACCCCTATTTCCCTATCTTTCATTTCAAAAACAAAACCCTAAAGCATTCACTGTTGGAAAAAAACCCACCCGCCCCTCTCTTGCTCTCTTTCTTCAAGCTTTCAGACTACACTCTCATGGCTGCCTTCCCCATCGCCTTTACCAGCCCCGTCGTCCGTCTTCCTCAGCTGAACAACCAGCCATGGACGACCACCCTCGAAGCTTCGCCATGAACGACCACCCTCGAGGTCAAGCTCCCATGGTTACCCCTTGCTGCTTTGTTTTCTCCATGGCGAGCTCAAGCTCGTCCATGGACTGACCTTCTTCTTCTTCTTCTTCTGAACACCAGCTCACTCGCCCAACCACAGCAGTCCGTCGACCACCCTGCCAAGCTCCGCCATTGACGAGCTCGTCAAGCTCCCTGTTGCGCGTCTCCTTCTTCTTCTCCGACACTGCTGCTGTTGCGTTCTTCATCCTCGCTGCCATGGCTGCGTCAAGCTCCCTGCTGCGCATCTCCTTCTTCTTCTTCTCCGACACTGCTGCTACTGCGTTCTTCATCCTCGCTGCCATGGCTGCGTCAAGATCATCGAGCAGCTGCTCCGCATCTAGCTCCCATCGTCGCTGCTTCTGCTTCGTTTTAAAATGACACCAAACGACCATCTTCTTCGATGGTCCATTCGTGGTCGTCTTCGGCATCGAGTTATTTTGGTGCGATAATTGTTTTCGGGAAGATTTATTTTCGTTCGAGTTCATCGTCGTTCCGATCCGGTTAGTTGGTTTAAGTTTCATTTTTTGTCCGTAATTTGTTTGATATTTTTGGATCTGAAATTAGATATGTTCGATATTAAGTTCATGTTTATCGTTTTGTTATTTTCTTCAGTTTGTTTCATTTTTCTTGTTTATTTTTAGGTAGAAATTATTAGTTTAGTTATAATATTGTTAGATTTAAGTTGAGTTCAATTAATTATTTCTTCAGTTTGTTTTATTAATTTAAAAGGATTTAGTTTTAATATCCTATTTCTTCAGTTCGTTTGAATCTGACATGTTTGTTGTTTAATTGAGACATATAATTCATGTTCATTTTTTGTTTGAAGTTCATGTTAATTCAGTGATTTAATGCGAGTTTATGTTTTAGTTTTTAATTTTTGATTTTAGTTTGAATCATGTATCTTTGTTGTAATTTTGTTGGATTTAATTTGAAGATCAATTGATTGTTTGAGTTTAATGATTTGAATCTGTTTATTTATTTTTGTTTAAGTTTTAATTTGAATTTGAGCTCATGATTTGAATGTACTTGTTTGTTATTGTTGTTGAATCTGAGAGTAGATTTGTTGTTTAAAAGATTGTTCAATCAAAATAATTCCAGTTGTTTCTTTGTTGTTCATCATTTAGTTTGGGTTTGTTCATAAAATTTGATTAAGAATTGGTTATAGCTACTATATTTTGGATAGAATTGATTAGGTGAATTGGTTATAGCTGATGAGGGTAGATTGGTAAATTACAGTATTTTCAGGGTTAAAATGGTAATTTCAGTAAGGTCAGAGGGGTATTTTTGGAATTAAAATTCTGAACAATTATTTATTTTAGTGCTCTGTCCATTAAGATTAAATAATATTTTTAATAATATTAAAATAGTACATGGTGGGGGACAAGACATAATGGTGGGGAATAATGCAATTTTTTAATATAGGCATGGGGAACAAGATATAATGGGGGAAGTATAATGTATTTGTTTAATGAAGAGGGAGACAAAACATTAGGTAGTGGGATTAAAAGGGGATGAGTTGAAGATAGTGGGTTTTAATTTTTTTAAAAAAATGCTGAAAGATGGTAATAAATGGGGGGGACTTGGACAGAATTAAAGAATAGGGAGGAAAAAAGGGAGCTGAATATTTAAGAGAGAAAAATTCCAAAAATATTAAGACTTCAAAAAATACAAATAAAAACATTCTGGAAATTAAAAGAATGAGTAGTATACACCTGATATACAATCTAAATATTCTGATATACGAATTCAGAAATTAAGGGTTGAACATTAACTAGTCTTTCAAATCTGAAAAGATTCCATTTGCTTCTGTCCGTTGATTGTTGTCGGTGTTTCTGGATTTTTATCTTGTTTTTCAAATCTGTCACTGGGTGTTCCGTTGACTGGTTATTGCTGGTTATTGTTGGTTATTGTTGTTGTTGCTGTATTACATACTACGTTTTTCTTCTTCTTATATTGGCAGTACCAGGTACACAACTGTAATTTTGGCATTTTGTAAGCTGAAATGTGAAAGTACGAATACATATGAAGAATGGAATTTTAAAATTCTAATTTAGCTTTTTCTTTGTTTTTTTATTAATTGTATTAGGCTATTTCACGTATTATTATTCTGTAAATTGCTGTCGTTTTGCATAACTAGAAATATTGTAGTGATGTATTAAATAATGCTTCGCTTTAACTTGATTATTAGGTAGTATATATTTAAGCATGTTCATTACTGTCAAACTGTCTAATAATTAGAATGAGAGGAAAATAACGTAAATAGGACTTTATTAAACCAGCTTGGCAAAATTGATTAAGTTCACTATTTATGAATGTTTTAATATTGCCAACATTAAGTTAATCGAAAACACGTAACTAAATTTAGTTAAAGCATGAATTTAATTTAATTTTGCGAATTAGGCATTATGGTAATTTGAGTTAAAACAAGGCGAGTTAAGGTTAAATTAAATAAATTCTAGAAATATGCATTAGTAATTAAGACTATTTCTAATTTTCAGTAGTTAAAAATAATTAATTTCAATAGCTCAAGTCACCTAACAATGTAAGTTTAATCCGGTTAGGGGATAATAAGTTTCTTTTAAATATTATTTGACAATTCCATATTGTATTTATAATTACAATTTTAGTAATATTCCTTTCCGTTAATATTTGTCTTAAACTAGTATTTAATATGTTATTTTTAAGTATGTAAGAATTGATTTTTATATTTATAGACAAATTTAATAAAAAATGTAGTCATTTTAGGATATTCATAAAATAAAAGAGGCTTTCGCAAAAAAAATAAAATAATAATAATAAAAAAAACAATACAAAAATTACAGGGCCCTCAAATATTATTTATTTTTCTTAAAAAAAAAATACTTAGATTCCGGGATGGACCGTTTAGTAAATTTCATCTACCTAAAAGTATAATAACGCGTAGTCTTTAGGCGCGTATTTAATAAGGTTATTTTCTTAAATATGGGTGTGCATTTATGTAACCCAAATCCCAATCTTGACGGAGTCAAAATGCGTCAACAAATCACGTGTACACTAGTTGTGACGTGGTTCGAGATGCGTTTTCACCACGTTGCAATTCTTGTATAAAATAATAATAATAATAATGATAAAAGCGATCCAAAGCTAAATTTGCATATCAGTTCTTAATTGTTTAAAAAATCAAATAATAAGCCAAATATAATAGTTGAGCGACCGTGCTAGAACCACGGAATTCGGGAATGCCTAACACCTTCTCCCGAGTTAACAGAATTCCTTATCCGGATTTCTGATTCGCGGACTGTTAAACAGAGTCATTCTTTTCCTCGATTCGGGATTCAACCGGTGACTTGGGACACCATAAATCTCCCAAGTGGAGACTCTGAAATAAATAAACAAATCCCGTTTCGATTGTCCTTTAATTGGAAAAAACTCCCTTCCTGTACTATCGCGGGATGAAAAAAAGAGGTGTGACACTCACCATAAAGTCCCCTTAGCAGTTGCACCTATACGCCATGATGTCCACCAAGTAAACCTGTCAGATCTTGCACGTGTAGTGCAGAAGTGTAGCATGAGTATGTAAATCAACGCGTACCCAGTAAGTATTTAGCTTAACCCCGAAGGAGTAGTGACGAGTGGTCGACATCGACACTTACTAGTGGTCAAATAAATAAAATGCAGGAATCATAGGCAGGCATGAAATACAATATGATCAATAGGATAAGGAACAATAGATAACAAAATCCGTTAACAAATATTATCAGTTTAAATGTCCCCAAGTGCCACATGCTACCTCAACAAATAAGAACCATCAATTAGATATCCGATCTTAGGTCATAAAGAGAATATTACGTAATTCCCAAGTTTAATTAAGAGGGTAATCTCGTGGGTACTTCTAGCGATTTTACACATGAACTATGCCGAGGTCGTTCGGCCCGATCCAAACTCGTGTACATACACTATCGTAGTCATACGACCTAGTCCATGGATACATCTCATATATACATATATTGTCGAGGCGTTCGGCCGGATCCCCAGAAAGAGAAGAAGCTTATCGAATTACGGGCTACATGTTAGTAATATAACAACGGGAACATAAAATAATCACGATTTTTACCAATTTTTTAATATCTTACGGACAACTCAAGGTAATGAGATTTGATCTACATGATCTCTAATCACATTTTATTTTAAGTCTTAGGTAATTAAACTAACAAGTTGAATTCAGATAATACAAATATTACATGATAAAGTCCAAAGTCTACTCGGACATAAATATAATATTAACTACGTATGGACTCTCCTCACCTCGTGCATACGTGGCACCCATAACAAGTAGCACATAACAAATACACACCTACGGGGTAGTTTCCCCCTAACAAGATAAGACAGGAAACTTACCTCGCTCCGAAATTCCATAACCGGCTCCAACGCCCCTCTAACACTTCAAGGCCTATCGATCCGAAACTAGCCAAACAACGTGCAAATCAATCAAAGTATACTCTAATGCTTATAATTTAACAATTTTAAAAAATTCCCAACTCCTCTCGAAAAGTCAACAAAATCAACCCTCAGGCACACGCGCCTGAATTTTGTAAATTTTTAAGATAAATATTACCCTTAATGCCACAAACTTAAATATATAATTTATTCCCAATTCCATGTCCTATTTCGTGGTCAAAATCCAAAAATTCAATATCTAGGTTTTCTTCAAAAATTCCACAATTTCTACAAATTTCCATGTTTAAATCCATATATAACTCATGTATTTTGCTCACAATGTGTAGGAATTCACTTACCACATGATGGATGATGAAATGACATCAAAAATCGCCCCAAGCTCGGCTACCATGGAAGAATTGAGATAAAATGACCCAGAATCCGACTTTTCAAACTTATACATTGCCAGACGACCCTTTCATCACGAACACGGCACTCCCCTCGCGTTCGCGAAGCTTAACCAACACTAGCCCTCAAAAATCTTATTCGCAAACACGAGAGTAGTCTCGCGAACGCGGAGCTTCACCAGGCTAACTCATTGCGAATGCGTCCAAGCCATCACGAAAAAGAAAGCCAAGACCTCCAAGTCGGTTCCTTCATCGCAAACGTGGATCTGACATCGTGAATGCATAGCACCACTGTCCAAACCTTCGCGAACACGAGACGCCAGTCATGAACACGAAGCACAAAAAATCCCAGCAGCCAATATCCTTCTTTGTGAATGCGAGCACCCTTATGCGTTCGCGATGAACAACACCATAACCAGCAACAACAACAAAACATAGACAAATGATCTAAAACCACTCCGGAACTAACTCGAGGCCCTAGGAACCCCGTCCAATCACACCAACAAGTCCTAATACCTTATCCAAACTTATCTAAAGGCTCGAAACACCACAAATAACTTAGAAATCACGAATCGATGATCAAAATCCTTCTTTCAAATTTCGAACATTCAAACTTTGACGAATGCGTCCGAATCATATCTAAACACCCCGGAATGTCCCCAAACTTTATGTATAAGTCACAAATCATAATACGAACCTATTCCAAGGCTCGGAATCCCAAACGGACATCAATACCATCATAGTCCACTTCAAATCTAACTTAGAAAATTCTAAAACCTTCAAAATCCCAACTCTCCACAATAAGTGCCGAAATGCTTCCCGACCACCCGATATTCAACCCAAACATATGCCCTAGTACGAAATCATCGTACTAACATATTAACACCTTCAAATTCCGATTCTGAGACCGTTAACTCAAAATTCTAAGCTTGGTCAACTTTTCTAAATTAAAGCTTCCGAATTGAGAATTTTCCTTCTGAATCAACTCCGAACTTTCTGAAATTCAGGTCCGACCACACGTACAAGTCATCAAACAAGAAGTGAAGTTACTCAAAGCCTCAAGACGCCGAACGACGCGTTAGAGCTCAAAACGACTGGTCGGGTTGTTATATTCTCCCCCACTTAACCATATGTTCGTTCTCGAACGTGCCAAGAATTGTTCCAGAGTCATCCAAAATTACTATTTAACACCTCGTGCACCTGCCTGTGCAACCACAACCTATGTGGGAAACTTAGCTCAAGCCAGACTGAAGATCCTTCGTTTTTTTGTAGTCCACAAGCCTTACGACCAAATTCCAACATCCGGAGTTCTTCACAAGACCCGACTCTAACATACGAACACCATATAAATCTCAACATATTGTACCAAACATGATTGCAACGCATGCTGAAACCACACAATGCATCGCATAAGTCGTAGTGCCATAATAATATCCTCCAACTGTAGAAGCTGCAAATTCACTAACCTGATGCCCGTAGTATACCTCATAACGCGTATAAGCCCTGATCCCACCCTCACAATACTACACCGATGAAAGTGACACGTAGAAGCCCATAACCACCTGCCAAATTAATAAATCATGGAGTCTCTCTGCTTGACAAGAACCATTACCTCATTCTGAACTGAATAAATACCTTTTCTCTTTAATATACCTTACATAAATCCGATCGCTAATTTCAGGTCCAATAACCTCGTCTCACCTAGTACAAGCTGCTCGGGCAATACACCACCTCCAATACCGTCTAAAATCTCATATGACGCCATCAATGCGCCAACAAGATACAACTCAAATATGACCCACTTAAAGAAGAACAAACTCGGGAAAAGAACTATCCAGCCCGCATAACAAATAAAGCGGCCAAACAGATGCTATGAACCTATCTTAGAGATGAGAAACTATGCACACAAAATAAGAATAAGGAGCTGTACTCAACATCTCATTGTTATAGCATACAACCCGATCCAAACATGATACAGTTGCGGCGTGAAACCTGATCCAAACATCATAACCGTGGCGGTGTGCCACCCGATCCATACATGAAAATAAATAAGGAAGTACATATCGAGCGAAACTGCTCATACCCACAAATGCCCGAATATCGACCACAAACATGCCAAGTGCATAAACACAACCCTGGGGAGACGGATAGCACCACGTGCTACAAAAGCCAAGCTCGACTAAGGTGCATCAAACAACTAACATCTCGAAAGCCATCTCGCTCACATAATACCACAAGCTACGCCGGTCACAACACACGCGCGAATAATCAATCTGCCTCACAACACATATGGCATAAAAGAGTAGCACCTGAAATAGACGATACTAGGAATATCATCTACTACGCCCGAAGAATCATTCATAGGCAATGCTATGCTGAATGAACACATTTGACTTAATGCAGAGCATGCATTCACATTAGCTCTACCAGCGGAGCTCAAGCCGATTCCGATCATCCCATAATGGGCCAATAGCCCTTAAAAGATCCATAATGACCCTATTCATGATACATACGAGAAGCCATCCAATATGGAACAAACTTCCACAGTCCACAACCAAAGGAATAGAGCATCCCTCAGATATAAATTCTCCAATCAGCGATAGTACTAGAAACATCATACCTGATTTCAATCTCTACCACTTAAATGACCAACACATCATAATTACACAATCTTCCCGTTGAGGTTACTCCCATAACGTACCACACCAGGTAGCAAAATCACAACCATACTATTTCTGCAATGCCAATTAAGAACCCACAAACCAATGAATAATGCCCCTTCCAGAGAACACCGTCCTCAACTAATATTAAGGTAATGCCAGCTTACTTTGAACATCTAAATTCTCCACCCGCTCCTCCGAACTCGTGACATTCTTATCAAAACTAAACTGCAACCTTGATACTCAACTTCCAATTTTCATACCGCTCACTGCATCTATCAGTCACTATGCGAGAGTACAAAAATTTCATCATAACCCTTGAACCACCGATAGAATAAACACTTCATCAGCTAGAAACCCTTTCACTCAACTCATTTCAAAAGAACAATCACAACATGGAACTGAATTCCCATAACCGCAGAAAATGCAAACCTCAAGTCGAAGTCTAAACTGCTATATCTCTCCTGGGATCCATTTACACATAATAAGGCCATCAAAATTAGATACCTCCAAGTCAACCAAATTAAGGTGGATGTCAAGCCCACACGTACAACCACGAATCACCTGTATAGCTTAATACATTGAAGGAACTGATCATTTCCACAACCATGTTAATTTAATCCATTACTAGCTCACTTGAAATCTTCCAATTTACTCTTGATTTGCCTTGAAATAATAGTTCTATTCGAACACATAACGAAACTCAAACAACACTCATCCTGAGTGACCCCAAATCACGAGACCACATCGCCTCAACACCCATCAGCCATCTCATACCATCCTTATGCACTCAATAATATCTCCAACTAATGCACATGTTTTGAAAGATCTTTTACGAATCCGAAGTTGTTTCCTTTCATGTCTCTAACATTGCACCGCAGACCCCTGGTGCTAACATAGAAACACTCCAAGTCCATTTCATAATCAACTGCAAAACTCAATCCTTAACTATATAACGGGCCCAAAATGCTTAGACACCGCACTTAATTCTTGAATCCACTAGAACCATTTTTTGAGAGTCACCCACTCTGACCTGGTCCAGAATATAACCAAACTCTAGCGCTCTGCTAGCACATGAACACTCCCAAATAAGCAATCAGATGATTTTTTTCCTTATACATCATATCCACAAGAAGCATAACTCTGAGTCATCCGACATCTGCACACGAACCGATAAGGTTAAATGTAGCACACATACATCAAATTCCTTACCCGTAATACCCTTGATGTTTTATCCCCTTGGTCATAACTAATCTACAAATGCACCGATAATTCGATACTTCCAAGGCACACAACCACGTGACCCAATCGTAGACGGTGGCTCCCCTACTTAGCTTTAAGCTGCAATCATATAAATCCAAAACTCGCAATAACTCCTCCTCCTCAGTTACAATGATCTCACACAGTTACCCACAAAATTTCTCGCAATCTCTCGTTAAACTTTTCATAAAATATTCGGAATTATCCGCCACAATCGCCCGTTCGACCTTCCGATAGTCGTACTATCTTCTTTAAGCGATCTAAGCTCACATCGCAATACATGCCTCCTGTTGGGTCGAAAGTAGTAATCTTCGTAGGAAATTCATCAACAATCACACAACTACTACCCTACCCTTAGGATATAGACTACCTATGTAATTCCATATCGACATCTTCGAATGACATTGCCCTAGTTACAACTAGCATAAAATCAGTAACCCTCTTGAGCTCATGCTCGTCCACCAGCTGTAAGAGTCCGTTCATCGCCCATTGGCATCAATTGAGGTCCAACTATACATTCTAAAACTCGAAGTCATGTTGCATCCCAAAACGATAATTAAGCTTTCACACCCCTCTCCATTCCAAGCAAACTCCTTTACATCATATTCAAACTCCCACAGTACAATAGCCACCATCCCAAATGAAATTCGTAGACTTATTCATTATCCACCATGATCCCCAAATTGCTCTAAACTTTCTCAAAGCTTGTGGGTATCCTACCATAGAATCCATATGCTACCTTGCCACTCCCACCATGTCCTTCCTTCTCCTTCGCTGCCAAAATACTGCCTCAAATCATAATTCATTTTTGTAGCACCCAAACGGATAAATTGCCACTAACTCTAAGTCTTCATAAAATTCATCTTTTTCGAGCCATCAACACTACAATACCGATTCGACTCGGAAGCTGCCATACATCGCCATCTCTGATAACCGCTGCTTAGGCAACATTCCATAATACCCTGCCCCGAAGGCAAATCAAAGGAGACCATAACACTGATGAGCCTTAATGCGTTCCAACAAGGATGACGACACCATACAAATGAGAATTCCACCATGTTTAAAATTATCAAGTCTCGCTACTCTGTAAACCAAGGCCTGAACATCCATGGTTCAATTGCCTTTCCTCCGCTGGAATTAAATGCCGAACCTCTAAACCTTGAACTGGGAAATCCTCTTTTCGAGCCATTCACTACCGCGATACATAAATAACCGCCCTACAATTCACACCAACACTGCGCGATAACAACATATGAACCTCATAATACACTGTGCATATCCTCGAAAATGTAGGCAACACTAGCACTCGGTTGAATGGACAGAGCACCCTTCCACAAGACGATGATAATAGCCCGCTCAAATATGCAGGGAGAAACATCCTACACCATATATCCAGCACCACTATGACTCATTGATTCCCAATTGATAACAAGTGCTCAACATCGTATAAGAATGAATATGAAGAAAATGAAGGCATAAGCTTCAATGGAATCAAATCGCACACGCGGAATCAAAAAGGGAAGTGCTCCTAACTGCCCTGTAGCCTCTTGAAGATAAGTATAGATATCTCCGTACCGATTTGTAAAACTCTACTAGACTTTCTCACGACTCGTGAGACACAAGTAAACCTAGAGCTCTGATACCAAGCTATCACGACCTAAAACCTACTATAGGCTGTGATGGCGCCCAATGTTGTCGTTAGGCAAGCCAATGGTGAACTACCAACTAAATTATTCATTTTACTAGTTTTGGCATCCTGAATCTTATTAGATAAATAAATTAACGCATTAAAAATCGTAGAGACATACAATTTGAATAAAATATAAAGTACAAGTGTGACAATGTTAAACAAAACCATAAATAATTTCTAAAACATACCCATAACTCGGAGTTACAAGTACATGAGCATCTGCTAAAGAGTTTAATAATAATACAATATCTGTCTAGGATATAAATAGACAAGTTAAAGTAAACCAATAGGATGAAGACTCTGAGGGTTGCGGTGCGTAGCATAGAAAGCAGCTCACCATAAAGTCTTCTCAGCAGCTGCACCTATGCGCCAGGATGACAACCAAGTGAACCTGTCCGATCCTGTACGTGTAGTGCAGAAGTTTAGTATGAGTATGTAAATCAACGCATATCCAGTAAGTATATAGCCTAACCTCGAAGAAGTAGTGACAAAGGGTCGATATCGACACTTATTAGTGGTCCAATAAATAAAATACAGGAATCATAGGCAGACATGAAATATAACAAGATCAATATGATAAGGAACAGTAGATAATGAAATTCGTTAACAAATATTATTAGTTTAAGTGTCCCCAAGTGCCACATGCTATCTCAAAAAATAAGAACCATTAATTAGATATCTGATCTCACGTCATAAAGAGAATATTATGTAATTCCCAAGTTTAATTAAGAAGGTAATCTCGTGAGTATTCAGAATTCTAGTGATTTTACGCACGAATTATGCCGAGGTCATTCGGCCCGATCCAAATCGTGTACATACACTGCCGACGTAGTACGTCCGAGTCCATGGATGTATCACATATATACATATACTGCCGAGGCATTCGGACTAATCCCAGGAAGTTGTAATATAACAACGAGAACATAAAGTAATCACGGCTTTTACCAATTTTTGAATACCTTGCTGACAGCTCAAGGTAATAAGGTTCGATCTAACATGATCTCTAATCATATTTCATTTTAAGTGTTAGGTAATTAAACCAACAAGTTGAATTCAGGTAATACAAATATTGCATAATAAAGTCCTAAGTTTACTCGGATATTAACATGCTATTAGCTACGTTCGGACTCTCTTCACCTCATGCATTCGTGCCCCCCACAACAAGTAGCACATAAACAATACACACCTATGGTGTAGTTTCCCCTTCACAAGATTAGACAAGAGACTTACCTCGCTTTGAAGTTCCATAACCGGCTCCAACACCCCTCTAACACCTCAACCAATACCCATCGATCCGAAACTAGCCAAACAACTTGCAAATCAATCAAAATATACTATAATGCTTATAATTTAACAATTTATAAAAATTCTTAACTCCACTCGAAAAGTCAACAAAGTCAACCCTCGGGATCACACGCCTGGATTTCAAAAAGTTTTGAAGATAAATATTACCATAATTCCATGAACTCAAAATATATAATTTATTCCCAATTCCATGTCCAATTTTGTGGTCAAAATCCAAAAAATCAATTTCTAATTTTTCTTCAAAAATTCCACAACTTCTATCAATTTTCATGTTTAAATCCATATATAACTCATGTATTTAGCTCACAATGTGTAGGAATTCACTTAGCACATGATAGATGATGAAATGGAACTTCAAAAATCGCCCCAAGCTCGGCTCCCATGGAAAAATTCAGATAAAATGACCCAAAATCCGACTTTCCAAACTTATACAAATCTTCAAATGTGTCTCTTCAAATTTGATCAAAACCTAGCACAAAGCCCAATAGTAAACACAATATCAGGTCTACTTGCAATCAGATACAATATTGAGTTTTCATCAACAGATAAACCTGATTCATCCATGTACAATCGAGTTGCAGTGGCTATACGAGTACTAATAGTCTTTGCATAGTTTATGTCAAGCCTATTGAGCAGTTCCTTATTGATGTATCATCATCCCATTCTAAGTTTGCTTAACGTGTGAATGTGGAAGAAGTTTAGCTCTCCCATCATGCTTATCTCAAACTCACATCTCAATAGTTTTACAAACTATTTACACATGTCTTCATCAGAAAGAGTGTTGTCAATTTTACATCTTTTGAACCCGTTTTTAAGAAGGATTTTTTACAATCTCCCATACCATGTACTGAGTGCGATTCTTTAATCCATATAGCGTGTGTCTGATACGTACATATGATGATAAGAATTATGGCTTTAAAACCCTAGAGGTTGGTACAAAAATACTTTTTCCCTCAGATACCCATTGAAAAATACACTTTTAATATCCATTTGATATAATTTGAACCCCATGTAAGATGAAAATATAATGAGAATCCGTATACCCTCTATTGTCGAACCGGTGCAAAAGTTTCATTATAGTCTACGCTTTCTTCTTGATTGTTGCCAAACTACCAACCTTGCCTTATTCCTAGTGATAGTACCTTGATCATTAGCTTATTTTTAAAAACTCATTTGGTTCTTATAATTATTCTGTCCTTCGTTCGAGGTTCCAGACGTTATACTTTATTTCTTTCAAATGATAAAGTTCTTCTTGCATAGGAACAATCTAGTCAGCATCTTGAAGAGCTTCTTTAATGTTCCTCGGCTCAATCATGGACAAGTAGGAAAAAATGACACACACATTTCTTACTTTAGATTATGTTATGGTTCCAAAATCCAGTGGAGTGAGCACATTCTGAATAGGATGAGAGCTTTTGTACTTTTGGTTTCTCACTTATATTTCTTGAGTATCACCATTCCATCCTGATCAGCAGAATGACCCGATTTATTGTTGCTAGTCATTATGTATCATCCTGTTCGATTTTCCATGTCTATTGTACATCATGCTCAGCTTTCAAAGAATGCAGGTTTTGTGTTTTCTCTCCTTGCACAAGAGTATTTTTTAGAATACCTTTAATTGGTCCATCAACATACACTTGAGTGAATCCAATTTCACCACCATCATCATCATCAACATCATCATCATTGTCATCGTCATCATCATTATCCTTCAAACCTTTATCAACTATGTGTTCAGTTTCATTAAAAATCACATGCACATTTTCTGTAATACATAATCTCTTGTTAAACACTTTTTAAGCCTTGATATGTGAAAAATACCTAAGAAAGACACCCTCATCACTTTTTATATCAAACTCCAGAGCATTTTTATCATTATGATGCATAAAACACTTACTATCAAATGTTCTTAGGTGAATTATATTAGGTTTACACCCCTTAAGTAAGTCATAGGAGGTCTTCTCAAGCAAGGGTCTAATCATGCATCTATTGATTATGTAACAAGCAATGTTTATAGCCTCATCCCAGAAAGTCTTAAGAAGACCACCAACAACAAACATGATTCTTGCCATGTCCTCTAAAGTCCTATTTTTCTTTTTACAACACCATTCTGTTGGGGAGTCTTAGACGTAGAAAAGTTACGATTAATACCATGACTCACACAATATTTAAAAAATATAGAATTTTTATATTCAATATCATGATTAGATCTAATGCTAGCTAATTGACTATCTTTTTTTTTTTTCCAGCTTCTTATTAGCTAAAAAAATCATGTGCTTCGACTTTAAAGGCACTCAACAATCACAAAACACATACCTCTTTTTATCTCTACTTTGAATCCTTATGGGACCCCATACGTTTATTTGCAGTAGTTCCAAGGGATGTGAGGTGCTTACCATTTTAATTAATTTAAAGGACGACTTGGCACGTTTACCTTTTGCACAAGCATTACAAACTTTATCCTCCTTGGACGACTGACACCCCCTTTAAAATTTACTTAATAGTAAAAGGTTTGCATGTCCTAACCTTTTATGCTACAACAGTGAATTATTATCAAGTGCACTAAGACATGTTAGTTCATTTTCGGAGAAGAAATAATATCGGCTTTATAAATATTTTTATGCCTTTTCCCTTTAGGAACCAAGTTTCCATTGTTTAAATTAGTAACATAACATACACTAGAGGTGAATAATCATACATTTGATACATACTCAGTAAGTTGTGTTTCAAACCTTTAACATAATTTACTTTTCAATCGCACGGTAGTGAGACTCATCAACCTTACCATACCAATAATATCTACTTTCTTACTATTACTGAATCCCACACGCTCTTCTAGATAGGATGTTAGTAAAAAGAATTTTTTTCTTCTTTTTTTGTCATGTGTCGGGAGCAAGCACTATTTACGTACCACATCTTTTTGCTTTCCTTCACCTTATCCTATAAAATAATTTATCTTCAAAAGCTCATGTTGACTTGTGAGTATGTCAATATTAGACTGCTTACATGGTTTGCGCCTTCATGAGCAATCTGTAAAGCATCCCAGATCTGCTTAGCATAAGTGCATGTAGAAATACAATTGTACTCGTCAAGTATAATACAACATATTAAGATCTTTTTGGCCTTGTCATTCTTCTAAACATCCTTAACCTCTTTAACATAATACTACTCATGTTTTTTTAGGCCAGTAACTATTCCCTTGTCATCTTTTGCCATGGGAACCGTAGTACCTTTCTGAACAATGTCTCGAAGTTCTAAATCTTTGCCTTTCAGAAAATCACACATTATTTTTGTCCACCGTACTTGATACTTTTTGTGGAACAGTGGTGGCCTTATGGTAGATTATCCTTCTTAAACGCCCGGAGGTATAGCCATCTCGGATCCTTTCAAGGTATTAACCTTCTAGTAAAAGAACCTGGTCCAATTCCAACAATTATTATTAGTAGGCACCTAGACACAAGAGGGGGTGGGGGAGTTAAATTATGTCGTACTCTATTTTCGCATGTTAGAGAACATGAATCTTTAACCTAAGAATATTAGACACAAACAGAAAGTGAAGTAAAAAAATTAAACAACATAATAATTTTTACGTGTAAACCTCCTTGCTCAAGGGAGTAAAAATCATGACCTAATATCGAAGGATTTTGTTTTAAAAGTTCACTAACTTCACATAGAGATTTTAGGTTACAACTCAATAACCAAAGAGACTACCTCTAATACTTTACAATCAACCCAATTGTAGCTACCCCTTTTCATATTATAAATTCTAGCTTAAAAAGTTAAATAAACTCTTCAGATTTATTTATCTACGGTTACACTTCTCAAAAAACAATAGAGGTTACAATGAAAATATAATGTCTCAGCCTAAACGTCTTAAGAACTTGAGCAACTTTGTCTTTTGGACCTAGTTCTTCATCTGAACAACTTGAATCCTTGAAAGCATCTCGTGCTATGAAGTGCTATTTGTCTCGAGTAAATTCTTGAGCTATGCGACTAGCATTAATCTTTAATAGCAGCAATATGATGCTTTATATAGGAGTGAGGTCGGCCGAATCCTTTTCTAATTTAACTCCAAGACCTGAAATAATTCGGTTATCTCTTAAGGTAAACTGTCACGACCCAAAATCCATAATATATCGTGATGGCGTCTAACGCCTCCGTCAGGTAAGCCAACACTGATTTTTCAGTTTAATTACTCATTTTATTACTTTGAAATCATAATTTCCATTAATTAAATAGTACCAACTAGAATTTACAGGATGAAATAGTAAAAATTCCATGAACCATCATGCTAAACCTCTAGTAGAACCCCCCAAAACTTGGTGTTACAAGTGCATAAGCGTTTTTCTAAGGAATATAATAAATATACATCACCCGACCCGAATGTAATAAGACAGAATAAAAATAGAAAATACAATGGAGACTCGCTGGACTGCGGTTCGTAGCCTGGAGTACAGCTCACATAAAGTCTCCTCAATCGATGCGCCTATGCGGCAAGATGATCATCAAATGACCTGTTAGATCTTGCACATTTAGTGCAGAAGTGCAGCATAAGTACGTAAATCAACGCATATCCAGTAAGTATATAGCTTAACCCCGGTGATGTAGTGAAGAGAGGGTCGACATGGACACTCACTATAGGTCCAATATAGAGATATAATAAAACATAAGCAGATATGAAACATACGATAAAGATAGGGTAAATCTGTAAGTTATATAATCTTCCAATTATTTCCTTTAAAGTATAAATTTATAGATCATGTATCCTGCCTTAATATCTTAAAAATATGCCAAGTGTCAATATCAATTAATTAAGAAATTCCATAAAATGCTGGGCATCAGTGTAAGGTTTATCTCTACAATATTCGGACTACAAGCGATATCGCGCACCATTCTGCCGAGGTCGTTCGGCTCGATCCAGAATAATGTGTACACTGCCGAGGGTCGAGCGGCACGAACCATAGATGCATCTATATACTGCCGATGCATTCGGCCTGCTCTACAAGAAAGGAAGGAAGTTTCTAAATCACAAGATACATGTTTACAATATGGTACATGAGCGCAATAAATAGTATACCCCTTTGCATTTATCGAATATCTTGGCAACAACTCAAGGTGATAAAGTTGGCCTGATACTTTTATTTTTAAATCGATTTCAATTATATTTTCAATCAATTAAGCCAACAGAATAAGTTCAAGTAATTCAAATATTGCATGATAAAATCTTAAGTCTACCCGGACATAAACATGCTTTAGCTGCGTACGGACTCTCGTTACCTCGTGCGTACGTAGTACCCACAACTTGCATATAACAATAAATATCACCTAGGGTAGTTTTCCCCTCGCAGAGTAAGACAAGAGAATTACCTTGCTTCGCAACCAAGTTCAAGATTCCAATAAACCTTTGCCTCGCGAATTAGTGTCCAAAAGCTTCAAATCTAGTCACAAACAATTCAATATACTCAACACGAATTGTAGGAATTAATTCCATATGAAATTAATAATCTTCCAAATAAAAATTTGAAATTCATCTCAAAATTCAATAGTGGTACCAACGTCTCAAATCTCGGAAATATTCATGAAATCTGAACACGCATTCCGAGATGAGCCCAACCATATGAAAATTATCAAATTCCGACATCGGATTGCCTTTCAAATCTTCATTTTACATTTTTGTAAGATTTTATAAAAATCTTATTTTTCATCCATTAATTCACGGATTCATGATGTAATTAAGTATGGAATCATGACATATAATTAATATAGGATAAGGAACACTTACCTAATATTTTTGCTTGAAAATCTCTCAAAAATTGCCCTTTCCCGAGCTCCCAATCATTAAAAATGAAAAATGGGATGAAGTCCCATTTTCAGAACTTAAATCTTGCTGCCCAGTCATTTACCTTATGCGATCGTGAAGCATAAAAATTTTCCAGCATTTTTTTTAACTCTGCGATCACGGTCATTCTCTCGCATCGTGAAGAACAAGTTTTTCCAACAGCCTTCTACAACTCTTCCGGATAGCCTCTAGTATAATAGTCATAATGTTTTGCACAAAATACTGAATATCAAATGGTTTAACTTTTTGAAAACTAGACACGAAGACCTACAAATTTCATGTTTTGGTCATCCCTCAATTCCTTATAGATTTCGAGATATAAGCTGCTAAATTCAACCTTGTGCAACACAAATTTCTTCTGTGCGATTTCCAAACATCTTCCCGAACAGCCTGTAGTGTACCAGCAATAACTTTTTGTACACAACTCCAAATGCCAAATGGTTTAATTTTCTGAAAACTAGACACAAAGAGCCACGACTTTCATTTTTGGGTCATCTCTAAAATTGTGATGACCCTATAGGTAATCTCTTATTTTAGAAGTCAAATATGTATTCCAAGGCCTTAAAACTTCCTTTTATCTCTCCTCGATTTGTGTGCGCAGTCTGAGCGCGATACCGAAAAGCTTTTGTATGAAAAATTTGAGAAATAATGATTTTTTTGGCTTAAAAAGATGATTTTAGTTGACTTCGGTCAACATTTTAGGTAAATGGACCTGGACCCGTATTCGGTCCCGGAGGGTCCGTAGTAAAATATGGGACTTGGGTGTATGCACGGTATCGAAATCCGAGGTCCCTAGCCCGAGAAATGAATTTTTGAAGAAAATTGTTTAACTGAAAATGTAATGGTTTTTGGAAATCTAAATATATTTGATCTTGTTGGTATCGAGCCCGTATTTTGGTTTCGGAGCCCGATATAGGCCCGTTATGGTATTTAGACCCTATCTGTGAAATTTGGTGGAAAACAGAAGTAATTTGACGTGATTCAGACCATTGGTTGAGAAAATATGAAGTTTAAAACTATATTGAAAATTTCATGAGTTTTGGTGCTAAATTTGTTATTTAAGATGTTATTTTAGCGATTTGATCGCACGAGCAAGTCCGTATGAAGTTTTTAGACTCGTGTGCATGTTTGGTTTAGAGCCCCGAGGGATCGGGTGAGTTTTGGATAGGCCACAGAGTGTTTTGAGATTTAAAGAATTAGCTATTGTGTTGCAGATCTGCAGACTTCGCAATCGCGAAGTCTGGCTCACAAATACGAGCATCGCATTTGCGATTAGAGGGCAGGGAGGGGGACCTTCGCATTTGCGAAGTTCATCATCGCAATTGGGACTCCAACAGTCACCGCATTTGCGAACAAGAGTTCGCATTTGCGACAGCAGCAGGTCAGTCCAAGCTTTGCATTTGTGATGCTTTGATCGCATTTGCAAACCTGTGATCGCAATGCGATATCTGCGACTGTGTAAATCATAACTTAGATGAGATTTTCACCCATTTTTCAAATCTCTCGAACCCTAAACTTCCCTAGGCGATTTTCCAAAGACTCAAACTTCTCCAAATTATAGGTAAGTGATTTCTAATTCAACTCTTTCAATCCATCTCACATTTTTGCAAGATTTCATCGCAAAATCTAGGGATTTTCATGGAAAATTGGGTGTTTTTGTGTAGAATTTAGAAATTTTGAAATTTGGGGAATTAGACCTCAAATTGAGGTTGGATTCTAAAACCAATTGTATATCCGGGCTCGGGAGTGAATTGGTAATCGAGTTTTGGTCCGAATTTCAAGTTTAGACCAAGCGGACCCGGGGTGGGTTTTTGACTTTTTGGGGGAAATGTTAGAAAATCTATGATTATGCATTGGAGTTGTTTCCTTTGACGTTCATTGATGTTGTTAAATTAATTATGGCTAGATACGAGTGAATTGATGGTGGAATCGAGAGGTAAATTGGTGATTGAGGGTTGAATTACCCGTTGGCTTGAGGCAAGTGGTTGGTCTAACTTTGACTTGAGGGAATAGGAATCCCCCCAACTTATTGCTATGTGAAATTCCATGTGTGTGGCGTATAGGTGTTGTGATGAGTACCTATGCGCCACCAAATTTCCATTTTTTACTTGTTCCCTTCCCCGTTTCCTATTATACTATTTCTTAAATTAATTGCTACTTGTTCATAATTGCTTCCATGTATTAATTACTACTTGCTCATATATGTTCCATATCTAATCGCTTCATATTAACCATTGTTCTCTTTATTGAAGCACTTAATTGTTTCATGGTTTCGTTTTATTACACTGTTGGATTATATTGGCTTGTTGGTGCCTTATGGCACACCTTGGTTGGTCTCGCTGAGTAGTTTATACCAGTGAGGTTTCCTAATCATAGTAATATTCGATTGTGTGGATTGCGGTATAAGTATATTGGAAAAATTGAATTTACTTGTGAAACACTTGTCTTTATTCATTTGTGATTGGTGCTGATATATATAATGGGATCGGGTTGCACGCTGCAACAGGAGGAATAAGAGTGAAAATGTGATTGTCTGGGGGGATCAGGTTGCACGCCATAACAAAGAGTAATAAGGGTGGACAGGTGGGATCGGGTTGCGCGCCGCAACAGGAGGAACAAGGGTGATATGTGTTGAGGAGTAATAAGGGTGGACATGTGGGATCGGGTTGCATGTTGCAACAAGGAGGAATAAGGGTGAATATTGATTTTGTTGTTGTTTATGTGATGGGATCGGGATACGTGCCGCATCAGCTGTTGTTAAGTGTTCATATTTGTTAAGGTCCATTATTGTGCTTTTGAAACACCCGTAAGGATTGGTTATAGCTGAATACTAGTAGAATAGTTGGGTTCTGAATTTATTTAATGCTAGTTATTGCTTCACTATATTCTGTATTTCCTTTCTGTTAGTATAAACTGCTGCAGGTTGTATATGTTGTATGCCCCGCCGTAGCTCGTTACTACTTCATCAAGGTTAGACTCGGCACTTACCAGTACATGTGGTCGGTTGTACTGATACTGCACTCTACACTTTTTATGCAGATTTTGGAGCTAGTGGCTGATCGTGAGGTTGGTTGCTATCACTGCTTCCCGGAGATCCAAGGTAGTCCTGCAGGCGTCAGTAGACCCTGGCATCCCCTTCTATCCTATTTCATTTATGTTTTATCTACTTTCAAGACAGATGTAAACTTTTCGTTCAAACCTTTATTTGTAGTATTCATAGACGGTTTGTGAGTTGTGACACCAGTTCTAGGTGGATTTCATTTTAGTTTTCGTCATTGTATAAAGTTAAGCTTTTAAACTGTTTTCTTCCACATTTATTTTCATTGGTTCATTTTGTTAAGTCTTAAATATTTGGAAGATAAATGAGAAAGGTAAGATATTAAGTAACATTGGCTTGCCTAGCGGGTTCAATGTTAGGTGCCATCACGGCCCCAAAGGTGGGAAGTTCAGGTCGTGACAAGTTGGTATCAGAGCTCTAGATTGCTTAGGTCTCACAATTTACGAATAAGCTTAGTACAGTCTGAGGGATCGGTACCGAGACATCTGTGCTTATCCCCAGGAGGCTACAGAGTTAGGAACAATTTCACTTCTATTCATCTCTGTCATGTGGTTTGATCTCTCAATACTAATTGAACTTTCCACTCTGTTCTTTCGTAGATGGCGAGAATATGTACCGCTTCATCAGCTGATCAGCATCCCGAGCCCCCAGCGGTAGCTCCTACGCGGGGCAGAGGACGAGGCTAAGGTCGTGCTAGAGGTCGAGGTAAGGCTAGGGTTTAGACCAGAGCTCAAGCAGTAGCACCAGCGGCGGAGCCTTAGGTAGAGTTTGATGATGAGGTTCCGGCCCAGACCGTTCCAGCAGGGCCAGCTCAGGTTCCGGAGGGGTTCAGGGCTACCCCGGTACTTCAGGATGTTTTGGTCTGACTAGTGGGACTTATGGATAGTGTTACTCAGGCCGACATACTTCCTGTAGCACTAGCCGCCTCTCGAGCTGGGGGAGGAGCACAGACTCCCGCTACTCGCACTCCGAAGCAGATGGCTCCTCAGCTTCAAACTCCAGCAGCGCAGCCCGTTGGGGTAGTCCCGCCGGGTGTTGTAGCTCAGACCGGTGATGGAGCAGCTATGTCTTCTAATGCTTTGTAGAGATTGGATAGGTTCACCAAGATTTTCACTACTACCTTTGGCGGTACATCCTCAGAGGATCCCCAAGACTATTTGTACAGCTGTCATGAGGTTCTATGGAACAAGGGGATAGTGGAGACCAATGGGGTCAACTTTGCTACTTTTCATTTGTTAGGTTCCGCCAAGAATTGGTAGAGGGATTATTGTTTGGCCAGACCAGCTGGGTCGCCTGCTTTGACTTGGGATCAGTTCTCTCAGCTATTTCTGGAGAAATTTCTCCCTATCGCTAGAGAGAGGATTATCGGAGGCAGTTTGAGTGCTTCCAGCAGGGTTCTATGAGCGTCACTAAGTACGAGACCAGATTTATTGACTTGGCCCGTCATGCTCTTCTTATACTTCCCACTGACAGAGAGAGAGAGAGAGAGAGAGAGAGAGAGAGAGAGAGAGAGAGAGAGAGGAGGTTTATTGAGGTACTAGCTCAGCCTATCAGATTGCAGATTGCTAAGGAGACAGGGAGTGAGATTTCTTTCTAGGATGCAGCCAATGTGGCCAGGCGAGTTGAGATAGTTCTATCAGAGGGGAGTGGTCAAGGGTCTGACAAGAGGCCGCGTCATTCCGGTGGATTCAGTGGGACCTTATTTGGAGGTCGAGGTACTTTTGGTAGGGGCCATCCTCCCAGGCCGTTTCATTCAGCACTGCAGACATCCCATGGAGCTTCAAGGGGTCGTGGTCCTTATGTACCTTCTTCAGGACAGCCATCTTATAGTGCACCGCCAGTTACTATCAGGGCACCTCTTCTTCAGAGCTATTATCGTGGTCAGCCGGACCATCAGGGTTAGTCTTAGTTTTCTCAGTCGCAGTATTTAGATGGATGTTTTGAGTGTGATGAGTATGGGCATATTCGGAGAGCAGACTGTTTCCTCTATGCGATCGCGAAAGGTCTTCCGCGATCACAAATCACTAGCTAATTTCTCCCATTTTACTCATCACGATCGCTTCCAATTCCCTGCGATCGCATAGCACACTGCCGTAGCCAAAAAACCAACAGCTAAAAATGGCCTAGAAATGGTCCCAAACCACCCCTAAACTCGCCTGAGCCCCTTTGGACCCCGTCCGAACATACCAACAAGTCTCAAAACATTTTACGGACTTAGTCGAGACCTCAAATCACATCAAACAATGCTAAATACACGAATTACACCCCAATTCAAGCCTAATGAAACTAGGAAATTGGAACTTCTACATTTGAGCCGAAACCTATCAAATCAATTCCGATTGACCTCAAATTTTGCACACAAGTCATCATTGACATTAAGAAACTACTTCCACTTACGAAATCGTAATCCGACCCCGATATCAAAGGGTTCACTCCCGGTAAAACATCCAAAAACCTTCAACTTCCAACTTTCGCCAAACGACCCCGAAATGATGCACGGGCCTCCAAATCCACATCCGGATGTGCTCATATGGCCAGAATCACAATGGAGCTATTTCCGGGATAGGAATCCCAAACGGACATCGATAACATTAAAATATACTTCAACCCAAATTCATGAAATTCTTTAAAAATGCCAACTTTCCACAATAATCGTTGTAACGCTCCCGAGTTACCCAAAACCCGATCCAGGCATATGCCGAAGTACAAAATCATCATACGAACCTATTGGAACCTTCAAATCCCAATTCAGAGGTCCTTTACTCAAAAGTCAAACCTTAGTCAACTCTTCTAACTTAAAGCTTCCGAAATGAGACTTTTCCATCTGAATCAACTCCGAACTTCCCGAAATTCAATTCCGACCACACGTGCAAGTCATAATACCTGAAGTGAAGCTACTCAAGGCCTCAAACCGCTAAATGACGTGCTAGAGCTCAAAACCACCGGTCGGGTCGCTACATTCTCTCCTACTTAAACATACGTTTGTCCTCTAACGTGCTCAAAACTGCTCCGAAGTTGTTCAAAATCGCTGTTTAACACCTTGTGCACCTACCCGTGCCATCACAACCTAGTTAAGCATATTAGCTCGAGCCAGACCAAAGATCTTTCGTGCTACCTTAGCTAATCAAGCTTTATAACCAAATTCCAACATCCGAAATTCTCCACGATACCAGATTCTAACACACGAACACCGTATCAATCACTAGACACCGAACCCCATGTGACCATGCTCCTCCGCTGAAATCACACCATGCACCACATAACTTATTTTCCCAATGCAATCTCCCCGAGCACAACAATTGAAATTTCCACTGACCCGAAGCCTGTAGTATGCCTCATAACATGTATAAGCCATGTTCTAACTCTCACAATGCTGCCACGATGGAAGAGATGTGTAGAAACTCATAACCACCCACCGAATCATAAATTATGGAGTGTCCCCTCCTGACAAGAACCATTACCTTATTCTGGACTGAATAACGATATTTGCTCTTTAATATGCCTTATATAAATCCGACCACACTCATTCCAAGTTCAAAAATCTCGTCTCACCCAGTACAAGCTATCCCGGCAATAAGCCATTGCAAATACTATCTAAGATTTCATATGACGCCATCAGTGCGCCAACAAGCTATAACTTGAATATGACACATAAGGAAGAACGAACTCTAGAAAAGAACTATCTAGCTTGCGTAACGAATAAAACGATCATCAAATACTATGAGACTTTCTCAGAGGTGAGAAATAGGACACACAAAAATAAATATAAGGAACCGTGTTTAACATCTCACTATTGCGACATGAAACCCGATCCAATATGACACTGTTGCGGCGTGCAACCCGATCCACACAACATATTTGTGGCGGCGTGTCACCCAGTCCAAACAATATACTCGTGGTGGCGTGACACCCAGTCCAAACAACATACCCGTGGAGGTGTGCCACGCGATCTGCTCATAACAATCAAAATAAAACACACATCAAGCCGTAACGCTTATACTCACGAAATGTCCGAATATCAAGCCGAAGCACGCCAAATTCATAATAAAAATTCTGGGGAGACGGGTAGCGCCACACGCTGTGAAACTCAAGCATAACTAAGTTGTGATATATGATCTGCATCTCGAGAGCCATTCTGCTCACATAACACCACCACTATGCGGGACCTCAACACATGTGCGAATAATCAAGTCGTCTCACAACCCACATGGCACAATAGAGTATTACATGAAATAGCTGACGACGAAAATAACATCCAATGCCCGAATACTCCTCCATAAGAAATGCTATGTTGAATGAACATACGCGGCCTGGTGTAGAGCACACATCCACATTTAGAACCATCAACGGATCTCAAGTCGATTCTGATCGTACCGTACTGGGCTAATAATCTTTCAAGGATCCACAATAACCCTTTTCCATGACACATAAGAACAAGCATCAAATCCGGAACAAACTCACAAGGAATAGAATGCATCTCAAGCATAAACTCTCGCATTTGCGATATTACCATAACCTTCATACTTGGTTTCAATCTTTAAAAATCAAGTGAATAACATGTCACACTTATACAAATCTCCTCGTGGGGCACGCTCCCACGACCTTCCGCTCAGGTAGCAAAGTCTGCACCTCCATACCCCAATCATTCTAATTCTGTAAAACAAATAAAAAATCCACAAGTCAATACACAAAGCCTTTTCCATAGAACACCATTCTCAGGTGACATTAAAGAAAAATGCCAGCTTACTGTAAACATCTGAATTCACCTCTGCTCATCCGAGCTCGTGATATTCTATCAACATTGAATCGCAACCTTGACCTTCAACTTCCAGTTCCCACACCACTCACTGCACCTATCATGTCGCTATGCAATAATACACGTATTCACCATAACCCTAAAACTACTATTGGAATAACTACTTTATTGGCTAGAAACCTTTCACTTAGATCATTTTAGAATAACCAATGCAACATACAACTGAATTTTTAACCACAGAAAATACAAACCTCAAGTCGTGATCTAAGCCACCGTAACTCTTCCAGGATCCATTTACATAACAAAGCCATTCGAATCAAATACCTCCCAAATCAACCAAGTGGTGGTGGCAGCACTCAAGCCCAAGTGTACAACCACAAACTACATGTATAACTTCCCGCTGAAGAAACTGATCACTACCACAATCATGCTAATTCAACCATTACAAACTGACCCAGCTTCTTCCAATTTATTCTCAACTTGCCTTAGAAATAATAATAGCTCCATTCAAATGTAACGAACCAAATCTGCACTCATCCCGAGTGACCCGCCTCACGAGACCACATCGTATCATTACTCATGAATCATCTCATATTCTCTTTACGCGCACAATAATATCTCCAACTGGTAAACCCATTCTGCAAGATCTTCCACAAATTCGAAGCTATTTCCTCCTTTCCTCCAATACTGTACTGCATACTCAATGATAACATAGAATATCCCAAGTCCTTAGGTGCTGCACCTAAATTCTTGAACCCACCATGACCATTGTTGAGAGTCACCTACTCTGACTTGGTCCCAAATATAAGCCAAACTCTAGTTCTCTGCTAGGACGTGAACATCATATTGTCACGACCCCGGTTCACCCTTCCGTGAACCATTATGACAGAACCTAGTCTCTACGACTAGGTAAGCCTAAATTACGAAAGAAAAACCAACATTTGAAGTAAAACAATTTAAAACATAAATAAAGCAGTAATAATGTTTAAATATGTCACTCGACATACACCACGTTTAACTCTCAATACCAAAACATAAATCCAAGACCCAGAAACCCACAAATCACAAGCTAAGATCAATACTACATAGCTCTAACTCCGAAATATCTAATAAGAACAGAAAAATACAGAAGGGCTAAATACTAAAAGCTGAAATAGAAAGGGACTTCTTGGTCTGCGGATGCGGTAGATGTACCTCGAAGTCTCTAGAGCCGTCGCCTCCTTAAGGATGATAGGCCTGAGTAGCAGTACCTGGATATACACATGAAAAACATGCGTAAAAGAAGCATGAGTACACCATAACGGTACTCAGTAAGTACCAAGCCTAACCTCGGTTGGGTAGTGACGAGGAAGGTCAGGGCCCTACTGAGATTATATAAATATAAAGATGACATGATAAGATAAGTAGTACAATTGAGAATCTACAATCAGAATCTACACAGGATAATAAGAGTACAAAAACGAAAACAGTGACAAAGGCAAACCACAAGGAAGTACCACTCATAACAAGGATGATAACCGGGGATCTCTTGGTATCCCGAGGATCTCTTGGTATCCTCAATATATGCTAGGGATCTCTTGTATCCTCAATATATGCTAGGGATCTCTCGGTATCCCGAGGATCTTGGTATCCTCAATATATACTAGGGATCTCTTGGTATCCCGAGGATCTCTTGGTATCCTCAATATACGTGCCAGAGATCTCTTGGTATCCCGCACCTTAGTTCAGATCATAAATACGTACAGGGGATCTCCCGGGATGCCGTCCCGTAGTCCCAAAGTAAAAACACACAGCATCCACACAAGAATACCCAATTAAGCTAAATTTGGTACCAAGTAAATAGTTAATTCTAACCTAACATGCTTCATGTAATGTAATTAAGGTAGTTTAAGCAAATAGGCAATTAAGTCAACTAAACATGCCTTTCTAAACTAGCAACATGCTAAATTCACAAGTAGAATAAAGCATGAAAAAGAATTCATTTGAAATACTTAAGGAAAAAACGAATTTTCAACAATTAGCTCAAGTACGCACTTTTCACCTCATGTACAAGGCATTTCAATTATCAAATATGTCATATCCTAAGGAGAAAGTCCCCCATAAAAGGTTAGACAAGCCACTTACCTCGAACCAGCTCAAAATTAACCCGACACCACGTCTTTGCCATGAGTACCCGACTCCAAATAGCCCAAATCTATTCAATTCAATTGCATAATGTAAATAACACTTCAAGTAACTGATTCTACAATTAAATTCTAAGCTAATACGCAAAATTATGTAAAATGACCAAAATACCCCTCGGGCCCACCTCTCGAAATCAGGTGAAATTTACATTTTCAGGAACCTCGTACTCTCACGAGTTTATACATAATAAGAACACTTAAATTGAAGTCCAAATGACCCCTCAAATCCTCATTTAAAGGCCTCTTAAACTCAAACCCTAATTAACCATTTTCCCAAATTTCTCCACACTAATTAGGTCTCTAATCACATAAAAATGAGTTATGAAGTCAAGGACGTTACCTCCAACTGATTCCCCTTTGTTTTCCTCAAAAATCTCTCTCACAAGCTTCAAACCCGGATGAAAATGGTGAAAGAATAGCTCAATTTCGCAAAGACAACTATTTATATGTTCTGCCCAGCGATTCTCGCATTTGCGGTCCCGCTTCTGCGGAAACTACGTCGCATCTATGACTTTCATTGAAGTGCCAGATTCTGCATCTGCGGAACTCTAACTGCAGGAGCGGTTGCACTTCTTCGAACATTTCACTGCATCTGCGGTTCTTGAGGAAATACCCAAATTCCGCTTCTGCGGTCTCTACGCCGCTTCTGCGGCTCCACATCTGCGGTCCCTAAACCGCAGATGCAAAAATACCAGAAGCAACAAAAATACAGCAGCTGCAACATGTTCCTAAATTTCTCATTAACCATCCAAAATCAGCCCAAGGCCCCCGGGACCTCAATCAAAAGCACAAATATCACCTAATTCATTATTCAAATTTGTACCAATCCTTAAAACACTTAAAACAACATCGAAACCTCGAA
Source organism: Nicotiana tabacum (assembly GCF_000715075.1). Lineage (NCBI taxonomy): Eukaryota > Viridiplantae > Streptophyta > Magnoliopsida > Solanales > Solanaceae > Nicotiana > Nicotiana tabacum. The sequence goes on from NC_134084.1 coordinate 25,411,108, forward strand.
TTAACCAAGGATTTAATCCTAAGAGCTGCAAATTTTGTCAAAATATGTTTTCGATCAAAAAATCTATCAAACCTCGTACGATTGACCTGAAATTTTGCACATACGTCACATTAAACACTACAGAGCTACTCCAACTTCCGGAATTACATTCCGACCCTCGGATCAAAATCTCACTATCGAATCGGAAACTTCAAAAATTCAACTTTCGGCATTTTAAGCCTAAATTAGCTACGGACCTCCAAAACACAATCTGAATACGCTCCTAACACTGGAATCACCCAACGAAGCTAACGGAACCATCGGATTTCCATTCCGAGGCCGTCTCCACATTGTTCTGACTACGGTCAATTTTCCAACACTTAAGCTCTCATTTAGGGACTAAGTGTCCCAAAACTCTCCGAAACTCAAAACCGAACATCCCGGCAAATCAAAATAGCAGAACTATACTTGGGAAAAGCAGTTAATAGGGGATCAGGGGGTTAATTCTTAAGACGACCGGCCGGGTCGTCATACCTATCAAAGAAGCACCCGACTGAATTCTTTTCCTTGTACATTACACCCACAAAAAGCATAAACTCTGAGTCTTCCCAAAACCTGAACATAAAACAATAAGTCCCAAATATAGCTCGCATTCCTCAAATCCTTTGCTCGAATTACCACTGATGTTTTCTGTGCTTAGTCATAATAACCTACTAATACATCGATTACCTGAAACTGCACAAGCAGACAACCACACGATCCAATCGTAGACGGTGGGCTCCCCCACTTAGCTTGAAGCTACAATTACATAACCCTGGGACCCACCAAGATTCCACCTTCCCCATTGACATCAACTGAAAGTCCAACAATACATTCCACACTCGAAGTCATGTTGCGTCCAAATAAAATCTGTGGACCTAGTCACTGTCCACCATGAATTCCCCAAATTCCTCTAAAATTTCCTCAAGGCGTATGGCTATCCTACCACAGAACCCATATGCTACTCTGCCACTCTCCCACTTTGGTTAAATCCTCTCCTTTGAGCAACTACTCGACTTCCACTTTTTATACTTGACCTGCTAGTAATTCAACCACCATGAGACACCTCCCACCATGTCCTTCCTCATCCTTCGCTACCCAAATGTTGTCTCAAATCAAAATCTCTATTTGTAGCACCTGAACTAATAAATTGCGACCAACTCTAAGCCTCCTAGAAGATCATCTTTCTCAGGCCATCAACATTAGAAACACCGATTTGATCCCGAAACTGCTACACACCGCTATCTCTGACAACCGCTTCTCAAGCACAATTTCATAATGCCCTTCCCCAAAGGAGAATCAAAGAAGACCATGACACCTGCGAACTTTAATGCATTCAACAAATACAATGACACTATATCACAATTGAAAATTCCACCACGCCTGAAAATACCAAGTCTCGTCACTTCGTCAACCAAACTTGGATATCTATAGTCCATTTTCCTTTCCTCCGCTGGGATTAAATGTTGAACCTCTGAATCATGCACTAAGAAGAACCTTCTTTCAAGTCTTTCACTGCGTTGGCATATAAACAAGCACCCCGCCATTACATCACTATTGTGAGATAACAACTCATGAACATCATAGCAACCTGTGCATAGCCTCAAAACCATCAGAGATACAACTACTGAGCTGAAATGACAGAACATCCTTCCGTAAGAAGACGATAATAACTTGCTCGAATGCGTAGGAAAAAACATCCTGCCCCATGTCTGTAGTACCACTGCAACTCCTCGATGCCCAATTGACACGAGTGCTCAACATCGTATAAGAATGAGTAGGAAGGAAATAAAGGCATAAGCCTCAAAGAAATCAAATCACACGATGAGGAATCAAGAAGGGAAGTGCTCCTAACAGCCCTGTAGCCTTTAAAAGATAAGTACAAACATTTCCGTACCGATCCGCAAAACATTACTAGACTTGCTCATGACTTGTGAGACCTAAGTGAACTTAATGCTCTGATACCAAGCTGTCACGATCTAAAATCCACAATAGGTCGTGATGGCACCTAACCCCGCCGTCAGGCAAGACAACGTTGATTTATCTGTTTAATTACTCATTTTATTACTTTGAAATCATAATTTCCATTAATTAAATAGTACCAAATAGAATTTACTGGGTGAAATAATAAGAATTCCATGAACCATCATGCTAAACCTCTAGTAGAAACCCCCAAAACCCAGTGTCATAAGTGCATGAGCATTTTTCTAAGGAATAAAATAAATGTACATCATCCATCCCGAATGTAATAAGGTAGAATAAAAATTAACAATACAATGGAGACTCGGTGGACTACGGTACGTAGCCTGGAGTGCAGCTCACATAAAGTCCCCTCAACTGGTGCACCTACGTGCCAAGATGATCATTGAATGACTGGTCAGATCCTAACATTTAGTGTAGAAGTACACCATGAGTACGTAAATCAACGCATAACTAGTAAGTATCTAGCCTAAACCCGGAGAAGAGTGACGAGGGGGTCAACATCGACACTTACTATAGGTCCAATATAACAATATAATAAAATATAAGCAGACAAGCATACGACAAAGATAGGGTAAATCTGTAAGCTATATAATCTTCCAATTATTTCCTTTAAATCATAAATTTATCGATCATGTATCCTTCCTTAATATCTCAGAAATACGACAAGTTCAATACCAATTAAGTAAGAAATACCATAAAATGCCGGGCATCAGTGGAAGGTTTATCTCATGAATAATCGGACTACTAGCAATATCGAGTACGATTCTTCTGAGATCATTCGGCCTGATCCAAAATAATGTGTATACTGCCGAGGATCGAGTGACACGAATCATGGATGCATCTATATACTACCGAGGCATTCATCCCGCTCCACAAGAAAGGAAGTTTTCGAATCACAAGATACGTGTTTACAATACGGTACATGAGCACAATAAATAGTATACCCCTTTGCATTTATCGAATATCTTGGCAACAACTCATGGTGATAAAGCTTGGCCTGATACTTTTATCTCTGAATTGATTTCAATTATATTTTCAATTAATCAATCCAACATAATAAGTTCATGTAATTCAAATATAGCATGATAAAATCTTAAGTCTACCCGGACATAAACATGCTTTAGCTACGTACGGACTCTCGTCACCTCGTGCGTACGTAGCACCCACAACTAGTTGCACATAACAATAAATATCACTTAGGAGGTAGTTTTCCCCTCAGAGAGTGAGACAAGAGACTTACCTCACTTCATAACCTAATTCAAGATTCCAATAAACCTTTGCCTAGCGAATTAGTGTCTGAAAGCTTCAAATCTAGTCACAAGCAATTCAATATACTCAACACGAATCGTAGCAATTAATTCCATATGAAATTACTAATCTTCCGAAAAAAAATCCGAAATTCATCTCAAAATTCAATAGTGGGACCCACATATCAAATCTCAAAAAACTCACGAAACACCGAACTCCCATTCCGAGACAATTCCAACAATACAAAAACTATCAAATTTCGAAATCAGATTGCCTTTCAAATCTTCATTTTACATTTTTGAAAGATTTTATAAAAATCCGATTTTTCTTCAATTAATTCATGGATTCATGATGTAATTAAGCATGGAATCATGAGATATAATCAATATAGGATAAGGAACACTTACCCAAATATTTTCCTTAAAAGTCTCTCAAAAATCGCCCTTTCCCGATATCCAAATCGTTAAAAATGAAAAATTGGACTTTGTCCCATTTTCAAAACTTAAATTTGCTGCCTAGTCATTTACCCTATGCGATCGCGGCCTTACTCCCACGATCGTGAAGTGCTAAATTTCTTCAGTATTATTTTACTCTATGTGATCGCGACCATTCTCCCGCGATCACGAAAAATAAAGTTTTCCAACAGCCTTCTCCAACTCTTCCGGACAACCTCTAGAATAATGGTAGTAATTGTTGGTACAAAACTCCTAATTACAAATGGTTTAACTTTCTAAAATCTAGACACCAAGATTTACAACTTTCTTGTTTTGGTTATCTCCCAATTCCTTATAGATTTTGAGATATAAGATGCCAAAGTCAGCCCTGTGCAACACAAATTTCGTCTTCGCGATTTCCAAATATTTTTCCGGACAACCTGTAGTGTACCAATCATAACTTTTTGTATACAACTCTAAATGCCAAATGGTTTAATTTTCTGAAAACTAGACACTAAGGCTACACCTTTTATTTTTAGATTATCTCCAAATTCCTTATAGATTGCGAGATATAAGCTCCCAAACTCGGGTCAGTGCAGAAGAAAGTTTCCTCTACGCGATCGCGAAAGGTCTTCCGTGATCGCGAATCACTAGCCAATTTCTCCCATTTTACTCATCGCGATCGCGGTCAATTCCCTGAGATCGCATAGCACACTGCTGTAGCCAAAAAAGCAACAGCTAAAAATAGCCTAGAAATGGTCTGAAACCACCTTGAAACTCACCCGAGTCCCTCGGGACCCCATCCGAACATACCAACAAGTTTCAAAGCATATCACGGACTTAGTCGAGGCCATAAATCACATCAAACAATGCTAAAAACACAAATCACACCCCAGTTCAAACCTAATGAAACTAAGAAATTCCAGCTTCTACATTCGATGCCGAAACCTATCAAATCAATTCTGATTGACCTCAAATTTGGCACACAAGTCATAATTGACATTACGGACCTACTCCCACATCTGGAATCGGAATCCGACCCCGATATCAAAATGTCCACTCCCGGTCAAACTTCCAAAAACCTTCAACTTTCAACTTTCCCCAGACGACCCCGAAGTGACCTACGAACCTCCTAATCCATATGCGGGCGCGCTCCTAAGACCAGAATCACCATACAGAGTTATTCTCTGGCTCAAAATCTCAAACGGACATTAATAACATTAAAATACACTTCAACCCAAATTTATGAAATTCTTTCAAAATGCCAACTTTCCATAATAAGCGCCATAACGCTCCCGGGTTATCCAAAACCCGATCCGGGCATACGCCCAAGTCCGCAATCATCATACGAACCTATTGGAACCTTAAAATATGATTGAGGTCGTTTACTTAAAAGTCAAACATTAGTAAACGCTTTCAACTTAAAGCTTCCGAAATGAGAATTTTCCATCTGAATCAACTCTGAACTTTTCGAAATTCAATTCCGACCATACGTGCTAGTCATAATAACTTAAGTAAGGCTACTCAAGGCCTCAAAAAGACCGATCCGGTCGTTACATTAACAAACCCTAAAAGGATTCTATTTTATTTTTAAAAGATTCCTTAGCACGCTTTTCCTTTTCATGCAAGTATTTTCATGATTAATAAATTTTGGTTGACCACGAATTCCTGCTACCAACATAATGATTGTAGTTGCTTAAATAGGACCCTCGAGGAATTCCAACTTAGGAATCAGCTTCCGACATCAGATCAACATCTTGAAGTTATCTGGTTCTATCGATGTTTTACTTGGTTAAATTCGTTTGATATCTGCTTGACACATCTGCAACCATGTATATCAACATAATAAATATCATGAAGAGACCTGGTTCTTTGACAACTGTTAATTAATTATCAAAACCAATTTAAAGCTCATCTAAACATTTTTTCAAAACTTGAATTTGAAATTTTAGTTTAAAGATGAATGAATTCTGATCATCATGCTACACCCTTCAGTGATACATACTAAAGTTCATGACAGGTACTTTTATTAGAAATTAAGGTTTTCAATGTGCACTCTAGTGTTCTTTTTCGTGATCTTTTACTTGTTTGCCTACTATTCCTTGTGTTTCATCTTATATATTATTAGATACATTAGGCATGAAATTTAAGAATATATTTAATTTTATATCCTTAATTAAATTAAAATATGTATAAAATAATAATAACAACAACAACAACAACATCTGATTCTTATGGTCGTCAACATGTTACATATTATTATAAACGAGCATCATTAAGGGCAGATGATAAGTTAAAACTAAAAATCTACTAAATATAGAAGGGTGATATTTAAAAAGTAATAATGTTAATTTGAGTGCCCGTATGATTCACTAAAGAACCTGGTTCTTTACCGAGTTCCTTAAACATAAAGTAAAGTAAACACATCAGTTTTTACGTGGAAAATCACTCAGCTCAAAAGGTGCAGAAAATATACTATGTAGGATTTTCAACTTCAACTCCACTAGAACAATGAGCCAAAAATGTATCAATTACAAGACTGTAATTCAATACTCTCCAGTACTCCTACTACGACTATTTGATTACAAGTTACTCTAACTTGTAAATCAAACACTCACTCCAACTCAGTAATTATTTGTGACACTTGATTGCAACTCGATTTTCTAAAATATATTTTCTATACTAACTCAAGAAGAATACTATACAGGTACTCGACTAGAGTGAATAACATATTATTCTTTAGTTGATGTGCAAAAAGATAAAAGTCAGAAGTCCAAAGTAGATTGTATTTAAATGCATAGACTTGAGATCTTCTATGAGTCCTATACATAGTCAGCTTCTCTTTTGATAGGACTCCTACTATTCTAAGGAATCCATTAGCTTTGGGATTTTTGTCTTTGACTGAATTATTCGTATCTTTTTTAGAAACAACCCTTATCATATTTTGCAGCCTTATTCTATCAAACTAAGACATGGGTAACTTTGAAATAAAGTTATTGTCTTGTACAGATGTATAATCATCAACCTGAGGAGCTGGTCCTTTATCCTGAGGAGCTAGTTCTTAGAACAGTTAAGTAGCCACGTTGAGGATCTGGTTCTTTGAATTATTGTATTTAAACACACTTTGTTAATCATCAAAACCTTAATACTCAACAAATTCCCCCTTTTCGATGATGACAAACTTTGTATACAGTAGAACCAAGTAATCACAACAAAGAACCAGATAATCACAATAAGTACTATTGACAGACATGTATATTCACAACACACAACCTCCCAACATTATATTCCCCCTTTTGGCATCATCGGAAAAAACAAAAAGATGTTAGACAGATGAAGCACAAATAACGTAGGATGCAAGGCCAAACAGGGTACAACACAAGCTTAAGAAATATCAAGGCAAACAGACTAGGCTGAAGATCCAATATTGTACAAAATAGTAAAGAAGCACAAGAGGAGACATTTAATAGTGCCAAAATAAGCCCAGATCCTCGTCTTAAACCATTAGAACAAAATAAACTAAGCATACTGCAAACTATTCAGACTACGACAAAAGGAAGAAGGATAAAGCATCACTGGAATAGCAAAGGAAACTGAGGACACTAGGAAGGAACAGGTTCATGGGTGAGAGGTAGAGGGTGTCAATTCTTTCACAAGAGTGGCAATCTGTTGGACGTGGGATTCCCTATATCTTCTGCACTCTTCTATAAGTTTCCTAGTTTTCTTTCGCAACTCATCTTTGTCTTCATGAAGCTTGGCATTCTCTTCAACATTCAACTCCAACTTTTTACTGAGCTCTACAGCCCTGCTGCTCCCAGGTAGAATAGCAGATCATGTGGATCCTCTAGCCTTGATCTCCTCATAGACACACTTCTTGGGGGTAACAACATCGAAAACATCATTGTGATTTCCATACTTAAGCTTAGGCAAGGCAATGTTGAGCTTGTCAAACAACTCAATCAATATGAAACCATAAGGCATAGCATGCTTAGGCTTGAAAGTGTTTGCAGCTCTTGCCATATGTTGAATCATTAGGCTAGAGAGATTGATAGGTCTACCACTGTCAAGTAGTGCCATTATAGCCATGTCCAAAAGGGTAGCTTCATACCTTCTCTCAGATCTCTGAAGAATGCAGGAATTGACAAAATGAAACAACAGCTTGTGGAAGGGAGTCATATCAGTCTTGTACACCTTCTGGGGAGCATCCAGTTTAAACTTTTGAGAAACTTTCTTGTGACCACAATGCCAGTGTCAACATCATTGTCTATGGTTGGCCACTTTTTCTTCAAGTAATTGTCAAATCCCAGAGAAAAAAATATTCAGAAGCATCCCTAGCTCCTCAGCATCAAACTCTATTTTAAACCCATATACATTACTTTTGACTACCTTCCCATCAAATATGAAATTTGCACAGAACTCCACCATAGCAGGAACACATACATGAGGGAAAGATTTAACAAACATGTACTTCCATCCCTGTAGCTCAAGCTTTTCCACCAGTTGAGCCATCCCCTTCTCATTAGTGTTTGCAAGAATCATCTTATTAAGCACTTTTCTGTACCTGAACTCTGTGAGTCTATCAACTGCAACTGGCTCTTTCCTTTACTAGACCTTGCATAAGGGGTATCAAAATTGTAACTTTGGAAACCTTTCTCTTTTGTGTGGAAGACTTAGCTGGAAAAACAGAATCAGAATCATCTTCTCCATCTAGCTCAACCACAGGTTCCACAATTGGAACTTTCTTCCTTGGCTTCTTGTCACTTCTAGACTCCTAAATGACTTGTTCATCAACAACCTTTCTTGTACTCCTTGTAAGAGGAGTCCTGGCAGGAAGGGCCACTACTTTCCTTATTGGGACTGCTAAGTTTGTTGCTTTCATAGGAGTCTTCCTGGGTTTCTTCCCTACCTCAGACAATGGCAAGTTATCTTCATCACTGCTAACCTCTTCATCTTCAGTGTAAAGAGTTTACAGAGGCCCAAGTTCTTGAGTCCTTTTCTCTTCACTAGTTTTTTTTGAAGAGGCTATGACACTGTTCCCAATGGTCATAGAGCCTTCATATTCTCGTTCTTTTCCTCACTTTCTTCATCCTATCCTTCACTCTCACTTACTTTTTCTTGACCCTCACCCTCACTCTTAGAAATATCCTCGTCTTCACTATAATGTTCTTCTTCTGCAGAATCATTTACTTGTTCCCCTATCTTATCATGTGCATCACTCTCCTTTTCATCTCCAGATTCTCCCTCATTCTCATTCTTTTCTTCTTCATTAGCTATGTCGCGAGCATTATGCTCCTCATGACTGTCCCTACCTTCTTATTTTTTTTCACCGCTATCATCATCCTCATACTCATCCTCATCCTCATCCTCATCCTCTATCCAACTAAACGAAAGACCATCAGATGCCTCCTTTTGTACTGGTTCTTTATTTCCTCCCCCTCAACCACAGGAACCACACTAGTAGTATCTACCTCTTTTCCCAGATCGTCTACACCTTTTTTACAGTGAATTCCTCTACTTATCATTTCTCATTCGTGGGTGGGGGGTGTCTAAAGGTGCAACATCTATAGCGGATACCAAAATATCTAATTTTGAAGGAGGATTTTGTACCTGATTAGCAATGACTGACACTGATTCCCTCTGAACCATAGCTTCCTTGACCACTGTGTCTACCTGAGTAGTAGCATCAGGCACTTTCTTGGCAGATTTTCTTGGAGTAGCCTTGACCTTGGTGGACCTATAGGTATTTTTCACAGTAGGATCAAATGCATGTGTGGTTAGTTTTGGAAATGAGGGTGCAGTGGAGGCAATGATGGTGAGAGCAACAGGAATAGGGGATGATGATGTAGGTACAGTGGAGGATATCGAAGTAGAAGGAGCAGGTGTTGGTGTTGGTTCACTTGATGGCTTGTCATTTATCTTTGATTGTGCTTCATGTTTTTGGATTTTGCTTCAGCCTTGGATGATAATTTTTCTTTAAAGGGGGTTTGGATTGATTTAGGCATGGTGATCAGAGAGGAGACTGATAAGTGGGGATTTTGACTACTTATTAGCTCCTTTTAGCTTTTGTTTTAGTCTAAAAGCATTTAATTGTGTTCCCGAAAATTGATGAAATGTGCTTAATTGTAGTAATATTGGAAGATGAACTCCCGAGATGAAATCCAACTCAAGAAGGAGTAATCTGAACTCAAGGATACAAAAGGCATAAAAGCTCAGAAGTGCGGACCGCAGAATATCATCTGCGGCCGTAGAATATGAAGGAAAGGTTAGCAGAGAAAGATGCAAAGTGCGGTCGACACATGAATTGTGTGGCCGCAAAAGCTAAGCCAAGAGCAAAGTTCAAAGAATGTGCATTCCAAGCCCATCAAAAGTGCAGACCGCACAAGTATTGTGCGTCCGCAGAAGAAGTGTTACGCGGCCGCAGAGGTAAAAGTGCAGACTGCAGAAGATGCAAGATGCAAGATGCAGTCGCAGTTACAAATCTACGGATCACAGAAAGAGTGCCTTGCGGCTGCAGATCAAAATTACGCGGCTGCATACTTCCAGACCGGACAAGTTGAAGAATTCTGTGGACTGCACATGGAATTGTATGGCTGTAGAACCTCCCGAAGGGAATTTTTGTCCGAAATTTCCAGCACTGTATAAATAGACAAGTTTCACAATTTTAGGTAAACGTTTGACATCAGTAGCTACAATAGTCGTTTCTCTTTGCTTCTTTTAGTAGTTTTTTATATTTTGGGATATTTTAACATAGATTTTATCATTTTGATTTGAGAATATTAGTTTAATTAGCAGCTTTTCTTTTATTTCAAGCATGAGTCGCTAGATTTTTACTAGGGTTGTGACCCAACCCTAGTGTATGAACCTTATGGGTGTTTAATTTGATGATTGTTTATGGTTGGGTATTTATTATTTAGCCTTGTTCATGTTTTAATTTGTGGAATTAATGGTTGCAAATATTAGTTCATGCCTATTTAACTTAGTCTCTACTTGAGAAAGAAAGACTTAGTCTAGGAAAACTTGGCTAACAAGAAATTGGGTCAATCGAGAGATTGATAATCCCAATTAAAGGGTTTAATCTAGAGATAGTAATAATTCGGCTTGTTCTTTTATCAACTATTTTGTGCAATACCCATTTGGACTTGAGAAAGCAAAATTTGGCAAAATCGCTCTCTGACAGAGAGGTATTGAGTGGGTAATTGAGTGTTGATATCTATAATACACCCCGATCAACAAAATAAGCATTAAGGTTTATATCGCATTAGGCAAGCACCTAGGTGATGGTCATAGCCCTAGGCTTTTTACAAAACTTGAAAAACAACAAAAATAATTTCTTAGTTTCATTTCTTAACTTTGAAATCTTAGTTTAAAATAGACATAGAACCAACACCAATTTATGGAAGTGTAAATTGGGATAGTTCAAACTCAAGTACTACAATATATACTCCTAACTCCTATACATAGCTCCCTGTGGAATTCAACCCCGACTCCTTATTGGGTATTACTATTGCAATCGACCATTTCATATCCTTGATTTGAGGTATGAATTGAACGAGAATAGAGACTCGATGAAGTGAAGGGAAGAATTGGTTTGTGATATTTTCTCTTGATTCTTGCTTAGGTTTTGAAAGCAACAGTGAGGTCTGAGAAGTTGATCATAAGGGACTGTTAAAGACGTTACTCCTGACCATTACTTTTACTGTTAAGATTTCAGGAGTGATCGAACTCTAATTGCACTAGGATTCCCCTTTTCTCTTTGACTAGAAGATAACTGGAAGTGATGTCAATGGAATTAGAAGTCTGAGCATAGCAATAAATTTAGGATATAAGGTCCTGGTGAATTAAGACAATATGGAACGTACCTGAGTCGAAGAACCAACTCCTTGGTAGCTCCTTACTTGTTTATGCAATAAATCTTCAACACTTTACATTAGTATCATGCAACATAGTTATCAACCAGATTTTTCAAGCAAGTGTGTGTGCTTAATGCAAGCACGAAGTTGAATCAAACACATTGTACGTAATTATCTACATCTAATTATACCTTTTCTAGTCAATCACTGGGGTTCAACTTAGTTGGAAGAATTGATTAGACCTAGTGCTAGTATGTTGTTTTCAAAGTGATCCATACTCAGAGCTTTAGTAAAAATATTAGCAATTTGATCTTCAGTTTTACAAAAGTTAATTGAGATATTCCCCTTTTCAACATTGTCTCTGAGAAAGTGGTGTCTAATGTCAATGTGCTTGGTTCTTTTGTACCGACATGGATTTTTAGGAATTTTTATGGCACTGGTGTTATCACAGAAAATGGGAACACAATCAACAAAAATACCATAGTCCCTTAGCTGTTCTCTTATCCATAGCAACTGAGCACAGCAGGATGTTGCTACCACATATTTAGCCTCAGCTGTAGATAAGGCCACTGAGGTTTGCTTCTTTGTTCCCCAAGACACTAGACAAGAACCTAGAAAATGAGTTGTTCCTGAAGTGTTTTTCCTGTCAACATATAAACCTACATAGTCAGCATTAGCATAATCAACTAGATCAAAGCTATATCCTCTAAGATATCATAGGCAGAGGTCAGGGGTCCCCTTGAGATATCTTAGTATCCTCTTGACAACCATCAAGTGATATTCTTTAGGATTTGCCTGAAATCTTGCACATAGTCCCACACTGAATATAATATCAGGCATGCTTGCTATGAAGTAAACAGTGACCCAATCATTCCTTTGTGTAGTTTATGTTCAACATTTTCCCTTCTTCACCAAGGTCCAATTTTGTTGTAGTGGCAATAAGAGTGTCAATGGACTTAGAGGAGTCCATGTTGAACTTCTTTAGTAGTTCCTTTATGTATTTCTACTGATGTATCATGGTTTCAGTAGGTGTTTGCTTGATTTACAGCCCTAGAAAGAAGTTCTATTCACCCATCATGCTCAATTCAAACTCATTTCCCATTATCTCAGCAAATTCCTTGCAAATTCTTTATTAGTAGCCCCAAAGATAATGTCATCCACATACATTTGCACAATCAGAATATTCTTCCCATTGCTTTTTAGAAATAGAGTGTTGTCCCGCTTTCATCTTACAAAGTTGTTGGCTAAGAGGAATTTTGAGAGTCTTTCATACCAAGCTCTTGGAGCCTGTTTCAGTCCATAAAGAGCTTTATCCAGCTTGAACATATAGTCAGGAAATTCTTCAATTTCAAATCCAGAAGGTTCTTTGACAAACACTTCCTCCTTCAGATAATTATTCAAGAATGTGCTCTTTAGATCCATATGATACAAGGTAAACTCCATGTGAGAAGCAAAGTCTATCAACATTCTTATAGCTTCCATTCTAGCTACAAGTGCAAATGTCTCATCATAGTCATTGTCCTCCTCTTGATTGTATACCTTAACCACCAGTCTAGCGTTGTTCGTTGTGATATTTCCTTGTTCATCCAGTTTGTTTCTGAATACCTATCTGGTACCTATGACAATTCTATTCTTGGGTCTTTATACCAGGTGTTGGACCTCGCTTCTTTCAAACTGATTTAGCTTCTCTTGCATGGTTGTAATCTAGTCTGGATCCTTTAGGGCTTCCTTGATGGTCTTAGGTTCAACATGTGAGAGAAATGTTGTGAGTGCACATAGATTTCTTAGTGACGACCTGGTTTGCACTCCTGCATTTGGATCAGAGATAATATTCTCAAGAGGATGTGAACTTTGATGTTTTCATGGTCTGATTTGTATACCTAAAGAAGATTCACCCAAGGAGTGACCTAGAGGAACAAGTTCAGTGGGTGTGGCTTCATCAGTTTGGTTATTAGTCAGAGTAGTTCTTTCCTCTTCTTGTTCCTCATTATCAATGTCAATTTCCTTGTGGTCTTCGGATCTATCTTCATATTGAGGTTCAGATTCTTTTGTAACTCCATCACTAGTGAGTACTATGTCATAATCTTCATCTTGCAGACCTTTCTCAGCCAAATTGTTAGATTCATCAATGATAACATGAATATTTTCTTCTACACGCATAGTTTTTTTATGAAAAACTTTATAGGCCTTAATATATGGAAAGTAACCCAAGAAAATTCCCTCATCACTTATGTCATCAAACTTACCTAGATCTTCTTTTCCATTATCATGCACAAAACATTTGCACCCAAAGGCTCTCAGGTGAATGATGTTGGGTTTTCTTCCTCAAAGTAACTCATAGGGAGTATTCTCAAGAATGGGTCTGACCATGTATCTGTTTAGCAGGTTACAGGCAGTATTGACTGCCTCAGCCCAGGAAGTCTTACTAGCAATCAACATGATCATCCCCATGTCTTCTAGCGATCTATTCTTTCTTTCTACAACCCCATTTTGTTGTGGAGTTGTAGGTGCAGAGAAATTATGGTCAATACCATATGAGCTATACAATTCAAGGAATGTGGAATTTTCAAACTCAGTTTCATGGTCAGTTATTATACTTACTACATTGCATCCCAGTTTTTGTTGGATCATTCTAACAGATACACAGAAAATATCAAAGGTTTCATCTTTAGATCCCAAAAACAAGTTCTATGTATTCTTGGAGAAGTCATCAACAATCACAAAAACATACCTCTTACTTCCTGTGCTCCTTACTATCATTGGTCTACATAGGTCCATGTGAAAGAGTTCTAGAGGTACTGACAACCTTCTTATATTTAAAGAAAGACCTTACATGTTTCCCTCTAACACAAGCATCACACACCTTGTCATAGGAGAACTAAACTTTTGGTAGACCAAGGACCAAGTCCTTTGTTGCTAGCTTGTTGAGTTCAGAGAGACTGGCATGTCCCAGTCTTCTATGCCATTGCAGTGGATCATCTTTCACTACACTGAAGCATGTGTGCTCACTCTAGGGACGTGACATAATCGATATCTTGTAGACATTGTTATGTCTTTTACCCTTTAACACAATTTCATCAGTATCAAGCTTAGTGACTGTGCAAATTTTGGAATTGAATTTTACCTCATTTCCTTTGTCGCACATTTGAGAGATACTAAGAAGATTATGTTTAAGGCCTACCAAATAATGCACATCTTTTATAGCATGAAAGAGTGACTTACCAACCATGCCAATACCTATTATCTGGTCCTTTTGTCCATTTCCAAATGCCACACTCTCTCTTTGGAAGGCTGTCAGTGAGAGGAAGTTTTTTTTTTTCTCTAGTCATATGTCTTGAGCATCCACTGTCTAGATATCAGTCTTGATTATTCCCTTTCACTCTAGCCTGCACCAGAAATCACAAGTTAGTTTTGAGAACCCAGACAAGTTTGGGTCCCTTTTTGTTGGAAAAAAAAGATGAATCAGATCTCTTCTTGCCCAAAAGGGGAGAGGATTAAAAGCTATTTTCTTATTAACCTTAATCCACTTAGTATGGACAAGAGAATTTACTTTTGGATCCTCTTCCGTCTTTTCATTTTTAGCAATCCAAAGGTGCTTCTAAGCTGAGCATGAATTAAGGCAGGACAAGTGTCTCTAAAGTGTCATACCTTTCCATAATGATTGCACATGTTATTATCAGAAATTCCTACATACGTTGGGTCAAACTTAGGGACAGGTTTTCTGTAGCAAATTTTTGATTTGGTAAAGTTACAGTTTTCATTCAGCCAATTCAAGGCATCGGAAGATCTATGCCATTTTCTTAGCCTAGAGAGTTCATAATTAGCCTTTTTTGGATTTTTCCTATAGGATATTATTCCTACATTCAACATCGCAAAGATTATCTTTAGCCCCTTTTAATTTCAATCTTATCCTGCAGATCAATCATTTTTCCCTTACTATGTATATCAGGAGACTTCTCATTTATAGAAGTAAGCTCAAGTACCTGGTTCTTAAGGTCTTTGACTTGTTCCTCTATATTAACTTTGTCAGATTCAAGCTCTTTAAGACCAAGTTTGACACATGGAAGATTGCTTATTAACTTATCATTTCCAGTACTAATTTTATCAATTTCATTCAACAAGGTCATAATTATGGCCATTAGTTTTTTTTGAGACATAGCATGAATGTTTTCTTTCAAGTTAGAGATACTTACCTGGTTTGTTTCATTTTCAGTTTCTGAATCACTCATGGCCATCATTCGTATCACTCCTTCTTCTATTTGGGATTCTTCAATCGCTATCAATGCCAATTTGATGTTTTCATCTCCAAAGTGAACTTCCAAGGTCCTCCATATATCATGAGCAGAGATGCAAGAGGACAATCTGAAAAGAGTATTTCTGGACAAGCTTTTGTAGAGCAAGTCCTTTGCTTTAGCATATTTCTGAACTAGCTGACGATCTTCCTCATTATATTTCTCTTCTCTCTTATTGCACTTTATACCTTCACTATCCATTTTGGTCGGAAGAATTGGTCCATGATTGACAATTACCCATAGGTCATAGTTAGTGGCCTGAAGAAATGTTTCCATGTGTAGCTTCCATTCATCATAGTGGTGTTCATCAAACAAAGGAGGTCTTCCAATGTGCATTCCAAGTTGTACTGGGGCTCTGTCTCTATATCCTGGTGTGTTCATCAATTACAGCATAGAGACTTATAGCCTTATCCTTCTTTTCTTCCTCTTTATCACTTCCACTATCACAAAAAAGTCTGCTTCATTGCTTCAGTGAATCCTTTACCTTTCCTTTGTTGGAACCCTTTCTCTCATCTTCTTTCGTTTCTCCTTTTCAGCTCGTTCTTTCCTCCACTCAATTTCCCACATTGGGTAGTCCTTGACTATGTTATCTAGCTTGCTACACTTGTATCACCCATCATAATTAGCTTCGTCGATCTGCTTAGTCTTACCGTTGGTCTCACTTAGATGCACTTTTGGAGTTTTTCATGAACCTCTTGAACTTGGCAAACATTGTCAGGTCAAGGTCATCATTGTCAGATTCATCTTCCTTAGACGCTTTAAGAACCAAGGCCTTATCTCTTTGTGGTTCTTCCTTGCACAGTTCTATCTTTCTCATTTTATGAGTCTTTAAGTTTCCAACCAACTCATCAAGTGAAATTTTGTCCAGCTCCTTGGATTCCTGGATTGCTGTAACCTTTGATTCCCGTGAAGTTGGAAGGATCCTTAGAACTTTGCTGACCAACTCTTCCGAGGTAAACACCTTTCCAAGTGATTTAAGTTCATTAGTTATTATGGTAAACCTAGTCATCATATCCTGGATGGGCTTAGACTCCTTCATGGAGAAGAGCTCATAGTTTCTCATAAGTAGTTCTATCCTTGATATCTTCACTTGGTTTTTTCCTTCATGAGCAGTTTGGAGTGCATCCCATATCTGCTTTGCATTAAGGTTCGCAGAGATTCTGTTTTACTCATCAGGACCAAGTCCAAAGATAAGGATTTTCTTAGCCTTTGCATTCTTCTCCATCATTCTGAAATCTGGTTGCCACAAATTCAAAGGAGTCTTTAGGAACTATTTTATTTTGTGCATTTTGTTTAGTGGGAGTCAATGGACCTTGATTAACTATGGTCTATAGTTCATAGTCTTCAGCTGTCACGAAGTCTTCCATTCTTGCATTTCACCAACTATAATATTTTCCATTGAACCTGGGTGGTCTGGTAGTTGATTGTCCTTTATTAATTTCGGGTGGAGCACTCATCTTGCTTGCAGGATCTCTCTAGGTGTTAACTGTATGTGTGAAAGAATCTGCTCTGATACCAATTGTTAATTTGAGTGCCCATATGATTCACTACAGAACTTGGTTCTTTACCGAGATCCTTAAACTTAATATAACGTAAACAGTAAAGTAAACACAGTAGTTTTTGCGTGAAATATCACCCGTCTCAAAAGGTGCAAAAACCATAACCTACTACGTAGGATTTTCAACTTCAACTCTACTAGAACAATGAGCCAAAAATGTATCAATTACAAGACTGTAATTCAATACTCTTCAGTACTCCTACTACGACTATTTGATTTATAAGTTACTCTGACTTGTAAAACAAACATTTACTCAAACTCAGCAATTATTTGTGACACTTGATTATAATTCGATTTCCTAAAACACATTTGCTAGACTGACTCAAAAAGAATACAATACAAGCACTCAACTAGAGTGAACAACATATGATTCTTCAGTTGATGGGTTAAAGAATAAAAGTCAGAAGTCCAAAGTAGATAGTATTTAAACGCATAGACTTGAGATCTTCTAGGAGTCCTAGACATAATCAGCTTCTCCTTTGATAGGACTCCTACTGTTCCAAGGATTCCACAAGCTTTGGGACTCTTGTCTCTGACTGAATTATCCGTATCTTTTTAAGAAACAACACTTATCACATGTAGCGGCCTTCTTCCACCAAACTCGGACTTGGGTAACTTTGAGATAAAGTTATTGTCTTGTACCGACGTACACTCATCAACCTGAGGAGCTGATCCTTTATCCCGAGAAGCTGGTTCTTAGAACAGTTAAGCAGCCACGTTGAAGACCTGATTCTTTGAATCATTGCATTTAAATACAATTTGTTAATTATCAAAACCTCAATATTCAACCAATAGTAAAAAGAAAAGTAAGATGCGACAAATTGAAGCGGGGAGAGTATTAGATGTTTCAAGGAGTTTAATCATTTAAACATCCCTCTTTACTTATACGAGTTTCACTTAAATCGAAAGTCTTTAAATTCACCTCATATGTGAGATCAACCAAAACAAGTTTGTTTAGAAAGACAAAAGTTACTTTCCCTTCATTGAAGCGGAATATCTCTTCATATAGACACATACACTGTCATTCTTTTTTTTTCTTTCCCAATCTCTTTTGTTCGCTAAACTATACACCGTCATTCACTTTGCTAATTGTAGCTCTTCACGTATCTGGAGAATGTCCTAATATGATTCCAGACGAATTTCTACTTAACGAATATAAACATAAGGGGTAAAAATGGACAGAAAAGAAAAAAATAAATATATGTGTATATTCTGACAAAAAAAGCATAATCCACCGAAGAAGCTCCAATACTATGTGTCGGTCTTATAGTATACTTGGCCAAACTTTAAAGAAACTAATAAGGTATTTGCTTCTTAAAAGTGTTTTTTGGAAGAGTTAAAATGTTTAAACAAACTTTCGGGTTACCATATGTGTTTTTTGGATATTAATAGAAAATTATTTACTTTCATCATTCATTTTTTCTCCATCTCGGATCCTTTCAAGGTTTTAGCTTTCGATTGAAAGAACTCGCTGCGATTGTTTAACCCAAAAAATAGTTTTCAAGGTCAAAACAATAATTTTATATGATGGGCCACAAGCAACCGATTCAATCCGAAAGATATAAAATTTCGTTAATACAACGTGATAGAGAAGTGAGAAATAAATTCAATGACAAATAATATAATAAAAATAAAGCAAAGAAGAAAGAATTCTTATTGAATGATCCTTGATAGGATAATGAGCCGAACAGAGCTTGAAGTGCCGAACTATGGCTAACTTGGGAGCAAGATGCTATGAATTATAATGTATAGAATTGTAGAGAAGAAAATTAGATTTCACTGATGGTGGTAAAAGTATGTCTATTTATAGGGCTAAATCTAAGTAACTAGTTTCCTTGAATTATGAGTCCATTATGAGCATTTACTCAATCTATCAATTACTTTTGGAAGACTTGTAACAGCTGTGTAAATGCTGGAATTTCGTAACTGATGATTTAATTCCATAACTGATGAGTTAATTCCATAACTGATGAGTTAATTCCGTAATTAATGAGTCAATCCCGTGCCTGTTGAGTCAATCTCGTGCCTGATTGCCTTGTTCTGACCGTTACAATCATTTATTGCATTTATTAATAATTGATTTGTAACTGATGGTGTAATGATGGTAAATCCCATATAATCCGGAATTAATTTATTCCTTCCTCATTTGTAATTATGAGATATTCTCCCGCGCCTGATTTGGGCTATTTCATGATGATCAGTTCCGGGGCTAAGAGGCACGGTATGAGTATGTTCGGTCCCAGGGGTGTTTCACATATCATCTTTACATGTTATTCTTTACTTTTTTTCAAACGTTATTGACATGTGTCGCCATTTAATAGACTCACATGGCGAGTCTAATTTTTACTAATACAAATAGTCCCCCCACTTTCCGGTTACTCACTATGATGTGATTGGGAAGTGAAAGATTTTATCCTTTTCATCCTTGCCTCTGCCTCATTAAAAACCTTGCCAGAAAACCCAATAGGGACAAAAACCGAACGAAGGAAAAAAGAGTGCAAAACTTAGATATTCAGATGATAACTCCGTCGCTTATGTTCCTTTCGTCAATAATCGGTTGGTTTACCCCTGTCTTGTTTCAGGGTTTGAAACAACTCTTTGTTTTATGTTTGCAAAGTTTGATATATATATTTCGGCTTTATTTTCTGCCTATTTTAATGTTTGGGTTTTTGTTTCACCCTTTAACTTTGCATTAAAAATGCTTCAATGCTCTGTGACTTTTTTTGAATAAGCACAAATTATAAAAGAGGACCCTTTTATGAACGACACTTAATGAAGAAGACGTCTCAGCTTCATAATGGTGTAAATATACAAAAGAGAGATAGGAATTTTCACATGTTTTTCTTTAACAATGTTTTGAAGAAAGTTTTTACGTTTAACTTTCATAACATTTCACATGTGTTTGTGTATCGTCTATAACTCATTTTGCAACTGTTTTTTCTTTTAACAGATTCGATATAAGCTTGCACTCGTAACTATTTTTCTTTTGCAACAATATTTTTTGAATTAGTACAAGGAGATAACTATTTTTGTTTACAACAGTTTTAAATATAAGGGTAATGGTTTTTCATCCGTAACTGTTTTCAGTTACAACAGTTTTTGAGTAAGTACAAAGATGTGCATTTTTACCCGTAACTAATATTCTATCTTTATCCTTTTTTGAAACATTCGTTAATATTTACGAATATGTTTTCAAAGGTTTTCGAGTCAGGCTTGTGTTTTTGGCTCGTGATTTTGCTCTTAATTTTCGATTTGTTGGGTAGACCTTAGGCTTGACTTGAATTTTGATTTTTCTAGTCTTCTTTACCTTCCATATATATATAGTCCCCAAGTGTTAGAGCTTTGAAGTATGAAATCTCGAGCATTTGATTATTCCTTCCACGTGGTCCATTTCCTGAAAAGGAAAAACATACGGGACTCGGAGGTATATATTTAGATGATAATTGCTTAACCCCCCTTTTTTTACCAAAAGGGTTGTAACCTAGACCGGGATTAATACAGTGTTCCTCGTGTCTTTCGGGTCTAATATCATCATTTGGTATTTTAGTGAATTTATCCGAGTACTAATTTTTCTTGGCACTTTAGAAAATTATTTGAGTGCTCATACTTAGTCTTTTAGACTTAAAATATATTTAAAATATATATTTGGATGCATCGTTACATGTGCAATGTCTTAATGTTGCACCTTTGGGTGTCTAACTTTTATATAAAAGAGGGTTCTTTTATATATTTTAAACGATATGAAGAGGACTTTCCCTTTTCATTCAGGCGTAAAATAGGATCGATTGATCCGAGTAGACTTTTAGTCTGAGGAAATATTAATCCCGGTAGGATTTACAAGAGTATTGACCCCATTAAAATTTATGGGAATATTGACCCCGGTAAGACATTGAATTTGAGGGAGTATTGATCCCAAATAAATATATATCTTAGTAGATTTGTCCTGAATAGACATTTAATCTAATTGGATTTTGAATCTAAATTGGAGTATATGAACATACTTCCAAGTAGAGAGGGACACATGTCCGAAATAATATTTGAGATCTACGGGATAATCGATCCGAGTCATAATACAATTTGAAATTAAGAAAGGCTTAGATATTTAGCTTGAATGGTCATTGTTGGACCGAATATAAATCGCGTGTTTGTTCAAAGTGAACTTTATTCTGGTGGCTTATTTGCATACATTTATCTTGACTTAGATGTAACACTTTCATTTTTTATCGTGGGATTCTTGACTCTGACATGGAGTTCTTGATCCTTTTTGTGTACGTGTAGTATATGTACTTTTGAAGAACTCATTCAACACTGTTTGAAATGTTTATGCTTGATATGAGTAATACAACTAACTAAGTTGAGCTGGTAAATAATGTCAGGTCAAATTGACTAATCTTCAAGTATGAGTAATCTCCCTAGTGTTTGTGTTTTGAGGTATGAGAACTCAAACATTGGGATCATAATTTGACAATCCGCGGTCTAATAGTCCCCGGTATGATAGTTAATTTCAATATTGATGTACTTTGAGATGGTCCAGTTCCAACGGTACAGAAGCTCTTTTTATTGAATATTTTGTACTCTGGCCGGGAACTACGGAGGTTCCAAAATGTTGTCAAGGATCATGTCATATCTTGATTTGAGCTATTCATACTGACTTTGAGGAGTTTTTTATTTGAAGCCTTATTACTGGAGTAATTTTCACTGCTTTCTTTATAAATTTCTCGCATCATTTATTTTGTTTGTTTGGTCCATGTGGCATTTTAGCTTTTGGAGCCTTGAATATTCTCAAATATAATTCTCCTCCAACAAGGCAGATAGTACGAGATGAGACGCACTCAGAGTTATCGAGAGAATGCTTATCTTTGGGTAAAGTCCCATTTTACAAGTAATAAATGAATTTATTATGCCAATTCCAAATTAAATTAGTCAGGCTTACCTCATTTTCATTCTAATTGATGGTAGATCAGGAATCGCCTAAATAAGAGATGGCTCGATCCCGAGACTCTTTGATCCGGAAATGATATTTCTCAATAAGTGCCCGGAGTTGCTTTCCAAGTCAGTGATATCAGCAGTAGATCGGAGACTAACACATCCGGCTCGATTTTCTTGGGCTACATAGTTTTCTTTGATTTGATCAATCGTTAAATCAATATTTTTGCTCTGAGTCCCCAAGCTAATTTAAGGCCTATAGCATATGTTTCATACTCGGCTTTGTTGTTAGTAATAAAATAGCTTTAATGAATTATCTAACTACTTTCCCTGATAGGCATTAAGCATTGCCCCAAACTCGGGAAGTTTAGTACTTGTGGACCTAATTAGTGTAGAAGGTCCAGTTCCCGAGAATTATCCCAAAAATAATATGTTCGGGTAAATGTTCGAGCTAAATTTAATCATGAAATCTGCTAAATTTGTGATTTTATAGTCGTACGTGGCTGATAAATAATATCATATTCACTTAGTTCGACTACTCATTTAGCTAGCCTTCGTGACATTTCATGTTTATGCAAAATATTGCGTAATGAAAATATAGATAGGAGAATGTGTACCTTTATCTTCTTGAATTAAAATTGTATTTACCGAGACATCCGAGATAATTTGGTGTACCGGCAATCATCTTCCTCCTTGAAATTTTGAAAGTAATGATGTGTTGTTGTTAGCTAGAAAGTTCGAATGATTCGACTTTTCGGACTAAACCGATCTTTCGAAGTTCTGTAACTTTATCTTTTATTATTTGACTCTAGTTTCTTCTTTTGCCTGACCGGATTATACCGCGGGTCAATATTGAGCATATAAACCTTTACCTTCAGTGGTACACCTGCTATGTTAGCATGGAGACAAGCAAAACAATTTTTATTAGCACGTAAAAGTTTAATCAACTTACCTTTATATTCGATGTCGAGTCTCGACCAACGTAAACCTTCCTATTTGGGAAGTCAATGATAATTTCTAGTTCTTCAACATTTGACCTCGTGGCTTCTGATGCCTTCGGTTCAATGATTGCTTCCGAAAATATTTGTATAATTGTCCAAGGTTTTTAATGAACCTTCCTTCCTCGTGGTCTATTCCATCCTGCAACTATCTCTTCTTTTTCAGTTGTTAGGTGTGGTATCTTTGTAAGCAATCTCGTGGTTGTTTTACCCATGTTCCTCCTAATCTTCGTTCTTCTCCTATGAAATTTTACAATTTAGCAAGATAATTCCTTACCTATTCGGGTAGATCCGGATCTTTTCCAGCCCGTGAAGAAAATCTGGTATCTCTTTGCTCGGACCTGTTTTTTTAGATTTTTGCGTTTAGATTCGGATCACCCAAGAATCACACCCGCTTGATCTTCGGACCTGTTTTTGACTTTCAATTGAATGAACGTGTCTTCCTCTATTCGAAGCTTTGTATTATATCGAATGTAAATTTTACTCCTCAGTTCCGGGAAAGTCCGGCGTTATTCTTCTGACTCCTTCAATCATATCCGGAATCACCTCGGTTTGGTTTTCGAACCTATTTTTGGACACTTATTAGTGTCGATTCGACTTACGTGTCTTCTTCTGTTTAAATTCCGGTGCTGCAATGGTTATGCATATCATTCTCGTAGGATAGATAGGAATTTCCGGAGGTGTTCTATCTGCTCGTTCTGTTCCTTGATCTGTTTCTGTAAGGTTAGAACTAAATTTTGCAAATTAAAATTACCTAGTGTATCTGAACCTTCTATTCTGGAACTGTTTCGTACAGATCCGTTATACTCAATTCTGGTACAGATAGTTGCGGTACCAATATATCGATGTATATTCTTTATTTTTCTCTGCTTGTTACTTACATATCATTATCATGGCTATTCTTCCCTTTTTATTTTGCATGGTACACCATCTCCAGCTTAGTTGTCCTCAACTGTGTTGATTGGTAAATTTCGGCCATGATGAAGGTTTAAACTGAAAACAAGCGAATATTAACAAAAATTGTTACTATCTTTGGATGAATAGTAAATTTGCTTGAGTTCCCGGTAACGGAACCAAACTGTTTAACCCAAAAAGTAGTTTTCAAGGTCAAAGCAATAATTTTATATGACGGACCACAAGCAACCGATTCAATCCGAAAGATATAAAATTTCGTTAATACAACGTGATAGAGAAGTGGAAAATAAATTCAATGACAGATAATATAATAAAAATAAAGCAAAGAAGAAAGAATTCTTATTGAATGATCCTTGATAGGATTATGAGCCGAACAGAGCTTGAAGTGCCGAACTATAGCTAACTTGGGAGCAAGATGCTATGAATTACAATGTATAGAATTGTAGAGAAGAAAATTAGATTCCACTGATGGTGGTAAAAGTATGTCTATTTATAGGGCTAAATCTAAGTAACTAGTCTCCTTGAATTATGGGTCCATTATGAGCATTTACTCAATCCATTCATTACTTTTGGAAGACTTGTAACAGTTGTTTAAATGCTGGAATTCCGTAACTGATGAGTTAATTCCATAACTGATGAGTTAATTCCATAACTGATGAGTTAATTCCGTAATTAATGAGTCAATCTCGTGCCTGTTGAGTCAATCCCGTGCCTGTTGAGCCAATCTCGTGCCTGTTGAGTCAATCTCGTGCCTGATTGCCTTGTTCTGACCGTTACAATCATTTATTACATTTATTAATAATTGATTTGTAACTGATGGTGTAATGATGGTAAATCCCATATAATCCGGGATTAATTTATTCCTTCCTCATTTGTAATTATGAGATATTCTCCCGCGCCTGATCTCTGCTATTTCATGATGATCAGTTCCAGGGCTAACAGGCATGGTATGAGTATGTTCGGTCCCGGGGGTGTTTCACATATCATCTTTACATATTATTCTTCACTTTTCTTCAAACTTTATTGACACGTGTCGTTATTTAATAAACCCACATGGCGAATCTAATTTTTACTAATACAACGATATCACCTGTTATTTTTAGGACACACCTAGACACCTGAGGGGAGAGGGGATGAGGTGAATTGTGTCGTTCTCTATTTTCGCATGTTAAAGAACCTGGTTCTTTAACCTAAGAATTGTAGATACAAATAAAAAGTGGAGTACAAAAATTAAATAACACAATATTTTTACGTGTAAACCTCTTTGTTCAAGGAAATAAGAATTACGACCTACCATCATAGGATTTATCTTAAAAGTTCACTAATTTTAAAGAGTGATTTTAGGTTACAATTCTATAACGAAAACACTACCTCTAGTACTGTGCATCAATTTTTTTCTTTTAGGTAGCAGACGTGAGGTAGGCAAGTGTACTACGCACATGTTCCTAGAACTTGCAAATATTTGCATTGTTTATTTCTAGTTATGTACTCCCTAACATAATTCCAATTACTAGAAAGTATGCATAGATGCTAAGCTATTCAATATTCATTTCATTTTACTTTGGAAACCAACCAATCCAAATGCAAACAATTCCTTGTTCAGTAGGGATTTAAACATTAAAAAGTATGTTCATATGAAAGATTCTAAATTTATATAAGTCAGCTCAACGACTCTTTGCTGGATTTGACATTAACAATTACATGCTTGTAGTCGGCCACGTAAGTATTTTGCCTTCTTAGTTTTTTTAAAGATTATTGACGTGGTTTCGTACGAAAAAAATGAAGGTATAGTAGCTTGATTCACTTATGTTTTCTCTAGAACTGTCTTTGTCTTACATGGAATACTTAATTACGGAGAACAAACTTGTTAAACAGATATACAAGAATAGAAAGACTAGCAAGGTCTTTGTAAATAAAATTCTGGACTACGTACGTTGTCAGCATCCAATATTCTCTTTAACTCTTAACCCAGTTCCGAATATAACGGGTTACGTTTGTTATTATATTGGTTCGATCGGTTATTTTTAGCATTTGAACCCCGTTCTTCTATTTGATGCTCCCCATATGTATATTTAATGTTTGATGACTTGTGGGGATGGGTGATTTAGTATTCATGGGGTTCGGGAATAATTTGT
Organism: Nicotiana tabacum; assembly: GCF_000715075.1. Lineage (NCBI taxonomy): Eukaryota > Viridiplantae > Streptophyta > Magnoliopsida > Solanales > Solanaceae > Nicotiana > Nicotiana tabacum. The sequence continues at coordinate 25,437,465 of NC_134084.1, forward strand.
AATACTTAGTTTCATTTTGGAGCCTTAAGTTAGAAGAGTTGACCAAGGTTTGTGTCACGACCCATCCATCTAATCGTGATGGCACCTAACTCAACCCACTAGGTAAGCCAAGTAACAATCAACATAAACTCAAATGAGAATAATAGGAGTAAATGAGTAAAATAACTAAATTTTTATACAAACTCGCAAGGATTGGTAGTACAAGTCATGAGCCGCTAAGACTTAGATTTATAAAGCTGCTATGAAATAAATACAACATCTATTTGATAAAGATCGAATATTTACTCAAATACTGTGTGACGACCCGACTGATCGTTTTGAGTATCTGCACTTTGCTCGGTGTTTTGAGGGCTCGAGTATCTTCGCATGAGGTATTATGACTTGCGTAAATCGTCGGTATGGGTTTTCGGGTTGTTCGGAATCAATTTGGAGGAATGAACTTCAATATTTAAGTTCTAAGTTGGAATAGTTGACCAAGTTTGACTTTTTAGCATTTGACCTCGGAATGGAGTTTCGTCAGTTCCGTTAGCTTCGTTGGGTGATTTTGGACTTAGAAACGCGTCCGAATTGTGTTTTGGAGGTCCGTAGTTGAATTTGGCGCAAAATGGCAAAAGTTGGATTTTCGGGAAGTTTGACCGGGAATGGACTTTTTGATATCAGGGTCAGATTCCAATTTCGGAAGTTGGAATAGGTCCGTAATGGATAATGTAACTTGTGTGCGAAATTTGAGGTCAATCGATGGTGATTTGGTAGGTTTCGGCATCGGTTATGGAAGTGGAGGTTTCAAAGTTCATTGATTTTGGCTTGAGGTGTGATTCATCGTTTCGAGGTTGCCATGTGTGACATGGAGCTTCGAGTAGGTTCGTCTTGTCATATGGAACTTGTCTACAAAGTTTGGCGCCATTCAGAGTTGATTTGATAGGGTTCGGATGTTCGATTGTGATTCTAGAAGTTTTTGAAGTTTAAGTTTGGTTTTCATGTGTTTTGGCGTTCGATTCATTGTTTTAGAAGTTATTTTGATTATTTGAGCACGCGAGCGAGTTCATGTCATGTTTTTAGACTTGTGTGAATATTTGGTTTGGAGCCCCGAGGGCTCGGATGAGTTTCGGATTGGTTTTAGAAAGATTTTTCATAGTTTCAGATTGCTGGTACTGGTATCATCGCATTTGCGATGTATTGGTCGCAAATGCGACATTCGCAATTGCGAAGCAGCCATCGCATTTGCGAAGTCTGGGCTGCTGGGCAGAGTTTGCATTTGCCAAGGACTCTGCCACATTTGCGAAGCTCCTTCCTTCGCATTTGCGAAGATTTTTGTCGCAAATGCGACCTTAGCAGGAATCTGTCATGTTTGCAATTGCGATAGATTTCCTGCATTTGAGAGGGTCGCATTTGCGAACCCCCGTCACAAATGCGACATCTGCAGCCTGTTAAGTGCTGAGAATTCCGGGTTTTTGCTTCATTCTTCATATTTTTGAACCTTAGCTTCGAGGTGAGGCGATTTTGAGAGGTGCTTTTCATGCCAAATCATTGGGTAAGTATCTTTAATCAATTTTCAACTATATTTCATAATTTTATACAAGATTTAACATCAAATTCATGGGGAAAATATGGAAAAATTTGGGGATTTTGTCAAAGGTTTGAAAAATAAAAAGTTGAGATTTAAGATTCGAATAAGACTCGGATTTGAAAACAAAACACATATTTGGACTCGTGGGGCTATGGGTAGTCAAGACCTACCTTTGGACTGTCGTGCCATATTATTGAGAGTAAAAGCATGAAGGGTGATGCCGTGCCATATTATTGAAAGTAAAAGCATGAAGGGTGATGCCGTGCCATATCATTTGAGAGTAAAAACACGAAGGGTGATGTCGTGCCATTTCATTTATATTGTTATGCTTGTATGTTATGGTGAGGTCATGACACGAAGGGTGTTTCCGTGCAAGTGAGGACGAGGGACATGCATTATGATGTGATATCTGTTTTCCGTGTATACGTTTGTGCCCTTACCTTGAGCTATTATTATTGTATTTATGTGTTTTGTGTTACTTGTTGTTATTATCCTGTACTTGACCTTTATCTCAATTGTTGTTGCACTGTCCATGTATTTTACTTGCTTAACTTGCGAATACCGTGTCTGCTTTATGCTTTTATAATTATACTCATATTGTATCTATTCTGTTGCACTTTAGTTTAAGTCTTTCACCATGCTAGCCATTCATGCCTGTACTTGTTAACTTGCGAAGATCATGTGTGTCCGTCTTAATTGTTATAATTGTATTTAAGCCTCCAATATACTAGTCAATTGAAGTTGATATTCCTTGTTTTCCAGTTGTGGTTATTACTCATGTGCCCTCCGTTTAGTTCTTTATTGTTGCCCGCATGTATTTCTTTGTCCACTATTGTTACTTGCGTATTCCCTACTTTGTAATTCATGTTATTGTATTTCTTTCATATGGTTGGTTCTGTTATATGTTTATTTGAAAGTATGAGTTGAATGCACGAAGGGTGTTGTTGTGCTAGTTGAATTGTTACATAAAACTTATTTATACACGGTGAGGATGAGATAGAAACACGAAGGGTGTTATCGTGCCATGTGACTTGATTGTTTTGGATATACTTCTCGTACCAGAAAAGATCGTAAATATTCTACTATGGTTCCTTTTAGAAATTGGGGACTATTTCGCCGAGTTGTATGTGATATTCTTATCTGTTATTCTTTGAATTGCTTTTACTGTTAAACTAATAGACAGGTTATAATAATAAGTATTTTTAACTCAAAACATTGTTACTACTTCGATGAGGTTAGACAAAATACTTACCAGTACATGGGGTCAGTTGTACTGATACTGCACTTCTGCACGTCCCGTGCAGATTTTGGAGCGGAGTTGCTGGTGATGTCGGGTGCTGATTTGGAAGACGTTCGTGCGTTTGGATATAGATGCCGCTTGTCCTTTGTAGTTTAGATTATTGTTAAACTGTTTATGTAACCTTCAAAAAAAACGTGTATTTATTTGTATTAATTTTGAAATTTCAAATCTTAGAAGCTCATAACTTGTACTACCAGTTCTTGGGTAAATTTGTAAAAGTTCAGATAAATCCTAACTTCATTTTCTATAAGTTATTTGGGTTGTTTCTTTGTTAATTGGCTTACCTAGCAAGTCAAGTTAGGTGCCATCATGACCTGTAATTTTTAGGTCGTAACATACTTAAAGTCAACTAAACATTCAACCCAAGACCGCACCTCATACCCGACAAAACTCACAAATTCTGACAACCCATTCAAATACGAGTCCAACCTTACTAATTTCACTCAAATCCGACTCCGGATCGTTGCTCAAAACTCAATATTTCACTTTAGAAAAGTTTAGACAAATCCCCCGAATTTCTCTTTTAAATTCATCAATCTAATGCCAACATCGAAGATAGAATCATGGAATAAATCAAATTCGAGTAGAAAATACTTACCCCAATCCATATAGTAAAAATCCTCCCCAAAATCGTCCAAAATTGAGCTCCCCAACTCAAGATGTGATAAAATGACCAAACCCTTGAATTAAATACAATCTGCCTGGGCATTTTCACATATACGAACACATAAACGCTTGTGCAGCGTCGTTTTTGCCAAAAAAGATCCGCTTCTGCAAAAATACACTGAAGCCCCGACATCTCGCACCTGCGGAAAAATTTTCGCTTCTGCGACATTGCAGGTGTGAGCCACAATCCGCTCCTGTGCACCTTCTCGCTTCTATGCCCCAAACCACCGCTTCTATACCACCAGAAATGCGCTGAAATCTCTGCATTTGCAGACTCCTTCCCCCAGTTCCAGATTGTGCTTCTACACTATTAGTGTTGCACCTGCGCCCAAGGCTCCGCAGGTGCGGTGACACAAGATCTCTGCCCAAACCAGCATGAACCAACATGTTCCCAAATGATCCAAACCACGTCTGAAACTCAGCCGGGCCTCTCGGGACTCTGTTCGAACATGCCAACAAGTTCTAAAATAGAACGCGGACATACTCGAGGCCTCAAATCACACATAATAACATCAAAATCATGAATCACACCTCAAATCAAGTTTTATGAACTTTCAACTTCCAAAATTCGTGTCGATCCATACCAAATCAACTTGGAATGACTTCAAATTTTGTACACAAGTTTCAAATAACGTATCACACCTATCATAACTCCCAGAACAAGAATTCGAACCTGATATAATCAAATTCAACTCCCGGTCAAATCTCTGAACATTCTAAACCTTCAAATTGTCAACTTTCGTCAATTATAGCCAAGACCTTCTAGAAATATCCAAATGCAAATCCAGGCATACGCCCAAGTCCAACATCACCATCTGGACCTAAAAACCCATAAAAATCTAATCCAGAGTCAAATAGATAAAAGTCAAACTCTGTCAACTCTTCCATCTTGAAGATTCTAAAATAAAAATCATTCCTCCAAATCAATTTTAATTTACCTGAAAACTAAAACCGATGATACATACAAATTGTAGTGCATCATACGAAGCTAATCATAACCTCAAACCACCGAACGAAGTGCAAATGCTCAAAATGACCTGTCGAGTCGTTACAATATGACTTTTGTATAAACTACCTCAGATTGGTGGTTTGATGATTCTAATAGGTTCATATAGTGATTTCGAACTTAAGTGTGTGTTAGGATTTAGATCTATAGGTTCAGCTGTGTGTTCGTATTTAGATTTAGAGGTTCCCAAAAACATTTGAGCCTATTTGCCGAAAGTTGGCAATTAGAAGAAATGGAGAGTTTTTAAGTTTAATTGATAGTTGACTATAATAATATCAAACTCTGATTGTAGTTTTAGAACTTGGAATATGTTTGTTTTATTATTTGGAACTTGTGTGCAAAATTTGATGGTGATCTAAATCGTTTAGGCTTGAATTAGATGATCGGTTGGAAGTTTGGAAGTTCTTGAACTTAAGAGAAGTGCAACTCGTGGTTTGAACCTTGATTCGTAGTTTTGATGATTTCGTATGTGTTTAGGAGCTTTGGATTGGTCTTGGTAGTGTTTATGGATTTCTTGATATGATTGGACGGGATCCCGGAGGGCTTGGACGAGTTTAGGACCATCCGGAGCATGTTGTAGAAGTGTTGAGTTGTTTGTGAATTTGGTGCGTCGCAATTTCGATGAAAGGGTCACAATTGCGACCATAATATTTGCAAGGTGGTTATCGCATTTGTGACCTTCTCATATTGGAGGACCTCGCATTTGTGAGGTATTGTGTTGCATTTGTGACTTGTTGCTTCTAACAGGACCTTCGCAATTGCGACATGTGGCGTCACATTTGCGACAAGGCAAGGTCTGTTGTAGCTTCGCATTTGTGATCCCAGGTACGTATTTGCTAGGATCGCATTTCAAGTCTCAGGTTGCAAAACCAACATTTGCATCTGGGTTAATAGTTGGAATTTTGCGATTTTAGCTCATTTTTCTCATATTTTGAATGCTAGACTTGGAGATGAGCGACTTTACTGGGAGATTTTCATACAAGACTTTGGGATAAGTGATTTCTACTCGTGTCACGACCCAAAAATCACATGTCGTGATGGCACCTAACTTGACTCGCTAGGTAAGGCAATTAACAAAGAAACAACCCAAATAACTTATAGAAATGAAATTAGGATTTATCTGAACTTTTATAAATTTACACAAGAACTGGTAGTACAAATCACGAGCTTCTAAGATTTGGAATTTCAAAACTGATACAAATAAATATACGTTCTGTTTGAAGGTTACATAAACAGATTAGCAATAATCTAAACTACCGAGGACAAGTGGCAGCTTTAATCAAACGCACGAACATCTTCTGAAATCAGCACCCGACATCACCAGCAGCTCCTCTCCAAAATCTGCACAGGACATGCAGAAGTGCAGTATCAGTACAACCAACCCCATGTACTGGTAAGTATTTTGTCTAACCTCGTCGAAGTAGTGACGAGGTTTTAAGTTAAAAGATGCTTATTATTATAACCTGTAGATTAGTTTAACAGTAAAAGCAGTTCAAAGCATAACAGATAAGAATATCACATACAATTTGGCGAAACAGTCCACAATTACTAAAAGGAACCATAGTAGAAGATTTACGATCTTTCCTGGTACGAGAAGTATATCAAAAATATCAAATTACATGGCACGGTAACATCCTTCGTGCTTTTATCTCATCCTCACCATGTATAAATAAATTTATGTAACAATTCTATTAGCACGGCAACACCCTTCGTGCGTTCAACTCATCTTTCCCAAGTGATCGTATAATAGAGCCAACCAAATCACATGAACATAATAATATGAATTATTAAGTAGGGAATACGCAAATAACGACAATGGATAAGGATATACATGTGGGCAATAATAAAGAACTAAACGGAAAGCACATGAGTTATAACAATAACTGGGAAGCAAGGAATATCATCTTCAATTAACTAGCATATTGGAGGCCTAAGTACAATATAACAATTAAGATGGAAACACATGATCTTTGCAAGTTAACAAGTAAGGGCATCACCCTTCGTGCTTTACACTCTCCCTCACATGATAATATATAACAATGGTACAATATCACCCTTCGTGCTTTACACTCTTCCTTACCAAGCATATCTAAAACAAGGACAAACAAGGCAGGAAGCATAAATGACATCAAGGAGAGTGTTTTAACGGATATTCCAAATAATTCCCAATCACAACTTTCCAAGTCAACAATGGTTCAACATTCCTCAAGAACCGTATTATTCCAATACTTCCATAAATCTCATAAATGATCCACAATACATGTATAAAATCTAGCATCTCAAGAATATCGTTTATAGTAATGTAGTAATGATTTCGCATAGAGAAGGCTAGATTGGATAAATTAATGCATTCTTACAATTTCCATCAAGCTTGATCAAGTTATAACAACTAAGTCTTGATATCTACCATTTAATATTATGTCCTTAATATCTAAGAGTCAGGTAAGGCATTTAACAGGATGTCATAAAATTCAACAAACACAAGATGTCACAAAATTTTATGAACACAAATATAACCTAATCCACCTCCCGAGCATGATTAACCCTGGCATATACATATACGCTCGTCACCTCATATATGTATCACCCCCGCATATAGCAAACAATGACAAATAGGAGGAAAAATTCCCTCAACAAAGCTAGGCAAAACACTTAATTCAATTTGGCTATTCCAACACTCAATTTAGCATTTCCTCTACAATTTCATCTCCGCTCATCTCAATTTAGCCCAAGATGACTTGAATACATCACACAATGCAAAAAGAAACAATTCCAATTAATAAATCTATGATTTTTATTCAATTTCTAAAAAGTCAAACCCCGGGCCCACCCGGTCAAAACCCAGGTCCAAGGGTAGGTCTTAACTACCCATAGCCTCACAAGTCCAAATATGTGTTTTGTTTTCAAATCCGAGTCTTATTCGACTCTTAAATCTCAAATTTTCATTTTTCAAAACTTTGACAAAATCCCCAAATCTTCCATAGTTTTCTCATGAATTTGATGTTAAATCTTGTATAAAATCATGAAATATAGTTGGAAATTGATTAAACATATTTACCCAATGATTTGGCATGAACATCCCCTCTCAAAATCGCCTCACCTCGAAGCTAGGGTTCAAATATATGAAGAATGAAGCAAAAACCCAGAATTCTCAGCACTTAACAGGCTGCAGATGTCGCATTTGCGATAGGAGGTTCGCAAATGCGAACTCGCAATTGCGAAAAATTGATCGCAATTGTGAACCTGGAGAATCCCTGTCAAGGTCACATTTGCGACAAAGACTTCGCAAATGCGATGGAAGGTGGTTTCGCAAATGCGGCAGAGTCCTTCGCAAATGCGAACTCTGCCCAGCAGCCTAGACTTTGCAAATGCGATAGCTGCTTTGCAATTGCGGTTGTCGCATTTGTGACCAATACATCACCAATGCGATGATACCAGTACCAACTATCAGAAACTATGAAAAATCATTCCGAAACTCACCCGAGCCATCGGGGATCCAAACCAAATATACACACAAGTCTAAAAATACAACATGAACTCGCTCACGCGCTCAAACTATCAAAATAACTTCTAAAATCACGAATCGGATTCCAAAACGCATGAAAATCAAATTTAAACTTCAAGAACTTCTAGAATCACAACCGAGCATCTGAACCCTATCAAATTAACTCCGAATGGCGCCAAACTTTGCAGACAAGTTTCGTATGACAAGACGAACCTACTCGAAGCTTCAAATCACATATGGCAACCTCAAAACGATGTATCACACCTCAAGCCGAAATCAATGAACTTTGAAACTTCAACTTTCACAACTGATGCCGAAACCTATCAAAGTACCTCCGATTGACCTCAAAATTCACACACGGGTCACATTTGATATTACGGACCTATTCCCACTTCTGGAATCAGAATCTGACCCTGATATCAAAAAGTCCACTCCCGGTCAAACTTCCAAAAAATCTAACTTTTGCCATTTTGCGCCACATTCAGCTACGGACCTCCAAATCACAATCCGGACGCGCTCCAAAGTCCAAAATCACCCAATGAAGCTAACGGAACTGACGAAACTCCATTCTGAGGTCAAATGCTAACGAGTCAAACTTTGTCAACTCTTCCAACTTAGAACTTAAATCTTGAAGTTCATTCTTTCAAATTGTTTCCGGATAACTTGAAAACCAATACCGACGACTTATGCAAGTCATAATACATCATGCGGAGATAATCGAGCCCCCAAAGCAGCGAGCAAAGTGTAGATACTCAAAACGATCAGTCGGGTCATTACAACTCGTTTTTTGTATTATTTAAAAAATCTACATAGATCTTTAACATCTAAACATGGAACTTTGGGATAAAATTTGGGGTTTTGCCTACAATTTAAGAAAGCAGAAATTGAGGTTCTAAGCTATAATTTAGACTTGAATTTGAAAATCAAATACATGTTTGGAATCATGGAATTATGGGTATTGGGGTTCTACCCTTTGACTCGGGTTTTGAACATGTGGGTCCGGGTTGAGTTTTATTGACTTTTTGGAAATTGAGTACAAATTGAAGCTTTATTATTTGAAATTGATTCATATGATGTTGTTTAATATTATTGAGTTTTATTTGTCTTGATTCGAGCCAGCCGAAGGTGATTTCTAAATGGAAGGCGATTTTAGAAGGTTGATTTGGGCTTGTTAAGGTAAATATCTTGCCTAATCTTATTATTAGAGAATAACCCTTAGGATTTGACCTTATTTGTTGAATTGTGATATGTGAATAGTGACATATTTGCGAGTGACGAGCGTATGGTGCTATGTATGATTTATAACCGGATTAGGCTCTAGTCCATGTTTGGATCGTGTGTTTTCTGTGATTCATGTTTAATCATTTATATGACTATGTGAGCTTATCCTTTCATGCTAGAGATGATGTTCAGGATTATTATTATCACTTAATTGTCCAAGATGGGATATTTATGAAATTATTGCTATAATTCATTTTGCCGTAGTCATGCTTCACACTGAGCACATCCGCGTTTTATTATTATTATGTCCTTGTGCACCTTATTGATTAATTGTTAACTCATGTCTCTTTTATGGTAAAATGACATCTCAGATTATTGTGAATATGGCACATATGAACATATTGAGCGGAGTGATTTAGAAATGGCATGAGGTCTCTTTCGTGCGTTTATTGTGGTAATGATAATATTGTGGCACGAGGTCTTTGCCATGTAACTATGATGATATTGTTACTATTTTTGCACAAGTATTATATTGTACAACATGTGAATTTGGACTCATCCCCCTAGGGTCTTCCTCTAATATTTCTCTCTTGATGGCATACACGCGGGTTGTGATAAATTGACAGATGTTGGTTGATTCTGATATAGAATTCAAAGTGAATTTTTTATGCCTTGTTATGCATTTGATGTGCTCCTATGTTTAATTCTAACATGCTACTCAATGCCTTTGTTATATGTATATAACTTGTTAGTCAAAGTTGAATTTTTGAATATTAAGTGGATATCTTCTGTTATAATATTTGATGATATTGCACATGTTGTTATATTCTTGTTGCGAATTGATATGACTGTACAAATCTATTCGGTTAGTGAGTGTCACATGACTTAAACCTCGTCACTACTTCACCGAGGTTAGTCTTGATACTTAATTAGTATACATTGTCCTATACTCATACTCCGCTTCTGCATATTTTGTACAGATTCGGGTGTCGGCATGAGCAGATCTCAAGAGTAAGCATTATTATTGACAGAGAGGATTCAAGATAGTTGTGCATGTTTACCCCCCGACCCTTAGAGTCCTCTTCCCCCTATCTTTCATATTATTACTTATACATTCAGACAGAATTGTACTATTGAGACATTTTCTTTTATTAAATTTTAGAGCTCATGACTCCGTACTTCCTGGTTCTGGAAAATTGATATTGTGGTATGCATGTATTAGCTATAGTTGAAGATTTATTCCGCTATTTATGTTATTTCAGTCATATTATATCTTTTTTCATTGGTTTGAATCTATATTGCATGTTGTCTTTCGTAGTCTTGGAGGTAAGGTGTCATTATGACCTTTGGTGGAATTTTGGGTCGTGATAAAGTTTGTACATTTCCCTAGATTCATAGGTTCTCTGGGTCATAAGTAGAGACAGATCCAGGATTTTAGGTTTGTGGTGCTTAAATTTTTTTGATGTATAGTTATTACCGATCACATAGTATAAGAGTACAACTATTTGAACACAACGGTGAAAGATTTAATGAAACAATTTGATGAATTTTGCCACGCTAGAGGAACAATTTGTTTTTAGAAGGGGTCAAACTTTGTAGATTTTTTTTCTTTTTAGCTATAGAGAATTAGTAGGTAAAACAGAAAAGGAAAGTACAAAAAGAGAAAGTACAAAAAGTAGGTAAAACAAAATTAAGGGAAAATGTAGTCTAAGAAAATGCAGTAGTATTAGGTCAAAAAAGTGGCTATTGGATAAAATAAAAAAGAAGACATGAAAAGGAAGAATATGAATATGGGACTGTTCCGACTGAGATTCGGACTCCCGCCCCCTCACTTCCTTAGAGCATCTAATATCCCTCTTAACCAAAGCACCCATCAGGATTTTTGTTTCTTGGTGCTTCCTTCCCTATCATATCAAATTCCTGAATTTTTTTATCTAACTATACATACTCCATGGTAAGGTTAATGGGTGTTGGAGCACTCAAATTTTGTATGTAAATCTGCCACTGGTCATGAACATATCTAGTACAGTCTTAGGGATCGATACAGAGACATTTGTACTTATATTTGACAGGCTATGAGACAATTTGGAAACTTCACTTTCTTCTTATCTCTATCGTGCAATTTTATTTCATCCTAAAGTTTGAATATTTACTTTTCTATTCTCTCATAAATGGTGAATGCACGTTCTTATAGAGCAGCTGAGTAGAAGCCAGTGTTCCAAGCCAGATCCGTGAGAAGCAGAGGCCGAGACAGGGGTCGAGGTCAGGCCAGAGCATGTACGGCTGCACTTGTGAGAGGTGGAGCACCTGCAGTTCCTCGTGCTTATGCTAGATCAGTTTTTGAGGAGCCGCATGTAGCTCTAGTTGAGGATCATGCTCCAATTCAGGATGTTCCACTGGGTCCCACTCAGGTTCCCAAAGGTTTCATTATTACCTGGTGCTTCATGACACTATGGTCCGGATCTTGAGTTACTTTGATGGCTTGGCATGAGTTGGTATACTTCCTATGATTTCATTTACTTCTCATACTCGAGGAGGGGCACGGCCCCAGCTACTCACACTCTGGAGCAGGCCACTACTATGTTTCAAACTCCAGGAGTTCCGGTTGTTCCACCAGTTGGGATGGTTCAGCCTGTCGCCATGGTCAGGCCTGAGATTAGACCTCTATAAATGTGGAGGAGCAGAAGAGGATGGGTCGTTCCAGAATTTGGATCCTCCATGTTACACTAGCGATCCCATAACTGATGCTCATGATTTCTTAGATAATTGTCATGAGATTCTTCACAACTTGGGATTTGTGGAGTTCAATAGAGTTGAGTTCACCATATTTCAGGCGAGAGGGCCAACCAAGAGGTAGTGGCAGATATATGAGCAGGGCAGACTAGTGGGGTCACTTCCTTTTACTTGGGCTCAATTTTCGACTGTCTTCTTAGAGAAGTTCATTCCACTTACCAGGTGTAATGAGTTGTACAGCTAGTTAGGCCTTGCAGTAGGTGAATATAATTGTTACCTAGAATGAAATGAGGTTAACATAGTTGTCACACTATGTAGCTTTACTGGTTCCTATAGAGAAGAAGAGGGTTCGTAGATTTGTTAAGGGTCTCAGCTACATTCTTATATTTAGGATGGCACGAGAGGTGGAGACTGAGACTACCTTTTACCAGGCTGTAGGGATTGCTAGGAGAGTGGAGCGTATCCACAGGTAGGAGAGGGAGGATAGAGAGGCGAAGAAGCCCCGTGGTACTGGAAGATTTAGTGGTGCCTACTCTGGGGGAAAAGGTCATCATAGTGGAGGCTATTCCAGTAGACCAGTTCAGTTAGCAATTCAGGCTTTACGTGGTGTTCCAACTAGTCGTGGATTTTAGAGTACTCATCTAAGGCATTCATCATTCAGTTTACCTCCCGCATGTGGTTCTTATAGTGGTTATTCCAGCCGTCTGGGGCAGGCTCAGTCCTAGCAACCATGTCAGCAGAGGTCTTGTTTTGAGTGTGGAGATCCAAGGCATATGAGAAGGGATTGTCCAGGCTTCAGATAAGTGTACCTCACCAGGGTACCTAGATTATGATTCCAGCACTAGTTGTTACACCAGCTACACAACCAAGTAGAGGTGGAGGTTAGGCGGGTAGGGGCCACCCAAGATGTGAAGGCCAGGTTTATTGTTATGCTTTCCCTATTAGACCCAAGACAGTTGTGTCAGATGCAGTCATTACATGTATTTTTCGGTTTGTCATAGAGATACGCCAATGTTATTTGATCCGGGTAATAATTGTTTGTATGTGTCATCTACTTTTCATCATATTCTAATACGCCTCGTGGTTCTCTTGATATTTCTCTTCATGTATCTACACATGTTGGTGGTTCTATTATGGTGGATCATGTATATCATTCTTGTGTGGTCACTTTTAGGGGTTGTGAGACTAGGGTTGATCTTCTGTTGCTTAATAAAGTTGATTTAGAGGTGAATTTGGATATGGATTAGTTATCTCCATAACATGATATTCTTGATTTTCATGCTAAGACCATAACTTTGGTTGTGCCGAGGTTGCCACCATTGGAATAGAGGGGTTCTCTTGGTCATACTCCTAGTAGGTGATCTCATTTATGAAGTCTCAATGAATGGTTGAGAAGGGGTATTTGGCATATCTGGCCTATGTTAGAGATCTTAGTGCCTATACTCATGTGGTTGATCTAGTCCCCGTAGTGAGAGAACTTCTATATGTGTTTCCTGCAGACCTACCGGGCATACCACTTGATAGGGATATTGACTTTTTGATAGGGATATTGACTTTGTTATTTATTTGGTGGCGGGCACTATGCCCATATCTATTATATTGTATTTCATGGCTCTAATATAGTTGTAGGAGTTGAAAGAGCCGTTGAAAGAGTTGTTGGATAAGGGATTCATTGAGCCCAGTGTTTCTCCTTGGGGTGCACCGGTATTATATATGAAAAAGAAGGACGATTCCATGAGGATGTCATCGATTATAGGCAGTTGAACAAGGTTACCATTAAGAACAAGTATCTACTACCTCGCATTGGTGATTTGTTTGATCAACTTTAGGGTACCAAGGTGTTCTAGAAGATTGACTTGAGATGGGGTTATCATCAATTGAAAACTAGGACCTCAGACATCCCTAAGACAACTTTTAGGACTTGATATGGGCATTATGAGTTCTTGGTGATGTCTTTTGGTTTGACTAATTCCCCTGCAGCTTTCATGCATTTATTATCATATTCATTGGTGATATCTTGGTGTATTCCCATAGTAGGGAGGAGCACGATCAGCATTTGAGGATTATGCTTCAGATTTTAAGGGAAAAGAAGTTGTATGTGAAGTTCTCCAAGTGTGAGTTTTGGCTTGATTTAGTGGCATTCTTGAGTCATGTGGTGTCTAGTGACGGGATTAAGGTTGATCTGAAGAAGATTGAGGCAGTTCAGAGTTAGCCCAGACCTTCTACCACCATAATAATTAGGAGTTTCTTAGGTTTGGCTAGCTACTAACATCAATTTGTAGAAGTCTTCTCATCTATTACAGCTTCATTGACCAAGTTGACTTAGAAGGATGCTCCGTTCAGATGATCTGACGAGTATGAGGAGATCATTCAGAAGCTCAAGACCGTTTTGATGACAACCTAAGTTTTGGTTTTGCCTTTAGGATCAGGGAGGTATACTGTCTATTATGATGCTTTGCATATTGGCCTTGGGTGTGTGTTGATGTAGGATGGTAGGGTGATTGCCTATGCAGCGTGCCATTTGAAGCCCCATGAGATGAACTATCCAGTGCATGATTTAGAGTTGGCGGCAATAGTACACACGCTAAAGATTTGGAGGCACTACCTATATGATGTATCTTATGATGTTTACACTGATCATCAGAGTCATAAGCATTTTTTTAAGCAGAAATATTTGAATTTGAAGCAACATAGGTTTTTGGAGTTATGGAAGAATTATGATATCATTAACTTGCATTATCCAGGTAAGCAAATATGGTAGCGGATGCCTTGAGTAGGAAGGGGATGTTTGGCTATAATTCTATATTTTTGGTGTATTACTCGCCTTATATTTTGGTGCTTCAATGGTAAATTGTGCAACGTTTGAGCTTAATTGAGTTGTTTTATGTGTTGTACCATTGGAATGCATAGAGGAATAAAGGTTGCACAAAAGGATGTTAAAAATACAAGAAAAGAGCACGAAGAGAGAAATCGGCGCAATATAAGGAGGGACTGTTCCCAAGAGCTCACTCCAAACCTGGCTTAGCTAGGGAAAATCCCTGGTCTTCCATCTCGCCGCTTACCAGGAGAGGCAAGGTAAGAGGTGAGGTCAACCTCACCCTAGACCAGTCTAGGCGAGGTTCCCTGCTCGCCCCAATCCAGCCTTTTCCCAGCTGGCCCTCTCCAAGAGAAAATTGTTTCCTTATGAAATTGGGACTTGGAGACTTCGACCTAAACCTATAAGTACTCCCTAAACATGCCTAAGATGGGGTTGGATATATTTTGAAGGCGACACGGGCTTAGGAACACAAATAGAGATGGATTCATCAATTCATCCATTATTCATTTCGTATTTGTAGCTTTTGTGATCCAAAAAAATAATTTGATTGTTGTTATGTACATGAGTCACTAAAACCTCTTTTTTATGGGGTTATGGGTCATTCTTGAGTATTGTTGTTTGATGATTGACGATATTACTTGATTTAATCATATTGATTTGTTTATTCAATCAGGAGCATAATTATTTTACTACATAGCTAACAGTAGAATACCATCTACAAATTTATAATTGAACTCGAAAGTGAAAAATATAGATTGCACATAGGATTGAATAGAGTAAGTTCTTGAATCCATGTATCAAAATAGATTCGCAATTAGGACAGACATATTCTAGTTGCCTTACTTAGTTATCCTCGCAGTATATATATATATATATATATATATATATATATATATATATATATAGACATATAGTTAAAATATTGCTTGAATAGGAAAGTAAGGTGCCGAAAGAACATCATAAGCATAACAAACCTTGTTAATCAACAAATCAAGTAGATCAAATAATTGAATCAACCGGAAAACTCAATATGATAGATTAAAATTCCATAACCCCGGAATATCCCCATCTCATTGAATTTGCTCTAAAGTGTTTGTTTATTATGTTCGCATTCTTGTTCTCGTGCTTGCTTATTAGTTTTCGTTGTAATTGTAGTAATGAAAACCACAACCATCTTCCTCAAAACCAATTGAATGAATAACTCGTAACTAGTTTAGCTCAGATGGTATTTTATCATAAATCCTCATGGGAATGATATTTTCTTATCACTTTATTACTTGTCGACCGCGTATACTTGCGTTTGTATTTGGCCCCAACAAGTTTTTGGCACTATTGCTAGGGAATTAGAAATTAGCTATCTTTCTAAATTAAGATTTAATTCATTATTTGTGCAAGCTTTAATTTTATTCTTTGAGTTTCTACTTTTACAGGTTTTCATATTAAATGTTGCACAGAAGTGGAAACTTGAACGACCTTCCTTTTTACGATCCCGAACCTGAAAGACTCTTCCATAAGTTAAGGAGTGAGACCTAAGTAAGAGCTAAAAATGCAGAGTTGGGCATCATAGTCCAACCACACCTAATAGATGTGAGAAAATTATGAGTGGCAAGTGATAAAGGCTTCAAGGATCTTACAAACATGATTCAGGCTATCGTAAAGCCTGACATCACATGCCACTTTGAGTTGAAAGCTTGAAGCAGTATATGGTGCAGCTAATTCAGTTCACAAGGCAATTATTGGTCTCTCTCATGAGGATCTACATAGGTACATTCAGAACCTTTTGAAGAGTAAGGATACTTACAACTATCATAATATTTCCAAGGATTATGGCAAACTGACATTGTTTCCCTTTTCTTTGCTGGGGAAGCAAAATAATGGTTTCCAAAGGAGCCATCTAACTCAATTTACACGTGAAATGATCTATCAAGGAAATGTTTTATCAAGTTTTTCACCACGAAGAAGACTAAGTCACTAAAGAGCCAGATTCTTGGGTTAGCAAAGGGATGGCGAGACTCTTCGTCCAGCTTGAGAAAGTTACAAGAAGCTACTCAGGGATTGCTCATATCATTGTCAGACTGATGAGGCATTAGGTCACACTTTTATTGATGGGTTAGATGAGACCTTAAAGATGAATCTTGACTTAGCCTGCTGAAGGACTTGCATGTAGAAACCTTATAGTGAAATTCAAAATCTCTTGAAAACTTCACCGCAAATGATCATAATTGGTAAGGTCATGGAGAACTGAGAAGAATAATAAAACATAAGGTAGCAAGTGCACTCAATCTAGATGAGATTTCAGCTATGAGGACATATATGGCCGAATTAACAAACCATGTGACTAAATTAGCGATGGGTCAGGCGCATCAGATACAACATGTGCAACAAATATCTACATGTTTTGAGATATGTGGAGATGGTCACATGAGTAACCATTGTCCATTAAATCCTGAATCCATTTATTATGTGGGACAACAAAGCAGATGTCCAATCAACCAGCTTTATATGGGAACAATTATAATCCCAATTGTAGAAACCATCCCAACTTCTCATGGGGTGGTAATTAGAACAACAACCAACCTCAAAGAAATTACAACTTATCACATATGCCACCACAACAGGCAGAGGAGACTACGAGCGATTAACAGAACAAGCTCTTGCTTGATAATCAACAACTCAGGCTTTACAATCAACAACTCGGGATAGATTTTAAAAAATTTAGAAAGGCAATTTGGGAAAATAGCCTCCAATCAGAATGTTAGACTTGTTGGAGCCCTCCCAAGTGATACTGAGAAAGATCCCATAGAACATGTGCAAGAACTTACTTTGGGAAGGGGGAGAGAACTGGAGGAGATGCCCTCTAAAAATACTATACATGAAAGAGAGCTGGTGGCTAAGCCAGTAAAGGGAGCAAAAAAAATAGATGATAAACAAAAGTGAGAGATAGATGCAATGACACTGCCACCTTTTCCACAAAGACTACAGAAGCAAAAAGATGATGCTAAGTATAAGAGGTTTTTATATATTTTAAGCCAGGTATGTGTGAATATACCTATGTTGGAAGTGTTGCAGAAAGTTCCTAAATATGCCAAGTATCTTAGAGACATTATAAATAACAAGCGAAGATATACAAAATTTGAATCAGTTGCACTTATTGAGGGGTGCAGTGCTAGAGCGCAGAGTAAACTTTCTCTCAAGCTGAAGGATACTAGATATTTTACAATCCCCTTGGTAGAGCTCTATGTGATTTAGGGGAAAGTATTAATTTGATACCACTATCTATTATCAAACAACTCGAACTGGGCCCAGATCTACTATGATAACTTTACAATTAGCAGATAGGTTGCTGGCAATGCTAGAAGGGATTATTGAGGATGTGCTAGTATTAGAGGAAAAGTTAATTGTTCAAGCTGACTTTATCATTTTTTACTACAAGGTGGATAAAGAAGTGCCTATTACTTTGAGGGAAGTTACGATGAAGATGAGAGTGCATGATGTGGAACCCACTTTTAATGAGTCAAAGCTCTTAAACTTTCCAAGCATTATGAAGACTTGTGCATTATTTCTGTGGTAGAATTGAAGTTGATAGAGAAAGGTCCTTGTCATGACTGTCACGACACAAAATTCACCTATTTGTAATGACACTTAAACCAACCCGCTAGATAAGCCCATATAATAGTCAACACAATTTAATGAAATTCTAATATAAGTCAATTGGATTCCAATAAATATTCCAAGTATTAGTAAGTCATGAGCCACTAAGACTTAATTTACAAATCTGGTATGAAAATAAATACAATATCTGTTTGAAGTATATATAAATAGAATTCAATCTAAAACTACCAAGGACGAGTGGTAGCTATGTCCCGACAACAGGTACATCTTCAATGCTACCTCCCTTAATATGCAGGAACGTCAACTCCGAGATATGCACGCAAGGTGCAGAAGTGTAGTATGAGTACAATCGACCACATGTACTCAATAAGTAACAAATGTAACCTCAGGTTAAAAGCAGTAACGAGCTCAGAAGAAGGTCTGTGTCCAACACCAGTGATCAACAACAGCACAGGATATAATAATGAGAGTAACAGTAAATAACTCAAAAGATATCATGTTCAACGCATTCACAAATACGAAAAATTAGACATGCTTTACAAGTATATACATTTAGAGCCCAAATCTTTCATCGAAGTGACTAAAAATATGAGTTTATCAGAGAATTGTGATTTTTCTAAACTTTCAACAACAGATAAGACTTTTCATTTACTAGTTAGCATAAGGAAAATTCATCTATATGCCTACTTGTCAAATATACATGTCAAGTCAACAATATCACAGTGAAATAATCAAGTACACTCATTCTCAGCACAATCAAGGTGCCTGGCTCAAATGCCCCTCTCCATCACACACATAATCACTAAGCACTGTACGGGTGCCTGCACAAATGCCCCTCACCAGAGCACAAATATATCACTGTGTTTGCGCTTAGAGTAATATCAGACCCTAGAGGGGCAGATCCTGGCCCAAGCGCTAATCAATAATCACATAGCCTAATCTTGGGGCCTTGTGCACGCGCCCCTAATCAGTACTACTTAGCCCAATACGGGGCCTGACGTATGCATCACCTCAATGACAATATAACCGTCGTGGCGTGCAACCCGATCCAAATATGACTCACAACACAACTATATGGCCCACATAAGTCATCAATCCGCTGAAGTCTCAATGTCTCACATCTCACATAAACATTACTAATAATACAACACGGAGTATCACAATGTGCCACAAATTCAGCTCAAACTCGTATCACGTACAGGGACACAAATAACAAGTGAGACAACATATCAAAAGTGAACAGAGATAGAGATATAATATGCGGATATAACTATCATGATTGGCAATATGACTACCACTAAGGCAAATAGCTCAACATGGAGACATAGCCCTATCATGTCTCAAACAATAAAGCAGATAACCTAGACATAATTTCTAGCATGAATAATAACTCACGTAGTCATACAAATGGAAAAAACATGATATCAAAGCAATACAAGGCACATTATATCCTAAGAACTACCTTGATCATGAATACCTCGATACATACATACACGCCTGTCACCTAATACATGCGTCATCCCAACACATCTCAAATATCATTGAACTCATGGATAATTATCCCCAAATCCAAGTTTAGATATATTACTTAGCCAAACAAGTAAAAAAAATATTCTAGAAATTCCATCCCATGCGAATCGACTTCCGAATGGATTAAAACTAGCCAAAAGCAACACAAAAATATCAAATAATACAATAGGAAACAAACTCAAACAATAAAGGTCGAATCTTTTATATAACACTCAAAGTCAACCAAAAGGTAAACCGAGCACGCACCTTGAAATCCAATAAAACTCATAAATTCCGACAATACATTCAAATACGAGTTCAACCATACCAATTTCACTCAAATCTAACTCTGAATCGATGTTCAAAACCCAATTATTCACTTTAGAAAAGTTTAGACAAAATATCTCAATTTCTCTTTTAGATTCATTAACCAAATGCAAAAATCAAAGATAGAAACATGTAAAATAATCAAAACTGTATAAGTTCCCTCCAAGATCGTCTAACTCCGAGCTCTATAACTCAAAATATGATAACATAACCAAAACCTTCAATATAGAGTACTTTATAAAACTGCACAGTTAAACCCTTGGCAATTTCGAGACCAGCATTGCAATCGCGAAGCACAAAACGGAACTGCCTCGAAGACACCCTACGCAGATGCATCCCCAGGCGCACGATTGCAATTCATATCTTCACAGACCCTCTCAAACGTGGAGATCACATGCGAACGTGAAGGTTAACCCATCATGACCTGTCCAGCCTAGCTCAACACTACGGGAATGTGTAGTCCCAGATGCGGATGCGAAGTTCTTAAAGCCCCAACCATTGCGAGTTCGAACACTCTAACGCGAACGTGAAGAAGACCAGATTATATGATACTACGCGATCGCGGCTACACCTTCGTGATCGCAAAGAACACTTGAAAACTCAGAAAACAACAATACCAACAAGAGACAAAATCGTCTGAAAATACTCTAAAATTCACCTGAGCCCCTCGGGACTCCGAACATACCAACAAGTCCCAAAACATAATACAGACCTACTTGAGGTCTCAAATCACACATAATAACATCAAAACCATGAATCATCGAGCATCAATCTCTTAAGTTCATAAACTTCAGACTTCGAACCAAGCGTCCGATTCAAGACTAACCAATCCAGATTCCAACCAAACTTCGCACACAAGTCCTGAATGGAAAAATGAACATATTCCAACTTTCAGAACAACAATCCGAACTCGATAACATCGAACTCAACTCCCGATTAAACTTATGAAATTTTAAAACTTTCAAACTGCCAACTTTCGCCAATTATCGCTAAACCTTCTAGAAAAATGCAAATGCATATCCGGGCATATGCCCAAGTCCAAAGTCACCATCCAAATCTAACGGAGCCATAAAAACTCCAATTCGATGTCAAGTACACAAAATTCAAACTTGGTCAACTCTTACAAATTAAGAATCACTCATCCAAATCAATCCCGAACCATTCGAAAATCAAAACTGACGATACACACAAGTCATAATACTTTGTATGAAGCTACTCATGACCTCAGACCACCGAACAGAATGCAAATGCTCTAAACAACCGGTTAGGTCATTACATTCTCCCCCTCTTAAACATACATTTGTTCTCGAACGTGCCAAGAGTCGTAACAAAGCCATCAAGTCACTGTATAAACTCACCATACACATACCCATGGGTGATCCCATTTCACCACAATCCATATAAGCCCGACAACACAACCTAACTGAAATTCCTTACTTCAACTTTAATCCACGAACCTTAGAACCAAATCTCCAATATTTGGAATTCATCATAAGACTCGATTCTCGCATCTATACACTATATACATCTAAAAGATGTATTAAGCCATAGCCATAACCCATGATATACCACATAACTCGAATATTTATAGCAATAACTTCCGACCACAATATTTGCTCAATAACAAACTCAGTACCAGTAGAAAACCTCATATCGAATAAAACATTTTTCTAAACCTATGCATACTGTCAATGACGAAAGAAACATGCAGAAACTCATAACTACTCATTATATCAACAAGTCGTGGAGCTTTCTCGCCTACCAAGAATCATAGCCCACATTCTAAGCTAACTAGTGACATCATCTCATCTCCGAACATACCTTAATCAATTCTGATGGTACTGGTCCCAAGTTCACTAACCTCACATAATCCAATACAATCTGCTCGACCGGCATCCCACACCAATACCATTAAGAGCTATATACCATGCGATCTGTGCACCCAACAAGCAACAACTCAAGTATAACCAATGATGAAAGAAGAATATAATGAAAGTACCATCCCGCAAACTCAACAGATACCACCACAAAGCGCAATACTATGCACCCATCTTACATAGTAGAAACAAAACATACGAAATAAGAACGAAGGATCATATCATAGCATAGCTCCACTACGATGTGTGGCCCAATCCAAACACCAGTCCAAATAGAATACCTCGAGCCAATATGTTCATGATCCACAACCATATGCATATCAACAACGAACACGTGAAGTACATTATCATAATGATAAAGAAATAGATAACACAATATTCCACATACAGGAAGAACATAACCAAGGTGCAATCAACCATTTAACACCCCAAGAACCATCTCTCAAATTTCGCTACAAGGTCTGAACAGAACCACATAATGTGTGTAAATAGTCAACAGTCTCACAACCCATCGTAGCATAGAAGAGTAACACATGGAGCATATCAGACATCAGTTCTAGACAATGACACACCCTTCAATAATAGTTGTGCTGAGTAAAAAAATTTGACCCTATGCAAAATACACATTCACATTAGGCCTACCAGTGGCCTCCAAATCCATCCTGATCCTCCCAAAATAGGTAGATAACCTCCGAAAAGTCCACAATAACCTATCCATAACACATACAATCAGTTGTCAACCTCTTAACATACCTTCACCATCCGCAACCAAGGAACAATCTTCCTCTGATAACCCCCTAGTCTTTAAATCCCTAGAATACAAGAATTCCTATGTTTGATCCCAACTCCACCACTCAAATGGTGACACATCCTTCATACACAATCATCATACAAGAAATACTTCAAAAATTCCTCCATGCCATATCGAAAAATATGAACATCAATAGTCGATCAACCAAGCGATTACTATAATACCAGTCAAGCATCCGCAAGTCTATGCACAATGCGCCTTCTGAAATGCGCACCCTTCTCAAGTGACACCAGATAGTGCCAAAAATTTTCTAAACATCTAAAACTGTCCTTGCTTTCAAGTCTCATGACCTTCCCTTTGAAACTGAACCGCAAGTTCGTACATACAAACTTAATCACATACATCATTTTGCATCTATCACACCGTCATATGAACACACAGGAACCCCATTATCAATTCTGAATCACAAGAAAGATACACATTCCATCAACTAGAACCCTTTAATTGGAACCCCATCCAAGAAAAAATCACAATACACAACATACTCCTCATGATTGTCGAAAATAATTGTCCCAAGCTGTGGCTGAAACCATCGAGAACTCTTTGAAACCTATTTGCACATAACCAAGCCATCAGAACTGAGTTCCTCTAACTCAACCAAGTCATACAGATCGATCAACCCAAGAGTATTGCCACAAAACACTGGTAAAGCCTCACCACACCAAAAGGAACCAACCACCGTTATGACCATGCTGACCCAAACCACCGCTAAGCTGACCTATTTGTTTGAATTTTCCTCGACTTGCCTTCAAGTTAACACTTCTTCTTTCCAGTACTGAACGATCTTTAACTAAAGCTCATCAAGATATCCTAGCATGAAACCATGTCGTCCTAAAGATCATAAGCCACTGTATTTCCTCTAAAGCATCCAATAGTACCGTAACCAAAATGCCCACTCTGAAGAGACCTTCTGTGAATCAGAAGCTATTTCTTTAACCTCTTAAATGTTGAAATGTAGAATCAATAGTGATACAAAAATATGCAAGTCTTGTCACCAACAAAATGCAAATATCAGATCTTAGCAATACACAAATTTGTGAAAATCCTTAAACACTACATATGAATCATGAATTCATTAGAACCTTCTCGAGAGTCACCCACTCTGATCTAATCTCCAATGCACCGCTAATACAAGTCAAATGACTTGTGCTCCATTAGCACACAAACACCTAAGGAAGTAATCCACCTTAAGCAACTGAGTGAATTCTTTTTCCCTGCACATTACATCCACAATGAATATCAAACCCGAATCATTCTAGGATTCCCATATGCTCGTGAATATAATGCATTCGGCAATTTCCTTCCCGGCAACAATATCGAAATCAGCCCCCTTCAAGTCATAACTGACCCACAAGTATGCTTCGTACTACAACTAACATAACACATGACCATGCAATATAATCGTTAATAGTAGACTCCCCCACTTGGCTTGAAGTTATAGAACATAACATCTGATAACATACAATACATTTATTCCATTGCTGCCAAAATCTCACACAATACTAAATCCTTTATACACTCATGTAGCACCAACCATAGAATACCTCAATATGAAACCCTAGGAAAATCCCACATCGACAAAATACGGGAGAGATGCTGGGTATATAAGTAGACAGACCTTAGATTTGTGATGCGTTTTAAAGCCGCACGGGCCTAGGCCCAAAGCGGACGATATCACTAGTGGGCTGGGCTTTTACATATAGTATCAAAGCTACTCCGCGTGCAACTTTAAAACGGTGGTGGGGTAAACCTCTGCGAGGACGTTGAGTCCCTAAGGGGGTGTATGTGACACCCTAGGCGAATCCCACATCAACAAAACACAGGAGAGATGCTAAGTACATATGTAGATAGGCCTTAGATTCTAGTAACGCATGTTAAAGTCATGCAAGCTAATGCCCAAAGAAGACAATATCACTAGTGGGCTGGGTTGTTGCATATATGACACCGTAGGCGCATCCCACATCGACAAAAAATGGGAGAGATACTAGATATATAAATAGACAAGCCTTAGATTTTAGTGACTCATTTTAAAGCCGTGCGGGCCTAGGCCTAGAGTGGACAATATTAGTAATGGGCTAGGTTGTTACATATGGTATCAGAGCCACTCCACGTGCAACCTTGAATGGTTGTGGGCAAATCTCAGCGAGGACGCTGAGTCCCTAAGGGGTGGTTGTTTGTGACACCCTAGGCAAATCCTACATCGATAATACATGAGAGATATATTGGGTATATAAGTAGACATACATTAGATTTTAGCGACGCATTTTAAAGCCATGTGGGTCTAGGCCCAAAGCGAACAATATCACTAGTGGGTTGGGCTGTTATACTCAAATCATCTGAACTCAAACTACAGCACATACACATCTTGCTGGTAGAAAGAAAACTCTTCACAGAAATCTCATAGGGATCACACAACCTCCGCGCATCCTGCAAGAGATAACCTACCAGCTTAGCCTCGAATTGGCATCTATTTACGCCCTATCATGGTCACAACCACAATGCAATCACTTAATCTTCCCAAGTCTAACCTCGTCAACAAGACATAAGAATGTACTTCACTCCACAAATGAACAATATGAAAGATCCCTCAACACGCTCATAACTTGAGACTGCACAACACATCAAGACAGAAATAAAGCATACATAGCCCTTTCGCATCCCTAGAAAAATTCTTCTCATCACATCCAAAGCATCTAAACATAGTCCTCTGTTATATAATACACATCATATAGCTATTCAACCACTTACTAAGCTATAAATCTCACTCCTAGGGACACTACCGGACATATAA
This sequence comes from Nicotiana tabacum, assembly GCF_000715075.1. Taxonomy (NCBI): domain Eukaryota; kingdom Viridiplantae; phylum Streptophyta; class Magnoliopsida; order Solanales; family Solanaceae; genus Nicotiana; species Nicotiana tabacum. Next base: position 25,463,208 of record NC_134084.1, read on the forward strand.
TTCCAAAAACCCAAACTCACACAACTGAAATCATCGAGCCCAAGCTATCGTCTAAAATTGGACTCAAGTCCTCTAGACCGGCCTATCTCCACAACACAGAGAACACATCTCGCACCTCATCCATGACATCACATGCCGTAGATCCATAGCTAATACTGAGCGCTCAACATAACATACGAGTGAGTGGAAGGAATTCAAAAAGATACGCTTCAAGTTGAATCAATGTTGCACGATAATGAAAGAAAGATGGAAAATTTTCCTATATGCCATGTAGCCTCTCGAAGATAGGTATGGACGTTATTGTACCGATCCACAAGACTCTACTAGAAACTTGATCATGACTCATAGAACATATGAACTAGAGCTTTGATACCAATTTATAACGACACAAAATCCGTCTAGTCGTGATGGCACCTAACCCAACCCCTAGGTAAGCCCAAATAATAGTCAACATAATTTTACTGAAATTAATATGAAATCAATAAGTGAAGTAATTGAACTCTCGTACAATATCCCAAGGATTGGTAGTAAAAGTCATGAGTCACTAAGACTTAGATTTACGAAGCTGGTATGAAAATAAATACAACATCTATTTGAAGTATACATAAATAAAATTCAATCTTAAACTACCAAGGATGAGTGGTAGCTATGTCCGGACAACAGGTACATCTTCAATGCCAGCTCCTACCATATGCATCAACATCAACTCCGAGATCTGCACACAAGATACAGAAGTGTAGTATGAGTACAACCAAACCCGTGCAATCAATAAGTAACAAACCTAACCTGAGGTTGAAAGCAGTGATGAGCTCGGAAGAAGGTCAGTGTCCAACACAAGTGATCAATAGCAACACAGGATATAATGATGATAGTAAGAGTAAATAACTCAAAATATATCATATACAACTCATTCACAAATATGGAAAATTAGACATGCTTTACAAGTATAACAGCTAAAGCCCAAATCTTTCACCAAAGTCACTAAAAATAGGAGTTTATTAGAGAGCTTTGATTTTTCCAAACTTTCAACAACAGATAAGACTTTTCATTTACTAGTTAGCATGAGGAAAATACATATTTATGCCTACATGTCAAATGCACATGACAAGTCAGCAATATCATAGTGAAATCATCAAGTACACTCACTCTCAGCACACTCAAGGTGTCTGGCTCAAATGTTGTTCACCATCACACACACAATCACTTGGAACTATATGGGTACCTAACACAAATTCCCCTTACCAAAGCACATCTATATCATTTTGTTTACGCTCACAATAATATCAAACTTTGGAGGTGCGGATCCTAGCCCAAGCGCTAATCAATAATCACATAGCCCAATTGTGGGGCCTGGTTTATGCGTTGCCCCTAATCACTACTACCTAGCTTAATATGTGGCATGTCGTACGCATCACCTCAATATCAATATAACCGTTGTAGTGTGCAACCCTATCCAAATATGGTTCATAATGCACCTCTATGGTCTACATCACTCATCAATCTGCTCAAGTCTCAATGGGTTACATCTCACAAAAACATAATCCGATTATACAACACGGAGTATCACAATGTGCCACAAATTCAACTCAAAATCGTATCATGTATAAGGACACCAATAACAAGTACGTCAACATATCAAAAGTTCACTAAGATAGAGATATAACATGCAGATATAATTACCATGCTTGAACAGTATGACTACAACTAAGGCAGGTAGCTCAACATGCTAACATAACCCTATCATGTCTCAAGAAATAAAATAGATAGCCTAGACATGTTTTCTAGTATGAATAATAGCTCACATAGTCATACAAATAGAGAAAACATGATATCAAAGAAGCATGATAGCAAAACAAGGCACATTATAGCCTAAGAACTACCTTGATCATGAATACCTTGGTGCACCCCGCCTGCCACCTAGAACGTGTGTCACCCCAACATATCTCAAATATCATTGTAATCAGAGATAATTACCCTCAAATCCAAGTTTAGATATGTTACTTACCTTGAACAAGCCAAAACAATACTCTAAAACGTCATCCCTTGCGAATCGACCTCCGAACGGCTCGAAAATAGTAACTCAAAAACATCAAATAATACCATAGGAAACAAACACAAACGACAAAAGTTAAAACTTTAATGTAATACTAATAGTCAACTAAAAATGTCAACCCAAGCACGTACCCCAGAACCCGATGAAACTAATTCCGACAACCCATTCGAACACGAGTTCAACTATACTAATTTCACTCATATCTGACTCCGAATCGATATTCAAAACCTAATTATTCACTTTAGAAAAGTTTAGACAAAAAACCCCCAATTTCTCTTTTAGATTCAATAACCAAATGCCGAAATTAAAGATGGAAACATGTAAAGTAATCAAAACCGAGTAAAAATTACCTCTCCCAATCCAAATTGTAAAAATCCCCTCCAAGATCTTCCAAATCCGAGCTCTATAACTCGAAATGTGATAAAATAACCAAAACCTTTGAAATAGAGTTTTTTATAACACTGATTAGTTAGACCCGTCGTAATCACGAGACTAGCTACATGATTGTGAATCACAAAATAAAACTGCCTCGAAGACACCCTACGCGATTGCGGCCCCAGGCACACGATCGCGATTCATATCTGCACAGAACCACATGAACGCAGAGAACTCACGGCTCACGCAAAGGCGAAGGACAACCCATCATGACCTGCCCAACCTAGCTCAACATTACGTGAATGCATAGTCCTATATGTAGACGCGAACTCTTAAATCCCCAACCATCGTGAATGCGAACACTCTAACGCGAACGTGAAGACGACTATCTCACATAACACTATATGATCATGGCTAAACCTTCGCGATCGCAAAGAACACCAGAAACCTCAAACCAGCAATACCAATAAGAGACAAAATGGTCCAAAACCACTACGAAACTCACCCGAGCCCCTCGGGACTCCCTCCGGACATACCAACAACTCCCAAAACAAAATAAGGACCTTCTCTAGGCCTCAAATCATATATAATAACATCAAAATCATGAATCATTATGTAAGATCAATTCCTTAAGTTCATAGATTTCAAACTTTGAACCAAGTGTCCGATTCAATTCTAACCAATCCGGAATCGAAACAAACTTTGCACACAAGTCCTGAATGACAAAACAAAGATATACCAACTTTCAGGCAACAATCCGAACTCGATAACATCAAAGTCAACTCCCGGTCAAACCTATGAACTTTCCATACCTTCAAATTGCTAACTTTCGCCAGTTAATGCCAAAACCTTTTCGAACCATCTAAATATAAATCCGGGTATACTCCCAATTCCAAAATCACTTTACGGACCTAAATGAACCGTCAAAATTCCGATCTAGGGTCAATTATACAAAAGTAAAACTTGGTCAACTCTTCCAATTTAAAGCGTCCAAATTGAGATCATTCTTTCAAATTAATTCCGAACTAATATCGACTATATAAACAAGTCATAATACTCCATATTAAGCTTATCATAACCTCAAACCACCTAACTAAATGCAAATGTTCAAAACAACAGGTCGGATCATTATATTGATGTGATTTTTGTGGTCTTGAAAAGAAAGTTTAGTTAGAAGAGGTGTTACTGCAATTTAAGTGTGTAAAGGTGAAAGAGAAAAGGGTTAGAGAGGAAAGAGAAGATCCCCCTAGAGTGCGTAAGAAGGTGAAACTCCATGGGAGGAAGAGGAAGTGAAAGCGTCCAGCTTGAGCATAAGGTTCATGTCGTGTCGTGATGGCGTTTGTTAGGAGGCAACCCAGCTTTACTGTTTTTATTTTATTCTTGTGTTTTTATTAATTTTTTATTATGTTATTTTGTAGTGTTTGTTTCTATTTATTAGGAAGGAAGGCAAGGCCATAAAATATGCAAAAGCGAGCTAGATAGTTGATAAGTTGGTATTTTACCAACTTATCTTGTCTTTAAACCTATATTTTTACTATGTTTGAGTGATAAAATCGTGTGTTTAATGTCATTTACTTCTATTTTACAGGTAGTATGTGATTTAGAAGTAATGGTGAAGAAACCAAGTGAAAACAAGTCAAAAGGGAGCCAAAATGGACAAAATGGAACCTGCCAGTTATTTACTCTTCGTGAAAGCGAAGGTACAACGCGAACGCGAAGAAGCAAGAAGCTAGACCTTCGTGAACGCGAAGTAACCATTGAGAACGTGAAGTAACCATCGCGAACACATAGATTCAAAAACCAAACCTTCGCGAACGCGAAGGACTAAACGCGAACGCAAAAGCTGAGGATAGCAAACCTTCGCGTTTCGCGAACATGATAAAGAAACTGGGCAGTTCTGGAAATTCACATTTTTCACCCAAACCAGCTCATTTGTAAAGATCTTTGGTATATTTTAAGTTCTAAAGACTAAAGAGAACAAGGTGGAAGCTAGGGTTTTGCACACACACTTGGGTTTTGAAGATTTCAAGCTTGTGGTTAAGGATTTCTTACCCATTTATGTTTATTTTTTCATTTTCTTGCTTTGTATTGAATATTTAAGTGTGTAGTATTTATTTCCAACACTTGAATCTTGTTTATGGAAATATTGTTAGTCTTTGGAAGAAGCTAATATAGAATAATTACCCACGACTAATTAACATAAACTCGCTCATATTTGTAAAATCGTGAAATATATTGGATCGTTACTTGAGTGTAATTCCCGATGCATCCATACTTGTAGCCATTGATCATTTTACTTGCTTTCTAGGTTAGTTTACATTTCCGCATTTAGGTAGAAATATTTTCTCAAAACAATTCTTAGTGTTTGGCATTGCATCATAAGTGATAATTCTCTTACATTCTTAATCGCCTACATATTGTTCTCTGTGGGATTCGACCTCGACTCATAGTTGGGTAAATTATATTGAATGCGATCGTGTCCTTTACTTTTTAGTAGTGGATTTGGATGTCATCAATAGTTGGAACTAAGTGTGGGGTGTTTTCACAAAGGACTATGCATGGAAAAGGTCTGAGTATCCTATGAGGTGCTATTGCTTTGGCCTTTGGCCTTTCAGGTAGTTTCTTATCCACCCTCATTATTTTTAATTTATTTATGCGTTGGGAATACTGTACTCTTTTAAGTGTTGGGTGGGGAACTTATTTCGAATTATTAGTACGCTAGTAATAATGTTACCTTCTTATATTTCATTTTTAGCTAGCCTCTTGATTTGAGTTCGCCTTCATAGTTAGTGGAGTTAGTAGTACCGTATTTTAGTAGCTTAATTTGAAAAAAAAAATCAAAAATCAAAAAAATATTATTACAAAAGATTGGGCTTTTCTTGACGATGGATCTCATAGATAGTTTTCTTGAGGGATTAAAGACTAAACAAAAATATATTGATTTTTGAAAAAATAGCAAAATCCAAAAATATATTTTTTTATTTATTTTAGGTAGTAATAATCTCCCGTTGTTTTTTTGTGCCTTGGTTCTTATTCATGAGATGTTACTTGAACCGGATAACTTTTTTTAATTTTTAGAGTAGATTAGGATGTATGAAATAAAAGGATGAAGAATGATGAGATTCCTAGGCGCCTTTGACTTGTTTGATAGTAGCATATTTAGGATTTAGCATGTATAGTATCTTCCCTATGTATCAAAAATTTATGATGCCTTGATGAATTGGGTAACATGTCTTATGATGCCTATGGCTCGTGTTCTTGACTCATGTTCACTTTGTTCTTAGTACTTAATATCTCTTAGCTCTGTGAATACTTGCTTTGATTTGAGAGTCAGAGTAGGATCATCCTCAGTGAGTCATGTGCCATATATAGTGAGATTTTCTTGTGTAGTCCATATTATTGCATTCGTGTCTAAAACTTGCCCGGCATATAAGTTGAAGCGAAACTCTAGGTATTGCTTGGTTTGAAAAATGATTTTAGGCTTTCTTTGATTCTTTTTGAGCTTAGTGCTTATGACAAATAAAATCATCCCTAGTTAGTCTTTGATTCTATAGACTTTTATTTGGTACGCACATTACAAGTCTATACACTTTCGTTCTTAATTGACATTGTTTTGATCTTTTTATCTCTTAAAGCAGTTAACTTGTAAAATGAGCGCTAAAAAGAAGTAAGGAGGGAACTTGGGGTGGATTTTGAGTGGACCAATAAAAGGAAGAAATGTGCACTTGTGTTGTAAGAAATACACTGCTAGCGAGGAATGTAAAGTACAAAAGAAATAGTTGATAGAAAAAGAGAAAAGAAAAGAAAAGAAAAAAACTGAAAGGAAAGAATAATATAGCAAAAGACATAATATATCTTGTCACGACCCAAAATCCATTAAAGATCGTGATGGCGCCTAACATTGCAGTCAGACAAGCCAACAATTAAATGATTAGCTTCATTACTCATTTTAGTATTTTTAAGATCATAATTCCCTTCATTTAAACAATAAGAGATAAAAACTTACAATGTAAATTACGATATTTCTACAACTTTAATACTAAGCAACCCATAAGCACCCCCAAAACTCGGTGTCACAAGTGTATGAGCATCAACTAGGAAGTAAAATAAAATACAGCATCTGTCCGGAATACAAATTAGACAGGAAAAATATAAATAACTCTAAAGGAGACTTTGTTGGCTGTGGATCGTAGCTTGAAATACAGCTCACGGTAAGTCCCCACATCATACGCGCCTCTACGCCCAAAGGACCACCAGACATAAATGTACCTGCACAAAAATATGCAACAAGTATAGTATGAGTACGTAAATCAACGTGTACCCAGTAAGTATCTTGCCTAACTCCGAAGGAGTAGTAATAAGGGGTCGACATCGACACCTACTAATGGTCCAATAATATCAGGTATAGTAAGGAGGTGAACAAATATGAGGTAGAGTAAATAAATAAAATAAACAAGTATAAATATGTGGTACAATTCTTCTCTTTACAATAGGCTCAAACTCTCAATTAACAATTTTCCTCCTCAACCGAAGCATATATATAAATATATAGTGGACCTCACCAAAATGGGTAGTTATACTTCAAATCAGGTGTGTGTGTGTGTAATGGTTGTGTTGGTATAGGTTGTTATAGTTCAAATCAGGAAAAACTCACAGGTACAGTGGCTTCTCGCCAAATATTACGCATGATTCCATAAGGTATTTTATAAAAATGTCGAGGCATACAACCTGATCCCATCATAATGTGTGCACTGGCGAGGGTCGAACATCACGAACCATAGATGCATCTATTACACCGCCAAGGCGAATGAACCACTTCCATGAGAGTGTGGTACGTAAATCCTGCCGAGGCGAATGGCCCGATCCCATTAAAATAATAAGAATCTTAAACGGGTCCTTGACCCCCACTCAAGAATAAATGTATGAGTTAAAACTTCTAAGGAAAATCACTTCATGAAAATGCGTTGCGCGTGAGAAATCCGTAAGAGGAACACCATTACTTCATGGCAAATCAGGAAACTCTTGAAATCACTACAATAGTAAGTCTATCACTCTACGCATGTCTAGTCTCAAGTCGTAATGCGAAATAAAAGAATTAAACGAGCAAAGATAATCTCTGTAGTACAAGTATAGCATGGTGTGAACCTAAGTCTACCCAGACAATAACATGAATCTAACTACGTACACACCCTCATCACCTCGTGCATACGTAGCCCCTGCAACAAGTTACACATATCAAATATATCACATAGGGGTAGTTTCCCTCTCACAGCGTTAGACATGAGACCTACCTCACTCCAAAGTTCCATAACCGGTTCCAATACCACTCTAACACCTCAAACCGGTGCCTGCCGCTCCAAAACTAGTCAAACAATATGCAAACAAATAAAAATATACTCTAATACTCATAACTAATCAATCTAGACACATTTCTGACTCCGCTTGAAAAGTCTATAAAATCACCCTCAGGCCTACGTGCCCAGATTCCAAAAAATTTCGAAAATAAACATTACCCATAACCCCACAAACTCAAATATATAATTTATTCTCAATTCCATGCCCAAATTCGTGGCCAAAATCCTAAAATACCAATTTCTAGGTTTTCTACCAAAATCCCTAATTTTTGCTAATTCCATGAATTTCCTCGTTAAAATTTACATATAATCCAAGTATTTAACATGCAATAGGTGGGATTCACTTACCTTGACATAGATGATGAAAATCTCCCCTTGAAGCCTCTCCAAAATCGCCCAAACCAAGAGAGAAATGAGTGAAATGTGCTAAATCCTGCTTTTAAAACATTCTGCCCAGCACAATCGCCTCCTTCTTCACATTCGCAATCAAGGCTTCACGTTCATGAAGGCTTTAGGCCCTATTGCTCCGCATTCACAGTTGGAACTCCGCGTTCGCGAAGGCTAAATGGCTCCAGGTCCCCAGTCCTCTTCCTTCTTCGCATTCGCGAGCCCTGTGTCGCGTTCGCGAAGGCTTACCAAGTTTCAGCCTCGCGTTCGAGTCCCTTGCCTCGCGTTCACGAAGCCCAAATCTCAGCAGCCCCAAAATTCCTCTTCGTGAATGAAGGAGTCCCTTCCCCCTCGCGAAGGACAAAACCAGAACAAGCAACCACTAGTAGCAAATCATGGGGAAAAGACTCGAAACCAACCCGAGGCTCCCGGGACCCTGTCCAATCAGACCAACTAGTTCCAATATATAACACAGACCTGCTCGAGGCCTCAAATCACATCAAACAACTTCGAAATAATGAATCGCACCCCAATTCAAGCTTAATGAGCTTTAGAACTTCAAACTTCTACATTCAATGCCAAAACCTATCAAATCACGTCCAATTGACCTAAAATTTTGCACACAAGTCACATTTGACATTACGGACTTATACCAACTTCCGAAATCAAAATCCGAACCAAATATCAAAAAGTCCACTCCCGGTCAAACTTTCCAAAAACTTCAAATTTTCAACTTTCGCCAAACGACTTCGAAATGACCTACGGACCTCCAAATCCACATTCGGACGCACTCCTAAGACCAGAATCACCTAAATTGAAATGCACTTCAACCTAAATTTATGAAATCCTTCCAAAATGTCAACTTTCCACAATAGGCGTCGAAACGCTTCCGGGTCATCCAAACCCGATCCGGATATACGCCCAAGTCCAAAATCATCATACGAACCTGTTGGAACCTTCAAATCTTGATTTCGAGGCCGTTTACTCAAGAATCACACCTTAGTAAATTCTTCTAATTTTCTTTCTAAATCAACTCCGAATTTCCCAAAATTCAATTCCGACCACACGTACAAGTCATAATACCTGAAGTGAAGCTACTCATGGCTTAAACCACTAGAGCTCAAAATGACCGATCGGGTCGTTACATTCTTTCCTACTTAAACATACGTTCGTCCTCGAACGTGCTAAGGACTACTCCGAAGTTGTCCAAAATCATTGTTTAACACCTTGTGCACCTACCCGAGCCACCACAACCCAGTTGAGCACATTGGCTTGAGCCAGTCTGAAGAACCTCCTTTTTATCTAGTCAAATAAGTCTTAGAGCCAAATTCCAACATCCGAAATTCTCTACCAGGCCTTGTTTCCAACATACGAACACCATATCAATCACTACACACTGTACCAAACATGATTGTATTCCTTTATTGAATTATCTCATTTTCTAAGGCAATCTTCCCCAAGCACAATAGTTGAATTTTCCACTGACTCGAAGCCCGTAGTATACCTCATAACAAATATAAGCCTTGTTCCAACTCTCACAATACCGCCACGACGGAAGAGATGTGTAGAAACTCATAACCACCTGGCAAATCACAAATTAGGGAGTCTCTCCTCCTGACAAAACCATTACCTCCTTCTGAGCTGAATAACAATATTTGTTCTTTAATATGCCTTATATAAATCCGATCGCACTAACCATAGGTCCAATAATCCTGTCTCACCCAGTACAAGCTGCTCAGACAATAAGCCACCTCAGGCACTGCAAAAAACATATATGATGCCACAATGTGCCAACAAGCTACAAACTCGAATGTGATACATAAGGAAACAAACTCTGGAAAGAACTACTCAACCCACGTAACTAATTAAACAACCGAAAAGAAGTTATGAACTTCCTCAGAAAAATGAGAAACAAGACACACAAGAATAGAAATGGGCAACTATATTCAACATCACACTGTTGTGGCGTGCAACCCAATCCACACATGATACTATTGCGGCGTGCAACCCGATCCAACCATGATACCTATAATGGCATGCCACTCGATCCAAACAACATACCCGTGGTGGCATGCCACCCAATCCACACATAATAATCTATAAGTAAATACTAACCGAGCTAGAGTGCTCATACCTACGAAATACCTGAATGTCAACCACAAGCACGCTAAGTGCATAATACCATCCCTAGGGAGACAGATAGTGTCATACGCTACAAAACTCAAGCACGACTAAGGTGCAATAAATGACCTGCATCTCGAGAGCCATCTTGCTCATATAACACCACAAGCTACACGGGACCACAACACATGTGCGAATAATCAAGCCGTATCATAACCCACATGGCACAATAAAGTATTACATGGAATAGCTGACGACAGGAATAACATCCAAGGCCCGAAGACTCCTCTGTAAGCAATGCTATGCTGAAATGTACTCATCCGGCCTGATATAGAGCACACCTTCACATCTGGATCCATCCATGAACCTCGGGCCGATCCTTTTAAGGATCTATACTGATCTAACAACCTTTCAAGGATCCACACCCAAGAATAGCCGTCAAATTCGGAACAAACTTCCACAGTTCACAACCAAATGAACAAAGCGCCCTTCAGGCATAATTCTCACATTAGTGATAGTACCACAATCTCCATACTTGGTTTCAATCTTTAATCAATCAAGTGACTACATGTCATACTTATACAATCTTCCCGTGGGATACGCTCGCTCCCACGACCTTCTGCACCAGGTAACAAGTCTGCACATCCATACCACCGGCCATACTAATATTGTAAAGCGAATCGGGAATCTGCAAATCAGTACACCAAGCCTCTTATATAGGGCGCCGATATCATATGATGCTAAAGACAATACCAACTTACTCAAAACATCTAAATTATTCCATGCTCATCCGAGTTCGTGACATTCTTGTCGACACCAAACTGCAACCTTGATCCTCAGCTTCAAATTCCCATGTCGCTTACTGCACCTAACATACCAATACGTGAGAGTATAAGAATTTAATCATAACCTCTAAACCACTGATAGGATACGCATTTTCATCATATAGAAACCTTTCACTTAACTCATTTCAGGAGAACCTTTGCAACACATGACTGAATTCCCATAACCGCAGAAAAACAAAATCCTCAAGTAGTAGGCTAAACCACCATAACTCTTCCAGGATCTATCTATACATAATATGTCATTATAATCGAATACCTCTAAATAAATTAGATTACGGCAACCATCAAGCCTCGCACGTACCGTCACAAATCACCTGCTTAACTTAACACGCTGAAGGAACTGATCATTGCCACCACCATGCCGATTCAACCATTGCTAACCAAACCAACTTCTTCTAATTCACTCTGGACTTTCCTTAGAGATAACATAGATCCATTCAAATATAACGAACTCAATCCTCGTTTATCCTGAGTGACCCCATTTCATGAGACCACATTGTATCAAAACCTATGAACCATCTCATACCCTCCTTGTGCACACATTCGCATCTTCAACTAGTACATCCATTCTGATAATTTCTCTATGAATCCGAAGTTATTTTCTCCCATTCTTTCCAATGCTGCACCACAGACCAATAATAACATAGAACACTCCAAGCCCCTTTCATAATCCACTACAAAAGCTGGATACCTAACAATACCACGGACTTGAAATCCTTAGGCACCGCACTTTAGTTTTGAACCCATTAGGACCATTGTTGAGAGTCACCCACTCTGTTGTGTTCCCGAATATAATCAAACTTCAAGGCCCTGCTAGCACATGAACACCCTCTCAAAGAAGCACCTGGCTGAATTCCTTTCCTTGTACATCACATCCACACGAAGCATAGACTCTAAGTCTTCCCAAAACCTGAACATGAACCGATAAGGCCAAATATAGCACACATTCCTCAAATCCTTTGCTCAAATTACCACTGATGCTTTCTTTTTTTAGTCATAATAACCCACTAATATGCTGATAACCAGAAATCTCACAAGTAGACAATCATGCAATCCAATCGTAGATGGTTGGGCTCTCCCACTTAGCTTGAAGCTACAATTGCATAACCCTTGAACCTACCAAGATTTCTTCTTCCTCATTGACATGATCTCGCACAATCGACCCGCCAAATTCCTCGAAATCTTCTTGTTAACCATTTCATGAATGCTTTGAATCACTAGCTACATTTATATGTTTGACCTTTTACCGGGTAGCCAGTCAAATTCTTCGTAGAAGCCTCGTCAACACCATGCAACCGCTAACATGTTCGCAGGAGATAGCTCACCTGTGGAAATTCCATGCTGACACCTTCCAACGACGCTGCACTGAGTACAATTACTACCAAATCAATAACCCATCCTGAGCCCGTTTTCATTCACCAGTTGTACAAGTCCGTTCAGTCGCCATTGACATCAACTATAGGTGCGACAATACATTTCAATCTGAAGTCATGTTGTATCCCTCTTCATACCAAGCAACTCTTTTCTGTCGTATCCAATCTTCCTTAGTATAGTAGCCAATATTCCAAATTAAGTTCGTAGACCTAGTCACTACCCACCATGAATCCCAAATCACTCTAAACCTTCCTCGAGGCGTGTAGCTATTCTACCACAGAACCCATATGCTAGTCTTCCACTCTCTCACTTTGGTCAAACCCTCTCCTTTAAGCAACTACTCGACTTTTGCTTCTCACACGTGGCCTTCTAGAAATTTAACCACCGCAAGACACCTCCCACATGTCCTTACTCATCAATGCCCAATTGTTCCCTTAAATGAAAATCCATCTCGGTAGCACTTGAACCAATTGATCGCTGCCAACTCTAAACCTCTCTCAAGATCATCTTCCTTGCGTCGTCAACATTAGGAACACTGATTCAATTCTGAACCTCTACACACTACGATCTCTGATAGCTGCTTCCCCGGTACCATTTCACAATATTCTGCCCTGAAGGCGAATTGAAAAAGACCTTAACACAGATGAACTTAACGCATTCAACAAGGACGATGACACCACCTCACAGATGAAAATTCCACCACGCTCGAATATACCAAGTCTCGTTACTCCATTAACCCATATCTAAACATTCATAGTCCGATTTCCTTTCCTCCACTGGAAATAATCGTTCAACCTCTGAATCACGTACTAAGAAGAACCTCCTCTCAAGTCATTCACTGCCCCGACACATAGGCAAGCATCCTACCATTACATCATTACTATGCAATAACAGATTAAGAACATCATGGAAACCTGTGCATAGCCTCAAAACCATAAAAAATATAGATACTGAGTTGAAATGATAGAATACCCTTCCGCAAGAAGACGATAATAACTTGCTCGAATGTGCAGGGAGAAACATCCTGCCCGGCGTCTGTAGTACCATTAAAATTTCCCGATTCCCAATCGATAACAAGCGCTTCACGTCACATACGATTGAGTAGGAAGAAACATAGGCATAAGCCTCAAAGTAATCAAGAAGGGAAGTGCTTCTAACAGTCATGTAGCCTCTCGAAGATAAGTACAGATGTCTTCGTACCAATCTGCAAGACTTTACTAGACTTTCCCATGACTCGTAAGACCTAAGTGAACCTAGTGCTCTAATACCATGTTATCACGACCCAAAATCCATTAAAGGTCATGATGGAGCCTAACACTGCTGTCAGGAAAGCCAACAATTAAATGATTAACTCCATTACTCATTTTAGTATTTTTAAGATCATAATTCCTTCATTAAAAAAATAAGAGATAAAAATTTACAGAGTAAATGACAATATTTCTATAACTTTAATACTGAGCAACCTATAAGCACCCCCAAAACCCGGTGTCACAAGTGCATGAGCATCAACTAAGAAGTAAATAAAATACAACATCTGTCCGGAATACAAATTAGATAAGAAAAATATAAATAACTCTGAAAGAGACTCTATTGGCTGCGGATCGTAACATGAAATGCAGCTCACGGTAAGTCCCCGCATCATCCGCGCCTCTATGCCCAAAGGACCACCAGACATAAATGTACCTGCACAAAAATATGCAACAACTGTAGTATGAGTACGTAAATCAATGTGTGCCCAGTAAGTATCTAGCCTAACCCCAGAGGAGTAGTGACGAGAGGTCGACATCGACACTTACTAGTGGTCCAATAATATCAGGTGCAGTAAGGAGGTGAAATATGAGGCAGAGTAAATAAACGAAATAAACAATTATAAATATGTGGTACAATTCTCCTCTTTACAATAAACTCGAGCTCTCAATTAGCAATTTCCTCCTTATCCGGAGCATATATATATATATATGTGTGTGTGTGTGTGTGTGTAAAGGACCTCACCAAATAGGTTGTTATAATTCAAATCAGGAAAAACTCACAGGTACACTGGCTTCTCGCCAAATATTATGCATGATTCCGTGAGGATATTTTTTTGAAATGTCGAGGCGCACGGCCTGATCCCATCATAATTTGTGCACTGCTGAGGGTCGAACGACACGAACCATAGATGCATCTATTACACTGCAGAGGTGAACGGACCGCTCCCATGAGAGTGTGGTACGTTAATCCTGTCGAGGCAGACGACCCGATTCCCATTAGAATAATAAGAAGCTTAAATGGGTCCTTGACCCCCACTCACGAATAAACGTGTGAGTTAAAATATTAAAGGAAAATCATTGATGAAAATGCATTGAGTGTGAGAAATCCTAAGAGGAACACCATTACTCCGTGGAAAATCATGAAACTCGTGAAATAACTACAATAGCAAGTCTATCACTCTACGCATGTCTATTCTCAAGTCGTAATGCAAAATAAAAGAATGAAACGAGCAAAGATAATATTTGTAGTACAAGTATAGCATGGTGTGAACCTTAGTCTACCCGGACAACAACATGAATCTAACTACGTACGGACCCTTGTCACCTCGTGCGTACGTAGCCCCCGCAACAAGTTACACATATTAAATATATCACCTAGGGGTAGTTTCCCCCTCACAGAGTTAGACAGGAGATTTACCTCGCTCTGAAGTTCCATAACTGGCTCCAACACGGCTCTAACACCTCAAATCGGTGCCTTCCGCTCCAAAAATAGTCAAACAATGTGCGAACCAATAAAATATACTCTAATATTCATAACTAATCAATCTAGACACATTTCCAACTCCGCTCGAAAAGTCGATAAAATCATGCTCGGGCCCACGTGCCCGGATTCAAAAAATTCTCAAAGATAAACATTACCCATAAACCCCCGAACTCAAATATATAATTTATTCCCAATTCCATGCCCAAATTCGTGATCAAAATCCAAAAATATCAATTTCTAGGTTTTCTACCAGAATCCCCAATTTTTGCTAATTTTCCATGAATTTCCATGTTAAAATCATATAATCCAAGTATTTAACTAGCAATAGGTGGGAGTCACTTACCTTGACATAGATGATGAAAATTACCCCTTGAAGCCTCTCCAAAATCGGCATAACTAAGAGAGAAATGAGTGAAACAGGTTAAATCCCGCTTTTAAAACATTCTGCCTAGCACAGTCGCCTCCTTCTTCGCGTTCACGATCAAGGCCTCATGTTCAAAAAAGGCTTTAGGCCCTACTACTCCGCATTCGTGTTGGAGATCCGCGTTCGCGAAGGCTAAATGGCTCCAGGTCCCCAGTTCTCTTCCTTCTTTGCGTTCACGAGCCCTATGTCGCGTTCGCGAAGGTTACCCAGCTTCAACCTCCCATTCGCAAAGGCTAAATCTCAGGAGCCCCAAAATTCCTCTTCGCGAACGCGGGATTCCCTTCGTGTTCGCGAAAGACAAAACCAGAACCAGCAGCAAATCGTGGGGAAAAGACCTGAAACCAACCCAAAACATACCCAAGGCCCCCGGGACCCCGTCCAATCACATCAACCAGTTCCAATACATAACACGGACCTGCTCGAGGCCTCAAATCACATCAAACAACGTCGAAATCACGAATCGCACCCCAATTCTAGCTTAATGAACCTTAGATCTTCAAACATCTACATTCGATTCCGAAACCTATCAAATCACGTCCGATTGATCTCAGTTTTGCACACAACTCACATTTGACATTACGGACCTATTCGAACTTCCAGAATCGAAATCCGACCCCAATATCAAAATTCCACTCCCGGTCAAACTTCCCAAAAACCTTCAAATTTCCAACTTTCGCCAAACGACTCTGAAATGAGCTAGGGACCTCCAAATCCACATCCGGACGCGCTCTTAAGACCAAAATCACCATACAAAGCTATTCCTAGGCTCGGAATCCCAAACGGACATCGGTAACATTGAAATGTACTTCAACCCATTATGAAATCCTTCCAAAATGCCAATTTTCCACAATAGGCACTGAAACGTTCCTGGGTCACCCAAACCTGATCCGGACATACGCCCAAGTCCAAAATCATCATACAAACCTGTTGAAACCTTCAAATCCCGATTTTGAGGTCGTTTACTCAAAAATCACATATTAGTAAATTCTTCCAACTTAAATCTTCTAAAATGAGAATTTTCTTTCTAAATCAACTCTGAAATTCCCGAAATTCAATTCCAACCACACTTACAAGTCATAATACCTGAAGTGAAGCTACCCATGGCCTCAAACCACTGATTGATGCGCTAGAGCTCAAAATAACTGGTCGGGTTGTTACACATCTTGTCCTTGCTAGTGAATGTGAATCAAAATAGTGTTTAAAGAAAGAGGGAACATTTTTGGGGGTAACCTTGTTTTTGAAATTGAAGTTGGATTGATAGACATATGCGCTTAAAGTTAATTATGGGATGTGTTAAAGTACTTAGGAGGATTAGTCACTATTCCTAAATATATCTTACTTGTCCCTAAGCCCACATTACAACCATGATAAAGTCGTAATTATTTTAAACTAAGCGAGCCTACATTAGTAGAGGTTTACATGTCACGACCCAAAATTCTAACCATGGGGTCGTGATGGTGCCTAACATCTACTTGCTAGGCAAGCCAACATTAGCACAACAACTAAAGCAGATTAACAATAAAAGAGACATTAATAATAATAAAAGGGTGAAATAGTATAAATGTATAATAGATGTACAACTAGTGAAGTCTAAAATTATCCCATAATCTGGTGTCACAAGTACATAAGCCATTAATAATACTAAATACCAGTCTAAAATAAAAATATAATATTTTTCCGGTACAATAAATAGTAGATAAAAATAAGAAGGGGATTTCAGGTCCTGCGATCAACAAGCAGCACTACCTCAAGTCTCCTTGAATCACTATATGGTATCCGCTAAGTACCTTTTGGGACTCCGTTGGTACCAATGTCAGGATCTGTACAAGAAGTGCAGAAGTATAGTATGAGTACAACTGACCCCACGTACTCAATAAATATCGAGCTTAACCTTAACAAAGTAGTGACGAGGCTATGACAAGACACTCACTATAAACCTATAGGAGTAAGAAGTAGAGAAACAACAACAAAATAGATAAATAGATATTAGAGGGCCCCAGAATAACATCACATTGCAACCTCAAAACACAACACGGTAACAGAGCATAACAACAAGAATAACTACATAACACCCTTTTCGTTGTGGCTCGCAACCTGATCCCAAATATCAATAACAATATAAATACCGTTGAGGCGCGCAATCCGATCCACTATATATAGCGATATTGTTGCTGCGTGCAACCCGATCCAATATATAATCAAGGTTGAGTTGTGTTATAAATAACTAAGCAATAAAATTAACAATTAACTAAATTAGCTAGAAGAAAGTTGGTAGTGTTGAGAATTTAATAGAGATAAATATTTTAGGGTCGTGATCAATTCACCAATCCTATTGTGTTTTAGCTAACTCTCCTTTTCATGCAATTCACTTATGGTTGCTAATTAATCGAGTTAAGCGTACTCGTAGTATTCTCCCAAAATTCCTACTCGTCTGTCCAAAGTAGATTAGTGTTTATATTCCTATGAAACTAATCTATCAAGAACGTATTAAAATCATGATATTCAAGTGAGCATGGCGATTAGGTATGTTCCTATCCTAACCACAAATTCTCCCCCACTTTAAAGTTAAGGTCATGCCCTATTTAGTTCGTCCCTAATCTAAACGCAACTTTACCAAGCATAAGTTAGATAGTTAATAGAACTTAACTGTTGGCTAGACAATCACACAATTAAACACGTAATTGAAGAAAAACCATGCAATAGCGAATTATAATCAAGGAAAAGTTAATGTCAAACAACAATACTCATGGCTAAATCACAACCCCAAAACTAATAGGTCTTAGCCACTCATGATAGTATTAAAAATTTCACAAGTATTTGAAAATGGTTGAAAATACTAAGAATGATGAAGAAAAACTAGTAATCCTTGCTCTTGATTTATGCTTGTATTTTGCTCTTAAAATAGTGTCTTCCCCTCCAAATGAGGTTTAAAATTCCTTTTATACGAGTTGGGGTTGTGTAGGTATGTCAAAATCAAGTCTCGCATGAAATAGGAGTAGTCTAGCCTCAGCGTCTAGGGTAGCGCGATGCGCTGGCCCTATGCTGAGCTGAAAACCACAAAATTCTGGATCTACCTTCTGCGTCCCAAGCAGCGTGTCGCGCTGGCCTGGGCGCTTGCCTGACACTTTTTTTATTTTCTTCCCTTTTTGCTCTAACTCGTGCCATTTCATTCCATATTGCTTTCGGGTGACTCCTACATATAAGAATACCATAAATTAGCATTAATCATTACAATTCACATACAAATCCATGAAATTCGAGTAAAATATGGGGGGACATGCATAGAAATACATATACTTTAAGCCGAATATCAATACCTCACACTTAGACTTTTGCTCGCCCTTGAGCAATGTAACTCCTTACTACACTCCAACAAGTTCACACATCAATTATGGAGAAGCAACTCACCTTCAATCATTCACTTTACCTTGACTATGTTGATACTGGCAATTAAGCATAGGCATACAAAATCTACGTTCTTCGCATTCTCAACATGCCAAAGTATGAACATCCCAATTCAAACAATTCAAACAACCTACCCATAACCACCTTGCCTCAAAAGTCGGCTCGTTACTACTAAGAATTCTTAACTCTCACACTCACCCAACAAGAGAAGTTAACAATATTATATATCCGTCATGAGACTATGTGCCCTCACTAATAAATAAGATAGTGAATATAAAGGTAGTCCACACATTCAAGTATGACTTCGAATGTGCATCACATAATTGAACAAAAGTCACTCACTCTCGCAAAGAAATTTATGTGCACCCCCTGGTCGTACCATAGGCTTGCCTATAATGTATATCTCTACTAACCTAAGCTAGCCAAATCGAGGATCAATTAGTTCTTTTCGGGTTATAATGTAGGCTAAGGGACGAGTAGGATAGATTTGAATGTTAGTAACTAACCCTCCTAACTACTTTAATACACTACTCCCAACTTTCAAACACATAATCTTCTCAATCAATTTACCTTGCCACAAAACAATACACAACTTATCCCATTTTCGTTTAAACACTAACATATCTCCGCTAGCAGGAATTAAGAAGGGTGGGATGTGTGTTTTCCCTTTTTTGGTATATCAGTTTTTTTCCCACATTTCTTCCTTTTATATTTTTTTCTTTTTTTCTTTTTTTTCTTTTTCTTTATAACACACTCCTCACGTTAAAAGTCTTTGCTAGTGGTCTTTCATAACATTAATGAACCCTTGAGCCCTTCTATGGTTACCTTTAAAAGCTACTTTCCAAGATCTCACCTTACTTGTTTTGGTGATTAAGTGCCTTCTGAGGTAAATATTCAACGAAGTTTATGTCAAGAACAAAAATGGAGATACGTCTTATAATGTGAATGCCAAATAATAGGTCTACAGGCTCGGCTAACAATAGAAAATTTTATTTGTAGTTGGCAAGTAAATCCAAGATCAAGCAAAAAGAATACCTACGTCATCTCTTAAACTAGCATAACTTAATGATTTCACTTTGATTAACATACGAGGCAAGTTCTAGACTACATAGGATAATATGAAATATCAACGAATCCTCACATACACGCATTGCACATAACTCAATCAAGAAGGCTCTGTTCAACTCTCAAATCAACACAAGTAAATACATAGTTGAAACATTTTAAGCATAAAGGTACTAGATGTGATACGAGCCAAAAAACTGGGAAGAGGCGTCACAAAAGAAGCTATTCACTTTTAATTAAGGCATCAAATTTCAAACCAAATACAACAGGAGGATAGACCGCATGCCATAGTTTAAATGTGCTAACATCAAACATGTCAAAAGGTATCTAGAGCAACTCAGTTTTTGCTTCCTATTCTACTCCTACAAAGATAAAAAAAATACCCAGTTCAACATACAACCCTTGGAAAAAATGGGTACACAACGAAAAACCAAGGGAATTACTACCTAACTATCACTAGTAAAAAAAAAATCATTTTGGTATTTTTGTTTTTAATCGGGCCTTAATCCCTCAAGAAAACTGTCCAAGAGAGCCATCGTCGGGAAAAGTCTAAACTTTTAAAAACAATTATTTAATTTTTCCATTTTATTCTTTCTTTTCCATATTTTTATACTAATTCTAACACTAGACTAATACTAAACTACGGAATATGACTATAAAATCAAAAAAAATCTACAAATTCACAAATTCAGTACATAGAAAGTTATTCCCCTACCCCACACTTAAAATCTGCATAGTCCTCGATGTATAATAAAATAGCAAAATAAAGGTAGGGTGGAAAGAAAAATTCACTGCTAATTTGACCCCTCCGGGTCATACTCAGATTTCTCATTCTCAAACTGCACACCGGCCGAAGTTTCGGCCTCATCCTCAACCGCACCAAGCGGTACTAATGCCAGCGGCCATGCAACCTCATTATCAGCATCCCCTCGACATCCGAACCAACAGTCGTGTTTTCATCTTCAGACGGGTAAATGGGACTTCCAGGCGCGATCCCCAACATCTCCTTTGTTTCACCAGAAAGCGGGTACTTAGTGTTCAACTGCGTTCTCTCCTCATCCGTCACTCCAAGCCGGTGCATCATCAAGTTTAGCGACCCATAGATGTACTTGTTAAAGTTCTCCTTGCGCTCATTCAGAGTTGTCGTGCTCAGCTTGGTAGTGGTATCCAGCAGCGCCGTGATGTCCATCAAACTCTTAGGAGCTTCATTCACTTCATTGTACCCGAGTACTCGGGCACCTCAAGAGATAACATGTACTTGGTTAGAAGGTTGCCATAGAAATACCATTTTCTCTTTCGCCCGAACCGAGTGGGGGACATCTCTCCGAGCATTATCTCACCAACATTTGACCGGCCTCCTCATCAACTGATCTGCGCACTGTCTGTACAAGAATGGCTCATTCCAGTAATAAAAGTTCACATCTGCAGGAACCTCTTCGTGGCCTCAGGCTGGATTTCAGGAGGAAGAACTCCACTTACAAGGTAATTCACATAATCCGCGTACCACGGACAGGATCATGTGTGATGGCAAAAATTTTTAAAAGAAAAATAAAAGATAGAAGTATCGTCTATTTTGAGAGAAGGACTAATTCACTCTTAGTATTATTTTAATATATGTATATGAGATTTGGGTCGGATCAGTTCATTCCTCTTTTAATTGGTTTATTATTTATTAGATTGGACAAAGAATTAAAAAAGAAAACGGTGAAGTAAGAAAATAGTACCAAAAAGTTATATTTTTCGATCACTATGATTTTTGTGTGGGTCAGTGAAAGTTGTATAATTTTTGTGTTAGAAAATATAGTTGTATGCCTTTAGTAAAAAAGAATAATAGTTATATGATCATTTGTGAAATTTATTTTTTCTATTTCAGATCCACGATTTGATTTTTTTAATTTAAAAAAGCATAAAAAGTATAAGATTTTAATCAATATCTCTAGCAACAAGATTAAGGTATATAAGGTTTCGAGAGGGGGTGAATAAGATGGCAGTGAAAATATTTGTCATGTAGTTGGAAAAATAAATAATATTTGTCATATAAGGTTATCTGAAAAGCTTTTTCAAATGTTCAAAGAAAATTTTACCATGAAATGTCACCAATTTTGTTATAACACCAAAATCCTATAAATTTTAATTTTCACAAAAAAATATTATTCTTGTTATGAAATAAAGACTATAAAGTAAAGACAAGTATAGAGAGAAACTGATATATTATTCGAATTCAAACTGATGTACATAATGAACTGAAATCTCTTCTATTTATAGAAGAAAGGAAGCTGCTCTGTAAGCTGCTACTACAAGCTGTTGTGTAAGCTGCTACTACAAGCTGCTGTGTAAGCTGCTACAAGCTGTTGTGTAAGCTGCTGCTGTACCAGATATGGATAATCTTCTACTGAGAGCAATATTTATCCATAACGGAGTACTGAATGGATAAGCTTATTATACCCGGTATGGATAATCTTCTACCGGGGGTAATGTTTATCCATAACTGGGTACTGAAAAGATAAGCTTATTATACCCGATATGGATAAACTTCTACTGGGGGTAATGTTTATCCATAACCGGGTACCGAAGTGATAAGCTTCTTCAGGAAGCTTATTTCCAATATAGTACTAAATAGATAAACATATTTACGGTGGAGTCCCATATGGATAAGCTTCTTCAGGAAGCTTATTTACAACGGAGTACTAAATGAACATCCATAATATAATATATTTATAATACTCCCCCTTGGATGTTCATTAAAAGATAATGTGCCTCATTAAAACCTTACTAGGAAAAACCACGTGGGAAAAAAAATCCCAGTGAAGGAAAAAGAGTACACATATTTAGTAAGACGCATTGCTAGGTGCCTCATTAAAAACCTTATAAGGAAAACCCCATGGGAAAAACCTTAGTAAGGGAAAAAGAGTGCATCGCGTATTTTACTCCCCCTAATGAAAACCTTGTTTCAAATATTTGAGTCTCTGCATTCCAATCTTGTATACCATCTTCTCAAAAGTTGAAGTTGGCAAAGATTTAGTGAATAAATCTGCTGGATTATTACTTAAACGGATTTGTTGCACATCAATGTCACCACTTTTCTGAAGATCGTGTGTGTAGAATAATTTTGGTGAAATGTGCTTCGTTTTATCTCCCATATCAAGAGTTCCCTTTAAATATCGCAATATATGCTTAATCCCGTTCCAATGTCTCCGTGTAGGAGAAGAACTATATCTTGCTAGTAAATTAACAGAAAATGCTATGTCAGGCCTTGTAGCATTAGCAAGATACATTAGTGCACCAATTGCACTGAGATAGGGTACTTCGGGACCAAGGAGTTCCTTGTCCTCTTCTGGAGGTCGGAACAAATCCTTATTCACTTCAAGTGATCGAACAACCATTGGTGTACTCAATGGGTGCGCTTTGTCCATGTAAAAGCGTTTTAAGACCCTTTCTGTATAGGCAGATTGATGGATAAAGATCTCGTCTGCTAAATGTTCAATTTGCAGACCAAGACAAAGTTTTGTCTTTCCAAGATCTTTCATCTCAAATTCTTTCTTAAGATATTCAATTGCCTTTCGGAGCTCTTCTGGAGTTCCAACAAGATTTATGTCATCAACATAAACAGCAAGTATAACAAATTCTAATGCCATTTTCTTTATAAAAATACATGGACAAATAACATCATTTATGTAACCTTCTTTCAGCAAATATTCACTAAGGCGATTATACCACATGCGCCCAGATTGCTTTAAACCGTACAAAGATCTTTATAATTTGATTGAGTACATTTCTCAAGACTTTGAATTCTATGCTTCGGGCATTTTCAATCCTTCAAGGATCTTCATATAGATTTAGCCAAATAAGTCATATAGGTTAAGACTTGTATCTAAATGGTACGACATCTTCAAGTGTCTGGACTGCTAGTCCGATCCTCACAATCGTTTACAATATTGTGCACTATATTGTATTAAATGTATCGTGGACGATCATTTTGTGTCAGTTCTGAAGCGACATAACTTGTGGAGATCTCATCACTTTCTTTATTTTCAGGTACCTGAACTTTTTCGGGAGTTTCATGAAATGTTATGCCGTGGGCTCTTCTAGAGCTTATTTCCTCCTCATTATGATCATTTCGATCATTAGCCCCTACTATTTTTCAAGGATTGTTACCTTTGGAACCGATTGGTCTTCCACACTTCATGCGCACAGTAAACTCTATCCTTCAGGGATTTTAATTTTAATAGGAGCATTTGCAGCTGAAATATGATATTTAATTTTGGATTAGCAAATGCTTCTGGCATTCGACTTGAATTATCTTCTAAGTGAAGATCATGATAATTCGATTCATATAACATATTTTTCAACTGTTTATTCCATCCCCCAAATGTTAGAAAAACTAACATATATCCCCAATCATCTTTGGGAAAAATATCTTTGTGTATTATGGTAGAGAAATTAATCATATACTACGCAACAAAAGATAGTAAAAATATTTGGTTTCTGATCCTAAACCAATTTTGAAGGGAGTACTTATCATATATTGTTGATCTGATGCATACAAGTGCTACTATATGCAATTTAGAAAATCTTAGACCAACACATGAAGCTTTGTTCTCATAAGCAATGGTTTAGACATTAATAGGAGGTATTCAATGCTAAACCAGCTTGGATATAAACCAGCATTATCAAGATAAACTTTCTTGATTTCATAATCTGAAAATTATGCTCTTAATCGAGAAAAGCAATTCCAAATGCTAAACTGCAGGTTGACAATAATTACACATGTAACCATCTCATATATGCACCTATAAGTGGTTCACATGATAGGTGAACGGGCCCATATTCACCTTTTATATATTTCAGAATCAGGGGTCTTAGTCCCAACTTTAGCTGGTATAATCAATTCATTATGAGAACAAGCAACACATGAGAATTCCTGAAGAATCTTCTAGTTCTTTAGTATATGCTTATCTGAATTCTCAAATAGCTCATTTAAAAATGGCAAATGAAAACTTCAAGTTTATCATGTCATGTGCTAT
Organism: Nicotiana tabacum; assembly: GCF_000715075.1. Classification (NCBI taxonomy): domain Eukaryota; kingdom Viridiplantae; phylum Streptophyta; class Magnoliopsida; order Solanales; family Solanaceae; genus Nicotiana; species Nicotiana tabacum. The sequence continues at coordinate 25,488,368 of NC_134084.1, forward strand.
CTCTTAGTAAACTTCTGGTTTACTATGGCATAAACTTTTGCTTTAGTAAACTTCTGGTTTACTGTGATACATGATATAGTACAAATTAAAGAATAAGGCAGGTAACTTCTCACATACATATTATTTTACCCCCTATGATTGTGGAAACATGAAGATTATCAATCTTCCAATCATTTGTAGTCTCAATATGATAGCCATTTGTATTAGTAAACTTCAGGTTTACTACAACATATGTTTTGACCATAATCATATAATATGAATGACATATTTGTATATAAGCTCTTTGAGAGCCTTAATTTATTATCCACAATCTAATATTTATCTGGCACTACTGGTGTCATGTATTCTTTAGGCAAACATTTAGCTCTTCAGGAGTTATTGATACATTTTGTACTATCAAATATTGCTCAGACACTGCTGGTATCATGAGAGAAAATCACAATCAAATAAACAATGTAAAACAATTGTTTAAGCACACGAAAACTCTTCTTCATAATATTTTTCCACTTCAGGAGGCAATTTCAACTGTGTTACTTCTTCAGGAGCAAATTTAAAATACGAAATATTGAGTATATATTCTCTCAATTATATTAACTCTTCTGGAGGTGAATTGTAATGTATTCACATCAAGAGCGCGTTCATATTTACCCGATTTATTAGTATTGTCACATTCACTTCAGGGAATGGATTAATATTATCAAAAGTTCTCATCCTTCAGGAAATCGAACATAATTATCTGAATGTGCATTAATCACATCAAATTGTGATGCCTCAACCTCTTTTAAAATATTTACTACTTCAGGAGCAAATCGAGACGTGCATTTAATATAGAGAATATTTATGTAGCTTATCTTCAATTGTAACAATAGAAAGCCTAAATTATCACTTCTGGTGATCATAGACATATACCACTTCTGGTGGTTAACAAAATATAATTACATTGAGATGTATGAAATATAACTACTTCTGGTGGTTGTATATTTCTTGCAAACTCTGCTAGAGTTTAAGTTGATCTAATAATATTATCCATATTCTTTAAAATGACATAAATAAGATATATTATAGTAAACATCATTATCAAATCATAATTTTTCTTTATGTACAACAATTACATAACCATACTATCTATTACAAATAACAAAAATTAAAATATTTACATTTCTACAGATTCACCACCGATTACATGACTTGTTTCTCCTTCTGGGAGTGCAATGTAATCAGCTGCATCCAAATGCATGAAGTCTAAATTATCTTCAGAAATAAAATTTGCTTCAGCATTTTTCTCTGTCTTCTTCAGGGAGGCTTGATAAAGCTCAACCAGGTGCTTTGGCATACGACAAGTACGTGACCAGTGCCCTTTTCCTCCACATCTATAGCATGCATTTTCTACATTTGGCGCTTGCACCGCTTCATGCTTTTGTTCCTTCCTTTTCCACTGCTGGTGGTGAGAAGGCTTCTTTGGTGCATTATTATTACCATGATTGGGGTTTCTTCCCCGACCACGGTCATGACTGTCACACCTCCTTTTTCCGCCCCCGCGAGGGTACAAGAGTTTTTTCCAATTAAAGGATAGTCGAAACGGGATTTGTTTATTTATTTCAGAGTCGCCACTTGGGAGATTTAGGGTGTCCCAAGTCACCAGTTTAATCCCGAATCGAGGAAAAGAATGACTCTGTATTACAGTCCGCGAACCAGAAATCCGGATAAGGAATTCTGTTAACCCGGGAGAAGGTGTTAGGCATTCCCGAGTTCCGTGGTTCTAGCACGGTCGCTCAACTGTTATATTTGGCTTGACTATCTGATATAATACGTATTATAAACTTATGTGCAAATTTAACTTTTAAAAAAAAAACCGCTTTTATCATTATTTATTTTATACAAAATTGCAACGTCGTGAAAACGCATCTCGAGCCACGCCACAACCAGTGCACGCGTGATTTGTTGATGCATTTTGACTTCGTCAAGATCGTGATTTGGGTTACATAAATGTACACCCGTATTCAAGAAAATAACCTTATTAAATATGCGCCAAAATACTACGCGTTATGATATTATTAGGTAAGACCGTGAATTTTACTAAATCGCCCATCTTGAAATCTAGGTATTTTCTTATATAAAAATAAATAAATAAATAAGATTGGAGGACTGCAATTTTTTGTATTATTTGTATTTGTTTATTTGCTAGCGAGATTCTCCCTTATTTTATGAATACCCTTTAATGACTACATCTTTATTATTACTAAGTTTGTCCATAATTATGAAGTCAATCTCTACATACTTAAAAATAACATATTAATTACTAATTCAAAACAAATATTAATGGAAAGTAATATTACTAAAATGATAATTACGAACAACATGGAATTGCCCAAAAAGTAAAAAAAAAAAAAACTAATTATCCCATAGTTGGATTAAAACATATTGTTAGTATGACTTAAGCTTATTGAAATTAATTATTTACAAATACTGAAAATTAAAAAAAATACTTGATTACTAAACCATATTTCTAAAAGTTAAACAATTTAAACTTAACTAACTTTGTTTTAATTCACATCATGTCCTAATACTTGATTCGCAAACTAATTCATGTTTTAACTGAAATTAACTACATGATTCCGATTAACTTAATGTTGACAAAAAACCTTATGAATAAGGAATTAATCAATTTTTGCCAAACTAATTCAATAACGCCATTTTTACGTTATTTCTTCTATTTTTGATTATTAAACAGTTTTAATTAGTAATCCGTCTTAAATATATTTCCTAATAATCCGGTTAAGGCGTTATTTAATATATCGCTATAACATGTTTAATTATGCCAAATGACAGTGATTGACAAAATAATAATACATGAATAATCTAAATACAATACAAATAAAATTAAAACTAAATTAAAAATTTAACATTCCGTTCTTCATTTCAGCTTACAAAATGCCAAAATTACAGTTGTGTATCTGGTATTGCCAATATAAGAAGAAGAAAGTCAGTCACGCAGTAATAACAATACAGCACAGCAACAAAAGTCCAATAGCAGTAACAACCCAGGAACAGAGTTTGCAAACCGGTGGAGTATTAAACTCAAAACAAAAAGCTTCAAGCTTTGATGAAAAAACAATTAATTCTGATTTCAAACAATGAAAGAAAGCAAAAGATATTTTTAGTTTTTTTTTTTTTGAAAGTTTAAATATTTTTTCGGAATTTTCTCTCTTAAATGTTCAGCCCTTTTTTCTCTCTCTTATTTTCTTTCTGTTCAGATTCGTTCTTTCTCTTCTGTCTTCTCTCCTATCTGTCTATTCTGATTTCAAGACTTCTTATAACTCATCCCATAAATCTTTCAATTAATTAAAATCAATACTTTTTCTCTACTCAACTCATTATCTTCCCACTCCTCCCCATTACATTAAATAAATATATCATCACTATCCCATTATATTTTGTCCCCCATGCTTCATTAAACAAATACAAGATTTCTCCCCACTAAATTTTGTCTTGTCCCCCCTTTATATTAAACAACTATATCACAACCCACCCCATTACATTTTGTCCCCCATGCTTCATATAAAAAATTACAAAATGTACAATTCCTAAACTACCCCTCCGACCTTACTGAAATTACCAAACTACCCCTGAACGTACTGCAAATTACCAAACTACCCCATCAGCTATAACACATCAATTAATCACACTCAACCAAAATATAGCCAATATGACCAATTTTTATATAAATTCAAACAACAATATGAACACGGATGAACATCATAACAACAATATCACATGAACACAAATTGAACAACAAAGAACAACTAAGATTTGTTTGAACAATATTTTTAGCAACAACAAACCTATTTTCGGATTCAATCAACAACAACAATCAAACAAGCATATTTAGATTTCTAAATTCAATAATATTGAACTTAAAATTAACTCTAACAATATTACAACAAACAATTCCTATATTAAACTTTAAACAAGATTATGAGACAATATTAAGAAATAATCATAAATGATAAACAAGAAATCAAACTATACAAATTTCGGATTCAAGATCAAAGTATGAACATGAATGAATCCATTTTTTTAAAACAACAAGCATGACGGATTAAATGATTCAAACAACATTAATAATTTCTGGAAAATACATAACAGCATGAAACAAATTGAAGAAATAATTAATTAGATTTCAATTTGAATCTAACAAACATTAAACTAACAAATATTTATTCTAACAACAATACAAACATGAAATAAACATGAAAAACAACTAATTAACTTCTATTTGAAATCTGAAAATTAATTTAACAAAACATATGAACATGACTAAAAAAAATCAAATATCTAACCATAGACATGAACAAAACAAACATTTGCCGATTTTAGATTCGAAAATATCAAAACAAAATACGGACAAAATAAAACTCAAAAACTACTAACCGGAGATGAACAACGACGAATTCGATTGTATGGACTGTTTCGACACAACCCTCAAATGGGAATAAATCTGCCCGGACTCAACAACGAACTCAACGACGAACAAACGACGGAGACGATCCGAAGCAAACGAAGAAGATGAAGAAGGCGTTGGACGTAGCAAGGTCGACGGACTGTGGCGGATGCAGCTGAAGCAGCTATGGTCGTCGACATGCTGCTGCGTTCAATGACTAAGGTCGTCGATGAGGAACAGCAACAGTCGACGCAGCGGAAACTGTGCTCGAGCAGCAACAATATCCATGGCCATGGTTGTTCGAGCTGAAGAAGACGAAGTGAGGCAGCAGCAGCTCGGACGGCGAGGTTGAAAAAGAAGTAGCAGCTTGATGGGTCTGTTTGGCTCAAACGGGACATCGAGCAGCTGTTCGTCAAGGAGGAAGATGAAGCAGCAGCTCGGACGACGACGTCCATGGCAGCAGCGCACGTCGAGCAGCAGGTGAAGGAGCAGAAATGGTTGTGTCAATGGCGGACGCGGGCAGCAGCTGCGATGTTGAAGCAGCAGCGGAAATCTCAACTGTGGGCTTTCATGGTGGAGCTCGACGGACTGGTTGTTGGTTGTCGAAGACGAAGCAACGACGGGGTTGGAGAAGGTTGTTGGTTCGGCCACGTTCGGAGGTCGTTTGGTTGAGCCGGGGTCGTGAGGGTGACGTGCGTGTGTGTGTGTAGCCATGGCTTTTTGAGGTTGAAGGCAAAGGGAAGCCATGGGAGGTGGATAAGCTTGAGGAAGAAGAAGAAGATAGGAGGGGTGGGGCGGATGACTTAAGTTTTTAGGGTTTTGGTTTTTTTTTTCTTTTGTTTTGTTTTACAAGATAGGGGGATGTTGGGTTATGGACTGGGTCGACCCAGTTCGAAATGGACTGGGTCGTAGGGAAGATTGGGCCATTTTTTGGGCCTGTGGCTTGAAATCGAAGAAGAGGCCCAATTCCGACTTTCTTTATATTTTCGCTCTCTTTTCTTCTTTTATTTCTCTAAAACTAAATTATAAAAAATACTTAAATTATTATTAAGAATTAAATTAAGTTATAAAGGCGCAAATTAACTCCCAATAACAATTAACGCATAATTAAGTAATAATTAAGCATAAAATTGTATATTTGGACATTAAATGCTAAAAATGCAAACGATGCCTATTTTTGTAATTTTTATTTTTTGTAAAACAAACTTAATTACTAACAATTGTAGAATTAAATCCTACATGCAAAATGCGACATATTTTTGTATTTTTATTAATTTAACAAATAAACATGCACAGACAAATACAAATAATTATTCAAAATATCACAAAATATCACAAAAATTGCACACCAAGGAAAATTATTTTATTTTTGAATTTTTTGGGAGTAATTCTCATATTGGGCAAAAATCACGTGCTTACAATGACCATGACTGGGGCCACGACCTCTTCCTCGTTTAGCTTGGTGGAAGTTCGTCTCATTCACTTCAGGGAATGGACAAGAACCAATAGGTCGGCTTTCATGATTTTTCATTAATAGTCCATTATGTTGCTCTGCTATAAGAAGATGTGAGATAAGTTCAGAATACTTTTTAAATCCCATCTCTCGATATTGCTGCTGCAGGAGCATATTCGAGGCATGAAAAGTGGTGAAAGTTTTCTCCAACATATCATGATCAGTAATATTATCACCACATAATTTTAATTGGGAAATAATTCTGAACATAGCAGAATTATACTCACTGATAGATTTAAAATCTTGTAGCCTTAGATGAGTCCAATCATAACGTGCCTGTGGAAGAACGACCATCTTCAGGTGGTCATATCTATCTTTCAAATTATTCCATAGTATGACTGGATCTTTAATAGTGAGATATTCCATTTTCAGGCCCTCATCAAGGTGATGGCGTAGGAATATCATTGCTTTGGCACGGTCTTGGTTTGATGCCTGATTTTTATCCTTGATGGTGTCTGTCAGACCTATCGCATCAAGATGAATTTCAGCATCAAGCACCCAAGACATGTAGCTTTTGCCCGATATATCCAAGGCTACAAATTCAAGTTTAGAAAGATTTGACATTATTTAGGAAAAGAAAGTTCTTACCTCAGATACTTTCAAAATATTTGCTCGAGATGGTAGAGTTTCGTGCTGATAACGTGTTATGAAATAAAGACTATAAAGTAAAGACAAGTATAGAGAGAAACTGATATATTATTCGAATTCAAACTGATGTACATAATGAACTGAAATCTCTTCTATTTATAGAAGAAAGGAAGTTGTTCTGTAAGCTGCTACTACAAGCTGCTGTGTAAGCTGCTACTACAAGCTGCAGTGTAAGCTACTATAAGCTGTTGTGTAAGCTGTTGCTACAAGCTGTTGTGTAAGTTGCTGTTGTACCAGCTATGGATAATCTTCTACTGAGAGCAATATTTATCCATAACGGAGTACTGAATGGATAAGCTTATTATACCTGGTATGGATAATCTTCTACCGGGGGTAATGTTTATCCATAACTGGGTACTGAAAAGATAAGCTTATTATACCCGATATGGATAAACTTCTACTGGGGGTAATGTGTATCCATAACCGGGTACCGAAGTGATAAGCTTCTTCAGGAAGCTTATTTTCAATATAGTACTAAATAGATAAACATATTTACGGTGGAGACCCATATGGATAAGCTTCTTCAGGAAACTTATTTACAACGGAGTACTAAATGAACATCCATAATATAATATATTTATAATAATTCTCTCATACCTAAATGATGTTGAGTTTTACTTGTCTCTTATTGATTTTATAGAGTGTCAAGAAAAAAGTATATAATGTTCACAAGTTACGTCGCATATTTCTTAATTAAGGTTTGAGATCAGATGCTTAAATTCTTTCAAAATAACCAAACTTCGGCAATGTTTTTGCAATAGTTTATTTTTCGGATTCATTGTTTAATTTTTTTTAATTAAAATAAAATATAAAAATGGATAAGTTTTCAATCCATACCGCTACGAACAACCAGATTTACAGAGTAAATTTGTCCCTTATATATTATGAAATAAATTCAAAGAAAGGTCACGGTGATTCCTTGATTTTGAGTTCAATGCTTAGAAGAGAGCTATTGAACCAAAAACGGAAAAGGATTAGATGTGTCCCTTTACTATCGAAAATTAGTTATAGAAAATTAGTTATAGGCAGCCCCAGTTATACTATTCTTCATTATCTACCTTTGCCGTTATCCATTTTAATATTTCTACCCCTCGATCTAACGGACACATTCATAAAGACACGTGGCAGTATCTTAAACAACCTAACTATTTTTTCTCTAACCCATCTAACCATTTTCCCTCTAACCCACCCGTTCAGCCCCAAACCCGAAAATCCCTCAACTATTCAACAATCACAGTTCTAGAAGCATTTCGCAAATTCTAGGCATTGATTAGTACTAATCCAACAAAATTCACATCAAATCTGAACAAGTTCTGGTCACAAAATACAATTCTTTTCAATTCTCCTAAGCTTCAATTTCACCATCTCACAATTGTGATAATTTCAGTAGCTTCCTGGCATCTGCCACCGTCAATTTCCTCTCCGGCGCCGATTCTGGCAGTAAATCTTTCTGCGGCAGGAGCCCGTTGAGTTTAATCCTGCTTCTGCTGATGTCCATTTCATGCAGCTTCTCGATGAGCTTTTTGCCGGAGAGTAGTGATTTGAGATCCTGGGTGGTCGCCCGAAATGGGTAGTGGTGGAGGAATCGCCGGAAAGTTCCGTTGTCTCCGAGATCTGGGATGATTTTATTATCAGGACAAGGAGTAATCAGCGATCTGGAGTACTACTTTTGATGAATTAAAAGGAAGAGAAACACTCCCTTTAATGTAAAGATTTCCACTACATATGATGTGTTGAATCTTGCCAAGAACAAGCGTAGGTTTAATTTTTTTAGGAAAATCAGCAACTCTATGCGGGATGTGAAGATCGCCCAATGCTAATACCAGCACCATTCTCATCTAAACCCGTCAACTATTCAAAAATTTAATACTATGTTGATATTTAATATGCGATCAACAATATGAGATACCAAAATAGAACAACAACGATATAGTACCACTTAGTGGGGTTTGGGGAGCATAGTGTGTACCCAGACCTTATTCCTTTTCAAATAGACTCTCGACATCCTTGACTCCAAGAACTTACCACCTTGCACTCGAACTCACAATCTCTTGGTTGGAAGTGGAAGTTGTTTACCATTAGAGAAACCCCTCTCGTAAAAACTCCAATATATACTACTAGCACTTTAATCAAAGTCAAGGAATTTGAGGAATTGTTAAATATAATCGTTTGTTGCTCATTAAATCCTTTCTCTGCTTTGTCGCTGACACTCCAGCACCGGTTAGATCGCTGGAAACCATGGAGGATCCGCCATCCCACTACAAAATCCTAGTTTTGGAGAAGAAAATAAGATTAGGTGTTTTTAGGGGCAAATACGGGTCGGGCACATACGGGTCGGGGCAAATACGGATAATGCAAAAGTGTATATGGTTAAGTTGTTTCAGATGTTGCCACGTGTCTTTATGAATTGGTCCGTTAGATTGAGGGGTAAAAATATTAAAATTGGTAACGATAGGGTAAAATAGTGAAGAATAGTATAACGGGACTATCTATAACTAATTTCCGATAGCAGAGGGACACCTCTAGCCCTTTTTCCGAACCAAAAACTATTATAAGAAAGAGCTAAGGATACAGTGGCGAGCTGCAGATCGTTGTGTACGTCTGCGTTTGTCTTTAGACTAATTTTTTAAAAACAAAAAAGTCAACTGACACTTCTCAAAATCAAACAGGCTCAAAATAGGGGCAAGTGCACATATAGCCATTTTTAAGAATGCTATTTAAAGATTAATGAGTACTTATTTTATCCTGAATTTTTTAACTAAAAATAAGAAATTCAAGACAATTCAGAACACTTTTTTCCTAAAAACTTCAACGAAAGACTGAAATTCAGGACGGACTGACTAATTTCTAAATAACAGCCTTTTAAAGTGGCTACCTAGTGTCATTTCTACCTCAAAATAATACAGGTCCAAGAACCTTTGAGCCCAACTATATGTTTGTGCCCTTCAAATCTGAGCTCCATTTTTTTGTTTTTCTTTATGTTTGAATCACATGTAGTAATTTCAAGTTCATATATATATATATATATATATATATATATATATATATATATATATATATATATATTAAAGTGGTATTTTTTTTTATAGTAATTCATATTCAAAATTGGACTTCGTGTTCTCTCTCTACTTGGAAAGGTTATTGAATAAGACTAATATATAATTTAAAAAAAGTTAATCCACTAACAATGGCTCGCATTTTCATAATAGAGAAATCTTCGAATATCACAAATGCAATTTCGAAATATGTTGGTTAATAACTTACAATAGATTATATAGTATCCTGTCTAATATTGTTGCCCAACTAAATGTGAAGTTTTGAAGACTGACAAAAGAACTCAGATATGAACCAGGTCCATCTTATACAGCACAGTCGTGATCAACCCAAACATGTGAGATGCACGTGAAGAAGATAAATCTAACTTATCAGAATCAATATCTCCTGATCTGATCGAAAAGGTTGCATATTGGATAAGGAGAGAAAGACTTCTTACACGAAGAGAACACAGTTTAGGAAGAGGATAGAGTTAGAGTATGAGATCAACTAGAACTCTTCTACCATAGAAGAGTAGCATCTGTATCCTAGTCAATCTCTATTTACTAACCCCTTAAAATATCAGTGTTGTTCTCTTTTACATGTAATGCACATAAGCAGAAGCAAAACGTGAATTGAGAGCAAAATAGCAAGGCAATTTTGCAAGCAATTTATGTGTGATTCAAGCGTGCAATCCTGAAGTTACTTGAACCAGGTAGAAGAACTAGTTCCAAGTGTCTATCTTTTATTCTAGTTCAATTGTAGTATGTGATTTTACATTGTATCTTTCAGCTTTTATAGAAGCAATTGTATTAGGTACTTAGAATGTTCAAGTTAGAGTTAACTTGAAGTTGTCGCAACAGTTGAGGCTGTGTGCCACAACGGGATTAGAGTTAATCCTAGGTTTACAAAAGAGTTTTTGTAAATGCAGTTTTTGGCTCAGTGATTTTAGTGGAAGTTTGGGAAAATCCTACTGAGTAGTAGGTCGTGATTTTTTCACCTTTTGAGCCAGGTGTTTTCCACGTAAAAATCTCTGTGTTCTTTACTTTCTTTCCTTATTATTCCGCAAATAGTAGTAGTTGGAACACATAGAAGAACCGGGTCCTTCTATAATCAAGTCAAGCGAAAATTAGGTACCACACAATTCACCCCTCCCCCTCTTGTGTGATATTGAAGTCTAAAACATCAATTGGTATCAGAGCAGGTTATCTTTGAAGAGGCTAACACCTTAGGAATAGATCAAGATGAGTGCACCACCTGGAAACGGGGAAGGGCAATCCACTGCTAGGCCTCCACTATTTAATGGTTAGTACTATTCTTGGTAGAAGAACAACATGAGAGACCACATCATAGGAGAAGACTATAACTCTGGGACATAGTCACTAATAGTCCCCTGGCTACTACAAAGAAGAATGTTGAAGGAGTGGACATGCCAAAGACAAGAGCTGACTGCACTGGTGAAGATTTGAAGAAATGGGAAAAGAATGCCAAGGCCAAGAAATGGCTTGTGTGTGGTCTAGGTCCAGACGAGTACATCAGGATTCAAAGATGTACCACTATTAAGGAGATATGAGACACTTTACAAGTGGCCCATGAAGGAACTCCTCAAGTAAAAAGATCAAGAGGAACACTGTTATATTCTCAGTATGAGAATTTTACCATGAAGGAAGGAGAAACTATCCAGGAGATGTACACAAGGTTTACAACACTAACGAATGAACTTAAATCTCTTGGAAGAATTATCCTTGAAAAAGACAATGTTGAGAAAATCTTGATAAGGGTCTTACTAGTAACTTGGGAAAGCAAAATCACTGCTATTCAAGAATCAAAGAACATTGCTACTCTCAAGTTGGATGAACTGATTGAAAATCTCACTGCCTATGAACTGAGAAGGCAAACCATGAAAATGGATGCACCCAAGAAGGAAAAGAGTCTGGCTCTCAGAATAGCTGAAGGTGCAGATCTAGAGGATGATGAAATGGCCATGATCACAAGGTATTTCAAGAAGTACCTGATGAGAGGAAAGAGTTCTTTAAGAGGTACAACTTTCAACAAACCAAGGGCTCCTGAGAAACAGATCAACGAGGGCTGCTACAAATGTGGCAAGACTGACCACATGATCAAGAATTGTCCTCAGTGGGAAATCGAATGGAAGAAGGAATGGGCTAAACGAAGGAACAGGTTCAACCCAAAAGGAACAATGAATCAACAAAGGTTATGGTTGTTGCTTGAGGAGAAACATCAGATGAGGATTTAGAAGATGAAGCTGGAGATGAACAAACACTTATGGCCATTGGAGAATCAAATTATGAACAAGAGGTAAGTGTGATTCATCTCAAAAACAAGATTAATTTTTTGTCTAAAGAAAGGTTATCTGAATTATTGTTAGACTTCATTGATGAGTTTGAGGTAATAAACAATGAGAAGGAACAGCTGTCTAGGGAGTGTATGATCTTAAAAGCCAAGTGCAAAAATTTAGAATCTAGGGCTAGTGAGAGTGATAGTAAAAATGCTGAGCTAAAGAACCAAGTTCTTAAACTTGACACCAGTGTCTTAGAACTTAGGTCTGAAAATTTAAAATTGAAATTAGAAATAGGTAAAAAGAAAGTTGATCACATACATCTCACCTTAGAAGAAAATCTAGGAAAGATGAAAGATGAGCAGATAAGAGTCCTAAAAGAAGATCTAGGCAAGGTGAAGCATGAACTAGATAGAACTTGAAGATGGAATAAGTCCTCTGATGCACTATCCTGGCTACAAGAGCACCACAATAGAAACAAGAGAGGACTTGGCTATGGGACCCTAAAAGCAAATACATCACACTTTCTGAAAACAAAATTTGCACACACTGTGGCAAGACTGGTCATTACAAAAGTGAATGTAACGCAAAAGAAAAGGTCAGTCAAAAGAATAAAACTTTTGTTCAAGAGAAAAATAGGCTACCTGGATGGGCCAAAAAAAATTTAATTCACCTATTTGCCTATAGAAAGGGACCCAAACTAGTTTGGGTTCCTAAGACTAACCCCTGATTTCGTTTTGCAGGTCCAAGTGAAGGGAAGTAGCCAAATATGGTACATGGATAGTGGCTTCTCAAAGCATATGACTGGAAGCAAGAACCAGTTCCTTTCACTGGAGGATCTAAAAGGAGGTAATGTATCCTTTGGAAATGGGAAGAAAGGTGAGATCATTGGGGTTGGAAAGGTAGGTAAGACAGACTCACATTCCATTGAGAATGTCTACTTGATAGATGGCTTGAAATATAGCCTAATCAGTGTATCACAACTATGTGACAGAGGTAACCTGGTATCATTAACCTCTACAAAATGCTTTGTGATTAATCTTACCACTGACAAGATTGTTTTGCAGGGAAAAAGAGTTAACAATATTTACATTGTAGATTTGTCCACTCTTTCAAAAAATGAATTCACTTGCTTGAGTGTATTGGACAATGATCCCCTCATGTGGCACAAAAGACTTGGTCATGCAAGTCTGAATCAACTCAACAAATTAGTCTTCAAGGACCTGGTGATAGAGTTATCTAACATCAAGTGCAAGGAAGATAAAGTTTGTGAGGCCTGTGCAAGGGGGAAGCAGGTAAGATCATCTTTTAAAAGCAAGAAAATGATAAGCACAACCAGTACAATGGAAGTGGTCCGTATGGATCTCTATGGTCCAATGAGAACATTGAGCAGAGGTGGTAAGAAATATGTGATGGTACTTGTTGATGATTATTCTAGGTTTACCTGGGTACTGTTCTTAACTTCTAAGGATGAAGCATTTGACATGTTTACTGCCTTTGTTAGAAAAACTCAGAAACAACTAGGTAATCAACTTGCATCAATTAAGTCTGATCATGAAACTGAATTTGAAAATGCTAAGTTTGCTGAATTTTGTATGGTATAGATCATAATTTCTCTGCCCCTAGGACTCCTCAACAAAATAGAGTAGTTAAAAGAAAGAATAGGACACTTGAAGATATGGCTAGGACTATGCTTCTTTCTAGTAAACTGCCACATAGCTTTTGGGCAAAAGCTGTAAATACTGCATGCTATATCATTAATAGATGCATGACTAGACCTCTTGTAAAGAAGACTCCCTATGAGTTACTTAAAGGGAGAAACCCAAATATATCTCATCTTAGGGCATTTGAATGCAAGTGCTTTGTGCACAATAATGGAAAGGACTCCCTAGGTAAGTTTGATCCCAGAAGTGATGAGGGAGTATTCTTGGGATATTCTTCACATAGCAAAGCTATAAAGTGTATAACAAAAGAACGTTGTGTGTAGAAGAAAGTGTACATGTAGTTTTTGATGAAACTAATATTTTTTCTGAGAGACAAGAACATGAAGATGAAGCTATTGAGCTAGTAAAGAATTAAGTGAAGTCACAACTCAAGCTGAAGATGCACCAAAAGAAGGAACAAATGATGGAACATATTCTTCCATCCAGGGCAACCTGACAGGGGGAATTGAACAAAGAAGAACTGAAACCAATCCCCCAATGGAACCTGTCCATGAGCCTATTCCTCAGCAACAGAACATGGGAGAAACATCAAACAGAAGCCAGTTGGTTGTGAAACCTTACAAGTATCAAAGTTCTCATCCCATTGAGAACATAATTACTGATCCAACATCTGGAGTTAAAACTAGATCACAATTAAAGAATATGTGTGCTTTTGATGCCTTCTTATCTCTTATTGAACTTAAAAATGTTACTGAGGCTTTACAGGATACAAATTGGGTAAATGTAATGCAAGATAAACTTAATCAGTTTGAGAGAAGTCAAGTTTGGCATCTAGTTCCAAGACCCATGGACAAATCATTAATTGGCACTAAATGGGTCTTCAGAAACAAGCCTAATGAAGATGGAACAGTTATAAGGAACAAGGCAAGATTGGTGGTCTAAGGTTATAGCCAAGAGGAGGGCATAGATTATGATGAGACCTTTGCTCTAGTTGCAAAACTGGATGCAATAAGACTCCTTATAGACTTTGCAGAACACATGGAATCACTCTTCATCAGATGGATGTCAAAAGTGCCTTCCTGAATGGCTACCTAAAAGAAGAAGTGTTTGTCAAACAACCTCCAGGGTTTGAGATCAAGGAGTGTCCGGAACATGTGTACAAATTACACAAGGCTCTCTATGAACTCAAGCAGGCTCCTAGAGCATGGTATGAATGACTGTCCAAATTCTTGCTTGAACATGGCTACAAGAGAGGTAAAATTGACAGTACTCTATTCCTGAGGAAAAAAGTTAAGGATCTTCTTGTAGTACAAATTTATGTTAATGACATAATTTTTGGGGCAACCATTGACAAACTAAGCAAGGATTTTGCCAAATTAATGGGGAGTGAGTTTGAGATGAGTATGATGGGTGAGCTTAACTTTTTCTTAGGCTTACAGATCAAACAAAACCCAAATGGAACCATGATCCATCAGCAAAAATATGCAAAAGAGTTGATTAAGAAATTTAAAATGGATGAATCAAAGGAAATAGACACACCTATTTTAACAACTACTAAATTAGACATAGATGAACCTGGTTCATCTGTTGATCAGAAGTTGTATAGGGGTATGATTGGGTCACTTTTGTATCTTAATGCTAGCAGACCTGACATAGTTTTCAGTGTAGGGTTTTGTGCTCGTTTTCAGACAAATCCTAAGGAATCTCACTTGACTGTTGTCAAGAGGATACTGCGATATTTGAAAGGCACTACTGATCTTTGTCTCTAGTACCCTAAAGGTAGTAATTTTAATCTAGTGGGTATGCTGATGCTGACTATGTAGATTTCCTTGTGGATAGGAAGAGCACCTCAGGTATGGCTCATTTTCTTGGTTCATGTCTTGTATCATGGGCCACTAAAAAGGAAAATTCAATGGCCTTATCCACTGTTGAGGCTGAATATGTTGTTGTTGCCTTATGTTATGCTCAATTGTTGTGGATCAAACAAAAGCTGAAAGATTTTGGCATTGAAGTTGGTTGCATTCCTATCTTTTGTGATAACACTAGTGCTATAAGTATGACAAAGAACCCAGTTTATCATAAGAGGACTAAGCACATAGATGTTAGACATCACTTCTTAAGGGACAACTATGAGAAAGGATTGATTACCATAGAATTCTGTGTTACTGATAAACAAATTGCTAACATCTTTACTAAAGTACTGAGTAGAGAAAGCTTTGGAAGGAATATGTTAGAATTAGGGATGATTAAGATCACCTAATAGGACCAGCTCAGAATGCACAATGAAAAAAAAATGAAAAAAATTTTGGCTAGGAAATCTGGAACTTGTGCAAATATCTAGATTAATTTTTTACTCAACTTCATACTGTAATTAGTATACTCCTGTGACATGTGTTAATATGACTCATTGATCTCTAACAAATTTTTCTCTATTGTGGTAAATTGAGGCATGATCAAGAGAATTTTAAATGAAGAACCTGGTTCATCAGTATTGGTTCATCTGAATGCCAAGGTATTTTTTCTATACTCTGCACAATTAGAAATATAGATATTCAAATCATGAGCAGAGTCCTACCATTATTCAATACATTAGAAAAGCCTATCCGTTTGTTTTTGAACTAGTTCCGTCCTCAATAGAATTCTCATTACAAAAAATACTGAAAATCTAAGGAAGCCTAACCGTTCGTTCAAACTGTAATTTTAGGTTGATTAGACCTCTAATTGATTGCTAAAGCTACCGTTATCCATTAAATAACTCTCTCTCTATAAATACCCATTATTACCTTCTGCCACCCTCATCATATTAAACCGTCAAAAATCCTTTTTCATTCCAAATTGTTTTCTTCTCCAAAAGCCTAATTCTCAAACTCTCTCAAGTCATCAGCTACAATGTTGAACCCTCAAGATAACCCAGGGACTCCTCCTCCACCATCCCCTTCTGATTCCTCCACACCTTCTCCACCCAGTACAAACCTTCAACCTAAGAAAAGACGTGTTAAAATGCTAGCACGAAAAACTATAGCCTCAGGTGCATTGTCAAAGAAATTAAACGCACAATTGAAGGCTGCCCAAGCCCAAGACTCTAAGAACTCAGACGATTCATTCAAATCTGCGAGTAAGGGGGAAGGACGTGGGTCGTCTGATTCTGAGAAAGCACAAAAACCCCTTTCTGAGGTAAGTTTTGCTTTGCCTAAAAATTTAGAAAATAGGTTTGTTTTGGTTGGACCTATTAGGGATGTAGAAATGCCTGAATTGGGAAGGAGTGGAGGTAAAAAGAAAATTGAAAAAGAAAGAGAGAGAGGGTGAATATGGTGATGTAAGGGGAAAAGGGAAAGGAGTGGCTGATTCCTCACCCACTTTTGAATTGCCTGTACCAGCTATTTGTGGGGTTGTACAAGAAACTATAGAAGAAAGTGGCAAGAAGTCAGAGGGGAAGTGGTTCTGGGGAGGCTGATGAAGGGTTGGTTAATCTAAGTTCACAGGCAGATGAACCCGGTTCATCTATTGAGGAGACCCTGGCAGACATCATAAAGAAAGTAGGTGCCAGTTATAATCCAAAGAAAAGGAAAACTCCAACTCCAAAAGCCCCCAGTGTTGCTAAACCTTCCAAGAAACGAAAGGCTTTCTCTCAAACAACTATTGAAACTCCTTTGCTAAAGGGAAGAACCACAAGAAGCACGGTGAAATAGAGTGAGAGTGACCTACATAAGGCTTTGGTTGAAAGTAAGAAGAAGATGATGGATAAAGGAAAGGGTAAGGTTACAGAGTCCTCTAAAACTGTTGATGTTTAGGAGATGGAACAGGTCCATCAGGAGGACCATACAACAATGGAGGTATAGACCCCCAAGCCCAAAAAGTCCAAGACTTCTTCCAAGAAGTCTTCATCTGTGTCTAAGGTTGTTGAACCTTTATTGGCCAAGAGGACAAGATCTACAGTGAAAATCAAACAAGTTAGAATTTCTAAAGATGAGAAATGGAGTGGTGAAGAAGAAAGTGAGTCTGATAGTGAACAAGACAAGCTGGCCAAGTTTGGCAAAAGGAAAATGTTAAAGGGAAGATTGCTGAAAGACTTAGTGGAACCAGGAATGGTTCGTTTGGTTGATGCCCTAGCTGTTCAGGATTGGAAGGACATGGTCCTTCAGATGGATGGATGATTAGCTAGGAATGAGATCATTGAATTCATGGCAAATGCTGAGGTCAAAGAAGGAAGAGTCACCAGCCAAGTAAAAGGAGTCCAAGTGACATTTGATGCAGAGAAGCTGGGAGAGATTCTTGACATCCCTGCTGAGGGATATGATGACTACACCAGATAGAGATGGCCAAGTCTGGATTCCCTTCCTCCTACCCTTGAAATCACTAAGAGATTCTGTGATGTGAAAGAAGTGAATGAGGCCAAGTTTGTGCACAAGAGTGAGATGAAGCCACAACACAAAGTCATTTTTGAGTTTGTCAACAAGTGCCTACTGCCCATGCAGGAGAGAAGGCATATTGAGAATTATATGGGCTTAGTTCTGATAGAGTGCCTTGAAAGTGGAAGGTAAATTAACTGGACTGCATTCATCATCAAGCTACTGGACAGGGTTATCAATGGCTTTAAGGCTCATGTCACCCCTATAACTTTATTTTGACTACGGTTCTGGATAGGTGCAATGTGCCTCTGAAGAAATGGGAAATGGCCACAAGCAAGGATTACTTTGGCATTAATACTCTGCTTGCTTGTGACTATTTAGCCAATGCCATTCCAAATGAACCTGGTTCATCCAAGAAGACACATATCAACAGTAAAGTCAGGGCTCTTGTTCAAGAAAGTGAGGCCAAGGATGCTGAGATAGCTAGGCTGAAGGCTCGCTTAGCAGAGGTTGAATCTGAGAGGGATGCTCTCAGAACTGAGCTTACCAAGGAAAATGAGAAGAATGATGGGATTCTTCACAATATGCTGAATTTTCTCCAAGCCCAAAACCAACCCTCTAGCTCCCCTAAGCCTTAGGAATTCCATCATTTATCTCTTGAACCTGTCTAGTACCTTTAGTGACCCGGATTATGGGTTTTTCTTTCTTTTTGCTCATGTTTTGAATATTTTTGCTTTATGGTTGTGGATTGTGGTAGCAACATATCTTCTATCAATGATATCTATTGTTTTTGCTTCTTGTTGAATGTTAATATTTTCTTGATAGTTTAAATACGTTTGCTTGATTACTGATGATTAATCCATGATTGCACTTGCAGTTGCCCCAGTGGCCATGAGTACTTATTAAAATCTAGGACTCACACTTTGTTTATGTAACTTTTTGATGATGCCAAAAGGGGGAAGAGATATTGTGTTTTACATATTCTGAATAAGTGATATTTATAACCTAATTAACCTGGTCCTTGATGATAAGTGAATTTTTCTAAAATTTGTATTGATGGTTAAGCTGAGTTCTTATAGGGTCTAAGTAAGTAAAAAGTAGAGTTTGTTATCATCAAAAAGGGGAAATTTGTTGGCCCAAGTAAATGTGAAGTTTTGAAGACTAACAAAAGAACTTAAACATGGACCAGGTCTATCTTGTGAAGCACAGTCGTGATCAACCCAAACATGTGAAATGCACGTGAAGAAGATAAATCTAACTTATCAGAAGTAATATCTCCTGATCTGATCGAAAAGGTTGCATATTAGATAAGGAGAGAAAGACTCCTTACACAAAGAGAACACAATTTAGGAAGAGGATAGAGTTAGAGTATGAGATCAACTAGAACTCTTCTACCATAGAAGAGTAGCATCTGTATCCCAGTCAATCTCTAATTACTAACCCCTTAAATATCAGTGTTGTTCTCTTTTACAGGTAATGCACATAAGCAGAAGCAAAACATGAATTGAGAGCAAAATAGCAAGGCAATTTTGCAAGCAATTTATGTGTGATTCAAGCGTGCAATCCTGAAGCTACTTGAACGAGATAGAAGAACGAGTTCCAAGTGTCTATCTTTTATTCTAGTTCAATTGTAGCAGGTGATTTTACATTGTACCTTTCAACTTTTATAAAAGCAATTGTATTAGGTACTTAGAGTGTTCAAGTTTGAGTTAACTTGAAGTTATCGCAACAGTTGAGGTTGTGTGCCACAACGGGATTAGAGTTAATCTTAGGTTTACAAAAGAGTTTTTGTAAATGTAGTTTTTGGCTCAGTGATTTTAGTGGAAGTTTGGGAAAATCCTACTAAGTAGTAGGTCGTGATTTTTTCACCTTTTGAGCCAAGTGTTTTCCACGTAAAATTCTCTGTGTTCTTTACTTTCTTTACTTATTATTCCGCAAACATTAGTAGTTGGAACACATAGAAGAATCAGATCCTTCTATAATCAAGTCAAGCAAAAATTGGGTACCACACAAATTCCCCCCCCCCTCTTGTGTGGTATTGAAGTCTAAAACATCAAATATTATTGAGTTGGATTGAAATATTTTTCGCCTTATAATTTTTAAGCGGAAAAGGGCCAAAACTACCCTTGAAGTATTGGAATTGGTACTAAAATATCCTTCGTCCACCTATTTAAATAAAAATACCTTTATTGTTATTTCTTTGGCTCTGCATTGCCCTTATTACTAAAGTCCCTGGGGGGAAAGGAAAATCTAATTAATTTCCACATATTACAGTCTCATTGGCTTGACTTACACCCCACCCTAGTTATAATTAAACCCAACCGTAACCCATGACCCGCCCTAATTTTAAAACACAACTTTTCCATCGATTGCCATTGAGTTTCTTCTAGTTTCTTTTTGCTGGCTGGATTGATGAAAACTAAATCTATGTCTATATATGGGAATTTTTGGAACCAAATCTATGTCCATCTGGACCCTTATTGGAATGAAATTTTCTGTTTCAACATTTCTGATCCTAATGGCTTGTCTAGCCTCGCACTTGAAACTCTTTTTTATAACAATAACAAATCAAGCAATTCTAAATCATATCTTGGGAAGGTAAAGATCAATGGATCATCCTTTGTTTCACACTTTGATATTGTTCTTTTGCATTATCCTTTGGAAAGGGCAGGCTTTCTCTCGAGTGTTAGGTGAGAGCATAGCCTGAAAGTCTTTATAACTAATGATCCATCGGTTAGGGTATAAAACATGTTCCCTGCAATAGATTCTTCAACACATATTAGTCGCCTTTCTGTTAGAATATACTATAAGTCATGCGTATCGTTATAGTATTCTTTATGAACAATTATTTATTTACTTGTTTAAATTCAATAAAGTTTCATTTTAAATAGATCATGTGTTGGTTTGTGCGTCCATTGCTTACATAGTAGATGATTTAGTGTATAGAGTTTAGCTTATACACGGAAGATTAAATCATCGGTTCTTGTAAGACATAAAAGTTAATGTTCACAATCTAATAATGGAATTGGACAAATCATCGGAATGTTTGTAGCACAAGATTAAATAATAATTTATCTTGATTATGAGAATGGTTTAATTCCAACTTCTTGTGCTAGTACATTTTGTATGTATTGAACGGATCAAGTAGAGATGAGTATTTTATACTGACTTTATAAAATAATTTCTCTAGTCCATTTAATGTACTTATATTCTTAATCCTGATATAATTATTATTAGCTGTGTATGTCACTTGTTGTTTTGATTTATTAAAAGGCGAGATTCTTTCGCGAGTCAATAAGCCTGGTAAATTGGGTAACAATGATATACATTGGCGAAGTAATAATTAGTTGATGGAATCCATGTCTCGATTTTGAGATTGATGATACTCCTTTATGAAAGCTTATAAGTTTTCATGTGTAAACCCGGCCGGTGGATTTTGTATCCGACACATGAAATAAGTTAAGTGTAAGTCTAAAGGAAGTAATCAATAAATTAAATAGTCAGTAATTTAATTTGATTGATTAGTATCTGAATCTTAACATGGGGAGTTAAATAAGGTTTTATGGAAGAATTTCGAAATTGAACTAAGGAGTGCAATTACGAATTTTTAGTGGAATAATTCGTAATTTATTATGATGGAAATTAGTTTCAGAATTTTGAAATTAATAGCATAATAGGAAGCCTTGTTAATTAAATTTTGTGGTCCCTACTGTGCCTAAATAATAGAAAATAGTGGAAACTGTTACTTAGTGGGAAAGAAAACATGGAAACCGTCCCTTAGTGGGAGAAGGAAACCTAACAGGTTTTGAAAACGGTTTTGACCTAAAAAATGCAGCTATATATATGGATATAAGGGCTGGACGTTTTTTACATGATTCTGACTGCGGTTTCTACTAGAATTTTGCCCACCCAAAATTCTCTATTTTCGGTTATTGTTTGGGTAACACAGTAGAAGACTGTGGAAATCTGCTAGTGTGTTTTCAACTGAGGAACTGGAGAACGACATAGATTTGTTGTGTTTACGCTTCAAGAGGTAATCCTAAAATCTCCATACGTGCTAGTTGTTTAGATTACACGTGAATAAGATTCTGTTATTGCTTCCACTGTGGTATATATTCCTACACTTTCAAGCCTAATTGATAAACCTACGCAATAAATTCCGGATTTCACACCTGAATCAGTTGTTAATGGTAGAAAAAGGGCTAGACACTAATGATAGAAAAGGGGAAGAAGGGAGACGGAGAAGTTGTGTTTTAAAATTGGGATAGGTCAATATTCAGGCAGGTTACGGGTGGATCTAATTATAACTGGGTTGGGATGAGACTATGACACGTGAAAACTAATAAAATTTCTTTTTTTCCAGCAAGGGACACTAGTAATAAGGGTAATGTTGAGCCAGGAAATAACAGTAGGGGCATTTTTATGTAAATAGGTGGATGAAAGATATTTTTGTACCAATTTCGATATTCTGGGATAATTTTGGCCCTTTTCAGTTTTATAAGTATGACTTTCTCGTTCGGTACCTTCTTTTTTCGTAAGATATGCATGTTAGTTTTAGTATATGATAGGATACTTGTAAATAAATATCGATTTCAAAAAATATTATCGGTGCACCCGCTTATCGATTTTATTTAGTGCACTCATTCATAAAAAGAATTTCTTTTTTAAGTTTGAACATCATTGATAAAAATTTTGGCCATGCTACTATATGAATTTATTTGTACAATTACCAGAGAAGAGAGAGCTTGTAAAGAGAATCATTGTTTTTCAATTATTATTTTTTTGTATGTGTCTTAGCATGTGTTTGTACAGTGAACATGAAAAGAGATAGAGAGAGAAACTTAACTTATAATGATATAGAACTTATAATGATAATAGTGATTGGATCAGTTTCTAAAATTATTACTAATATTTTATTTTACTGTATGATCACTTCTTTGAGAATTAATGTCACAAAAATTGGAACGAAATTGAACGAGGGTCTGCATAATTTCTATGTTAATTACTTATTCACTAGTGATAATGTTTATTACAACCAAAAAAAAACAATATGCGTACTTCTAAATAATCTTGAAAATTTTATATGGAAGAGAGCTATATATTACATTAAATTAAAGAATGTCATTATGATCTCTATTATTTTTTCTGGTTTCGTGATTATTATCTTTCTTTTTAGTGACACAATAATCGTTCATCAACAATTTGCGTCGTAATAAATTTGCGGTCAAAAAACAATTTTAGTGTTAGAATTTCGGATTTCTGGTTGTTTAAATTGTCAAAGTATTTGTTGAATAATAGAAAGAAAGGTTTTTTGCAATTTCAAGTTTCCCTATCTATATATTTATGTTACATACTATACTATATTAAAAGTACGAAGAACATTAACAAACTGTCGGTCATCCTTTTTATCCTTTAAAAATAATAAAAAAAATTATTTAATATTTTTTTAATATTTAGGACTTTAATTATATCCTAACATATAAGAATTTAATTATTTTCCTAATATTAGGAATTAAAATTTTACTAAATTTTGTGTATTAATTTTTTCTTATTTGATTTATGTAATATATATCATATTTGTAAAAGAAACCGTGTTTCTAGGTTTAGAAGCTTAAAAGGCCATTGTAAATTCACATAATTAGGACTTCCACGGCATTGAAAATCAAGTTTCGAAATATTTTTGTAGGTTTAGAAATCTATATTTTTTTTAAAAAAAAAGTTATAATTTTAGAACTTCCAAAACATATAGAACATGTATATTATTACTAAATAATAAAAGAATTAAAATTTCAAGTTCACGCAAATTCCTTTATTTATCCAGTTTAGTGGGGTTCTTGTGACGACCCAAAGGGTCATCACCTGTTTTCTTATCCATTCCGAGCTTTCGAGACCTTGAAAACCTCATTTACAGTTGCTTCAATTTGCGTGCACAGTCCGGGCGCATAGCCGGAAGCTCAAATATGAAATTCTGTGAAAATTTGCTAAGTTTTGATATTAAAATGAATAAATTTGACTTCGGTCAACATTTTAGGTAAACGAACCCGGACCCGTGATTTGATGGTCCCGGGATGTCCGTAGGAAAATATGGGACTTGGGTGTATGCCCGGAATCGAATTCCGAGGTCCCAGGCCCGAGAAATGAATTTTTGAGTAAAATTATTTTCTGAAAATATTTAAGGAAAATGGAAATGAAATTTGATTAGAAAGTGATGGTATCGAGCCCATATTTTGGTTCTGGCGCCTAGTACAGGTCTTATATATGGTTTAAGCACTTTTGTAAAGTTTGGTTGAAAACAGACGTCGTTTGACGTGTTTCGGACTCAAAATGGAAAATTTGATGTTTTATAAAATTTGAAAGAATTCTTAGATTTTAAAGCTTAATTCGTGGTATATGACGTTATTTTGGCGATTTGATCGTACGGTTAAGTTCGTAGGATGTTGTTGAGTTAGTGTATGTGTTTGGTTAGGAGCCCTGAGGGCTCGGGAGTGTTTCGGAGGTGTCTCGGAGTGATTTCGGACTTGGAAAAATTGCAGAAAATTGCAGAAATAGTACCCGTGAACAGTACCCATGAATAGTACCCCGTGAACATACTGGGCATAATGTAACTTCTGAAAATTAGCAAATTGGAGCTCGGGGAGAGGCGATTTTTGGGATATTTTCAGAGAAAACAACGGGGTAAGTGTTCTTAACTTAATTTTGGTTAGACTACCCAAATCTATTACTAGTTTTGGCATTTAATTGGTGATTTTAGTTGGGAAAATCTTGAAAACCCTCTTGGTTTAACTTGAAGATTTGAGGGTCGAGTTGATGTCGGATTTTGGTAAAATTAGTATGGTTGGACTCGTGGTTGGATGAGGTTTCATATTCCATAATTTTTGTCGGGTTCCGAGCAATTTCGGGTTTTAAATGGAAAATGTAGAATTTCATATGGAATTAATCCCTACAATTTTTATTGACTTAATCGAATTGTTTATGACTAGATTTGAGAATTTCGGGCACGAATTCGCGAGGCAAAGGCTTGTTGGAATTTTGAATTGGTTGCAAAGCGAGGTAAGTGTTTGGTCTAACCTTAGCTTGAGGGAATAAGAGCTGAGTCTTAATTGCTACTTGCTATTTGTCGAGTACTATGTATAGTCATGGTGACGAGTATCTATACGTAGGTGTCTAGCATGACCGTAAGTCCTTATATCGCGAATGTTCGAATTTGGTTATATCTTCCATGATTAAATGATGACTTCTATATGTTGTGAAGTGCATGTGAAAGAAATGGTAATATTTAATATTTGAGAAGCGTTGGCTCAAGTTATAAAATGAACTACTAAGTAAGAAATGAAAGAAAGAGAAAGAATTATTGAATTATTCCTTTGCCGAGATAATTGTGGAATTGTTGATATATTCCTTGCCGGGAATTTTATTGCTAATTGTTGTGCCCTTATTGGAATCCCGATTATTATCCAGTTTACTTCCTTGCCCCTTATCTGTGATTGTTGTTTGGGTGAAGAAGAGTGATAAAGCACGAAGGGTGATGTCGTGTATTGTTTGATATGGTGAGGAAAGAGTGTAAAGCACGAAGGGTGATGCCGTGTCGTACGATGTGCCATTCCGTACTGATATCTATTGATTATATTGTGAGGAAAGAGAGTAAAAGCACGAAGGGTGATGCCGTGTACCGTTTTATTTTATATATTGCTTGGGTGAGGAAGAGAGTAAAAGCACGAAGGGTGATGCCGTGCAAATTGTTGATTCCTTTTGATACTTGTTGATATTATGACTTTGTCGTCTCCTTCTTTTATTGAATATTTCTATTTGAAATTGTTACCTTCCCACAACATTTTTCCCCTCCCACATTGATTGGTTGCTTCCAGTACTTCCTTTGTTGTCTATATATATATATATATACTTGAACTGCACAGGTTTATTTGATTATCTCGTCCTAGCCTCGTCACTACTTTGTCGGGGTTAGGCTAGGCACTTACCAGCACATGGGGTCAGTTGTGCTGATACTACACTCTGTGCTCTTTTGCACAGCTACAGGTTTCGGACAACAGCATCAGTAGCGCGGGTATGAGCAGTCAGACTAGTGAGATACCGAGGTAGCCTTGCAGGCGTCCGCAGGCCCAACGTCTCCTCTATCTATTATTTTTGTCTGTTATCTCATTGTATTTGAGACAAACAGTTTATTATTTTCTTTCAGACGATTGTATTCAGTATTCTTAGAAGTTCGTGAGTAATGTGACACCAGTTCTTGGGTAGAGTTTTATGTTGGATTCCGCATTTACATTCAGTCATTTTAAATTAGTTCTTCCGCATATTTATTTAATTCAGTCATTTTTTTATGCTATTACTAATATTTGATAAAAGAAATAATTTATAAAAGATAAAAGTAGTTAAGAGTTGGCTTGCCTAGCTCTCATTAGTAGGCGTCATCACAACTCCCGAGGGTGGAAAATTCGGGTCGTGACAAGGTGATATCAGAGCTCTAGGTTACATAGGTCTCACAACTCACGGACAAGCTTAGTAGAGTCTGAGGGATCGGTACGGAGACGTCTGTATTTATCCCCCAGGGGCTACAGAGTTAGGAAAAACTTCACATTGTTATTTCTTGTCGTGCAGTTTTGTTTCTCAATGCTAATTGAATTTCTACTTTGTTCTTTCGCAGATGGCGAGAACACGTGCTTCCTCATCTACCGCTCAGTAGCCCGAGCCACCAGCAGCAGCTCCCACGAGAGGAAGAGGGCGAGGCCGAGGCCGTACTAGAGGCCGAGGTAGGGGCAAAGCTTAGCCCAGAGCAGCAGCACCAGCGATGGAGCCTCAGGTTGACTTTGATGATGAGGTTCCAACCCAGGCAATTCCGGTGGGCCCAGCCTAGGTTCCAGAGGGGTTCATTGCCACCCAGTTCTTCAGGACGCTCTAGTCCGATTGGTGGGCCTCATGGAGAGTGTCACCCCAGCGGGTTTGCTTCCAGTAGCACCAGCCACTTCTCAGGCTGGAGGAGGGGCCCAGACTCCTTCTACGCGCACTCCGGAGCCAGTAGCTCCCCAGGTTCAGGTTCCATTGGTTCAGCCAGCTATGGCGGTTCAGTCGGGTATAGTGGCTCAGCCCGGCGATGGAGCGGCTATGTCCGCCGATGCCTTGTGGAGATTGGACAGGTTTACCAAGCTCTTCACTACCACTTATAGCGGTGCATCTTCTGAGGATCCCCAGGATTATCTAGACAGCTGTCATGAGGTTCTTAGGAACATGGACATTGTTGAGACCAATGGGGTCGATTTTTCTGCATTTCGCCTATCTGGATCCGCCAAGACTTGGTAGAGAGATTATTACTTAGCCAGGCCAGCTGGATTGCTATCTTTGTCATAGGAGTAGTTTTTAGCGTTGTTTCTGGAGAAGTTTCTCCCCGTTACTCAGAGAGAGGCCTATCGGAGGCAGTTTGAGCGCCTCCAGCAGGGTTCCATGATGGTCACTTAGTATGAGACCAGGTTCATTGATCTAGCTCGCCATGCTCTTGTCATACTCCCCACCGAGAGAGAGAGGGTGAGGAGGTTTATTGATGGTCTTATTCAGCTGATTCGTCTTCAGATGGCCAAGGAGGCCGGGAGTGAGATCACATTTCAGGAGGCGTCCAATGTGGCCCTCCGAGTCGAGATGGTTCTGTCACAGGGAGGTGGTCATGGGTCAGATAAGAGGCCCCGTTACTCAGGCAGATTTAGTGGTACCTCATCTGGAGGTAGAGATTCGTATGGCAGAGGCCATCCTCCCAGGCCCTTCCAGTCAGCTCTCCAGGTTTCCCATGGCACTTCAGGTGGTCGTGGTTCTCACACACACTATTCTGATCAGCAGCCTTATATTGCACCACCAGCTCCTATCGGTGCACCGCCGCTTTAGAGTTTTCGAGGTGGCCATTCAGGTCGACAGGTTCAGCAGCCGAGAGCTTGTTACACTTGTGGTGAACCAAGTCACATTGCCAGATTTTGCCCTCGAGCACCGGGTAGTTCTCAGCATCAGAGTTTTCGTGCCATAGTACCAGCACCAGGTGTTCCACAGCCCGCCCAGCCAGCTAGAGGTGGAGGTAGAGGTTATAAAGGTGGAACTCAGACCACTAGAGATGGAGGCCAGCTACCAGCAGGCCGTCCCAGAGATATGGTTCAGGGTGGTGGGGCCCAGCCCCGATGCTATGCTCTTCCAGCCAGGCCAGAGGCTGAGTCTTCAGATGCAGTTATTACAGGTACTATTCTGGTTTGTGATAGAAAGGCTTCAGTGCTATTTGATCCAAGGTCTACGTATTCGTATGTGTCCTCTTATTTTGCACCGTACTTGGTTATGCCTACTGATCCACTAAGTATTCATGTTTATGTGTCTACACCAGTAGGTGATTCTATTGTGGTCGATCGAGTTCATCGTTCCTGTATTGTAGTGATTGGGGGTTTTGAGTCCCGTGTTGATTTGTTGCTTTTAGATATGGTCAACTTCGATGTTATATTGGGGATAGACTAGTTATCACCTTACCACGCTATCTTGGACTGACATGCCAAGACTGTGACCTTAGCCTTACCGGAACTGCCCCGATTAGAGTTTAGAGGGACTCCTGGTCATTCTACCCGCAGTGTTATTTCGTATGTGAAGGCTCGGCGTATGGTCGAGAAGGGGTGTTTGGCTTATTTGGCTTATGTTCGTGATTCCAATGTTGAGGTCCCCTCCATTGATTCTGTGCCCGTGGTTCGCGAGTTTCCTAAGGTATTCCCTTCAGACCTGCCGGGTATGCCACCCGACAGGGATATTGATTTCTGCATTGATTTGACTCCGGGCACTCAGCCCATTTCTATTCCGCCATATCACATGGCCCCGCCAGAGTTGAAAGAGTTTAAGGAGAAGTTGCAAGACTTGCTTGAGAAGGGTTTCATTAGACCCAGTGTTTTGTCGTGGGGTGCGCCGGTGTTGTTTGTAAAGAAAAGGATGATTCGATGAGAATGTGCATTGATTACCAGCAATTGAACAAGGTTACAATCAAGAATAAGTATCCACTACTGAGGATTGATGATTTGTTCGATCAGCTTCAGGGTGCCAAGGTATTTTTCAAGATAGACTTGAGATATGGCTACCATCAGTTGAGGATTAGGGCATCCGATGTCCCTAAGACAACTTTCCGCACTCGGTACGGACATTATGAGTTCTTGGTTATGTCATTTAGGCTGACAAATGCCCCAGCAACTTTCATGGATCTGATGAACCGAGTGTTCAGGCCTTATTTGGACTTGTTCGTGATAGTCTTTATTGATGATATTCTGATATATTCCCGCAGCCAGAAGGAGCACGAGTAGCACCTCAGAGTGGTTCTTCAGACTCTGAGGGATAGTCAGCTATATGTTAACTTCTCGAAGTGTGAGTTCTGGTTGAGTTCAATTGCATTCCTAGGTCATGTTGTATCAGCAAAGGGTATTCAGGTTGATCCAAAGAAGATTGAGGCAGTCAAGAACTGGCCTAGACCAGCATCAGCTACAGAGATTCGGAGTTTCTTAGGATTGGCAGGCTACTATTGTCGGTTGGTGGAAGGGTTTTTCATCCATTACAGCCCCAATGACCAGGTTGACCCAGAAGGGTGCCCAGTTTAGATGGTCAGACGCGTGTGAGGCGAGCTTTCAGAAGCTCAAGACAGCTCTGACTACGGCACCGATA